>NW_006399763.1:20406273-20435486 GCF_000299155.1 Elephantulus edwardii
GTGAAGCAGTGAAAGATAAATCCCTTATTGTGGAGTTAAGCATTAGTTACAGTGTTGACCCCACCCTTAGCCCAGAGCCTTGACCCGCTTACTTCCCAGCTCCACCCTCCACCAGGATAGCCCTTCTCATCTGTCAGGGCTTTTTAACAATGGCTGAAATTCAGGAGTAGGCTAGTTGGCTTTGAAAACTACATTGAAACTTGTTCAGCATCTTGTTGTTCTTGGTAAGTGCCATCGAGTCGAGTATGACTTACAGAGACCCCATGAACAAAAGACCTGTACTCTGTCCTATCCTGCACCATCCTTATCATCCTCGCATTTTAGTCCATTGCTGATGACACTGAATCTATTCATCTTGTTGAGGGTCTTACTCTCCTTTGCTGACTCTCCACCTTTCCAAGCATGATGTCCTTTTCCAAAAAATAGCCTTTATTCATAAGACATCCTTAATAACACCTCTTAATAACATGTGTAACAAGGTTTCACCATCTTTCCTCCAAGAAACACTGGTTGCACTTTCTCCAACAAATCTATTTCCAGTATAATTTTCCAGCGCCACAATTCAAACACATCTATTCTTCTGTGATCCTTATCCATTTCCCAGCTTTCAGACACATAATAGGTGACTGGAAAAAATTTTGGCTTGAATCAGGTGCACCTTAGTCTTTAAACTGACATCATTTTTCTTCAGGACTTTGGAGAGGTCCCAGACCGCAGACTTTTCTAATCTTAATTTCCTAAGTCTTCTGATCTCTTGACTACTTTTACCAATGGTACAGACAGTGGATCTTAGCAAGATAAAAAAGTTGACAATTCCAGTCTTTTGTTTCCATCTATCATGATGTTGCCTATTAGCCCTGTGGTGAGGATTTTTGTTTTCTTGATGCTGAGATGCAATCCATATGGAAGGCTGCAGTCCTTCATTCTCTGAAAGCAAGTGTTTCTGGCCCTCCTCATTTTCAGCAACCAACGTTGTGTCATCTGCATAATGCAAGCTGTTGTTGAGCTGAGCCTTCTTCCAATCTTGATGCCCTACTATTTTTCATAAAGTCCAGCTTCTCTGGTGATTTGCTTAGCATACAGATTGAGTAAGTATGGAGAAAGGATAAGCCCTGATGCACACACACCTTTTCCAATTTTAAACTATGCAGTGTTCCATTGCTCTATTCAGGCAAAGCTTTTTGGTCTAGGTATAGATTTGTATAAACATAATTAAGAGTTGTGGAATTCCCAATCTTCTCAAAGTTAGCTACAGTTTGTTAAGATCCAAATAGGATCTTGGTGACAATCATCTGACAGATGGATGGCGGCTATATATGAAGGAACTAGCCAGGAATCCAATTCAGGTTTTCCATATGGAAGGCAAGCATTCTACCACTGAACCAAATTACTGAATAGTATGTGATAAAACTAGTATGTGAGTCAAGACTGATTGAATGCATAGCTTGAAAGCCAGGTAACACTGATTTCTACCTAGGCCATTTCCCTAGTCTTCCTCATCCTCCTAGAACCACACACCACTGCTTCAGCCACTGCAGTCACCTGCTCATCTAGTCTTACAAGGGCTGCAACCACTGCTGATAGTTGTCTGGAAACCAGAAATGGGACACAGGCTGCCATAGAAATAGTCTCCTGTGTTCTCGCTTTTCTTTCTCCTCAAATTAGTATCTAATTCTACTTTCTCCCCTCAGCTGGGAATAAAAATGAAACAACTAAGAACAGAAGTCTATTAGGCCTTGGTTTATTCCATCTTCTCTGAGTAAATAATACAAGAAGCATGTCTAATTTTGACTTATTGACTATGCAAAAGCATTTGACAGTGTGTATTATAACAATTAGAAACATTAAGAAGAATAGGAATCGCAAAACACTTAATTGCACTCATGCAAAACTTATACCTAGACCAAGAAGCTCTGTTGTGTGAACAGAGCATGGACATTGCATGGTTTAAATTAAGAAAGATGTGCACCAGAGTTGTACCCTTTCTCCATACTGATTCAACATGTTTGCTGAGAAATTTATTCAAGAAACTGGCCTCTATGAAGAAGAACATGGCAACAGGAACAGAGGAAGACTCATTGATAATCTATGTTATGCAGATGACACAACCTTGCTTGCTGAAAGTGAGGAGGCCTTGAAGCATTTGCTGTAGAAGATCAAAGAATAAAGCTTTCAGTAGGGATTGCACCTCAAAACCAAAGAACAAAAATTCTTACTGCCAGACCAATAGGCAACATCATGATAGATGGGGAAAAGATTGAAACTATCAACAACTTTATCTTCATTCACAATCAACACCCATGGTACCACTGGTGAGGATATCAAGAGATATATTGCACTGGGAAAGTCTGCAGTCAAGGACCTCTTTAAATCATTGAGGAGCTGCAACCACTACAGAAGGCAGTATGGTGCTTTCTCAAAAAGTTACAAACAGAAATACCATTTGACCCAGCAATTCCACTACTGGGAATATACCCCAAAGAATACATAACCGCCAGCCAAGCAGATATATGTACACTCACGTTTATCGCAGCTTTGTTCACAATAGCAAAGAGTTGGAAACAACCTAAGTGTCCATCAACAAATCAATAGATAGAGAAGCTCTAATATATTCACACAATGGAATACTATGCTGCACTGAAAAACAAGGAACTCATGCAATATTGTTCAAAATGGGTAACCCTAGAGGACATTATGCTGAGTGAAATATCTCAGTCATAAAAGGACAAATACTGCACAGTGCCACTGTTGTAAAATGGGACTGGCATCGGGGTTGAGGGAAGACTAAGAAAGATGGGATAAATTATGTATACTGCATTGAAACAGATGAGGGAGAGAACTATTTAAAAGGGATATATTATTAGGCATTATTGTCATGACAGGAGTCCAGAACAATGGTTCCGTAATGGAGTGGACTTAGGGGGAGGGATTGTATACCAATGAAAGAATTTTTCTTTTACTTTTCAAAGAGAAGAATGAACTGGGTGGCGGGGGGGAGAGGGAGGTTGGGCAGGAAGAAAAACACAACAATGAATGAATGGAAATCCAAAGTCTCTGTAAACTTTCATTAAAATTAATAAAAAAAAATCATTGAGGACCAATCAAGATATGCCTGATTCAGGCCATGCTGTTTCAGTATCTTGCCATGCTGCTGAGAGCTAAACAATGAATAAGAAGGACAGAAGAAAAAGTGATGCCTTTGAGCTGTGGTGTTGGAAAACTTCAAGTGCTAAATATCCCATGGACTGACAAAAGAGCAGTTATGTCCTGGAGAAGGGGCCACAAGACTGCTCCCTGGAGGCAAAGATGATAAAGCTTCATCTCATATACTCTGGGCGTGTTGCTAGGAGAAGCAATTCCCTGGAGAGGAATGCCATGCTAGGAAAGGCGGAAGGTTTCTGAAAGAGAGAAACATGCTTATCCAGATGGACTGATCTAATAACTGCAGCAATGGGTTCAAGTGTGTCAGAGATTGTGAAGATGGCACAGGATAGAACAGGGTTCAAATCTGTTGTTCACAGGACCACTAAGAGTCATATTCTACTCCACAGCACATAACAACAACAACAACTTTTTGAAGTTGAAAGAAGACCTCATTGGCTGAGCGGTGAGACATGATGGTCTATGTGAGACCTTCTCAACAGCCTACCAATGAACCTCGCCTCTCAGAACTGGCACAAAAGTTTTTAACTGAGTAACAGAAATCAACTTCCACACAGTTCTGAGACACTAGCGTTGAGGTCAAGAAATTCTTCCTAGGCTCCTTAAATAATTCTTAAATATGAAGTGGTATAGGGTTATGGATAAATGTGAAAAGAACAGAGCGGCCTTCTTCTCATTGTCCAGCAGGATACCATGTCTAATTCCCTTTCATTAAATGTTGCTATTGTTTGCCACCGACTCAGAACTAGCTCACAGCTGACCCTTTAGTGGGTTATCAGAAGAAGTTAATCACACAGGATGAGGATACTGCCCATCCTTTGCCCTCCATCAAAGAGGGAAACAAAATATGTTAAAAATAGTAAGTTAGCACATAACACTCTCAAACACATAATTCTCCCTCTCTTAAAACGAAGACAAAGGAAAAGATCACTTGACATTCTTTTTAATCCCCAAAATAACTTTCCAAACATTTAAAATTATGCTTATGGTAATTCTGAGTTGTAAATGAAATAATGGGACCAGCAGCGTGGCCAGAAAATCCTCAATTAGTGACAGTGAAGTGAGGCTGAGTGCCTGAAGGGATTACAGTGTGCTCCAAAGATTAAAGATTTCCAGCTCAGAGGAATAAGCTTGAGGGGGAAAAAAAGTGATTTTAAGATAAAGCCGTTAAAGCAACAGTGAAATAGACATATTTATAGTTCTCTGTACAAATTTACATTACTGAGAAATCTTTAACATGTTTTGGTTCTTGTTAGCTTAAATACAGACCAAAAAGAACTAACACACTCTTGTGTTTTAGGAAATTAAAAACAGTATCAGTCGTTATACATTTTATTCAATCAGTTAACACTGGACATGTATGATCTCATTTCATTTTCACACAGCTTCCATAAAATAAGTAACAATCTGCCCATTACTACAGTTGAGGTGAAAGTGAAGCTGTCCAAAGGCATACAGAATTAGAGAATATCAAAACAGAGATGTTATAAGTCAAATTGGTCTCACTCTAAAATGTTAAAATATATCCGATGAATTTTTATTAAATACATGTCCTTTGTTCTCTTACTGTAATTCTATAAAAATGAGTATGTCACTGATTCTGATAACATTCTTGCTCATAAAATCAAACCTTCTGATTATCTGTTTCTCATATAGAATGTAAAGCAATAGAGAAAGGATACATCCCCGATGCACTCCTTCCTTGATTTTGAACTATGGAGGGTTCCCTTGCTGTGTTCATTCAGACAACAGCTTCCTGGTCTACATACAGATTTCACATGAGCACAATCAAATGTTTCAGGATCCTCATTCTACTCAGTGACAGTCACAATTTGTTGTGATCCACATAGTCAAATGCCTTTGCACAGTCAATAAAACACAAATAGACATCCTCTGGTATTCTCTGCTTTCAGCCAAAATCTATCCGACATTAACAGTGATATCCCTAACGCCACAGCTTCTTCTAAGCCTAGCTTTTTTTCCCCCCTAAAGTTCTCTGTTGATGTACTGTTCTGGTCTTTTCATGATAAAGTTTAAGAGAGCAGCAAGTAATAGATGTTAGGGAGCATATTTTCCAAATATTGATCTTTATGCTTTATTCCCAACTTTTGCATTACAGACACCAATTGTTATTAATGGATGTTGGTTGCATATTTGATCCATTTCAGACTGAAAAATGGTGGTAGAAATCTTTTATTTCCTCTTCTTTGGCTGTAGTTGTCGATGCATATATTTGAACAATAGTGGTATTAACAGATTTTCTTCATATGTGCATGGATATTTTCTTGTCACTGACAACACGATATTTTAGGATGGATCTGGAAATAGTCTTTTTTACTATGAATGTGACCCCATTTTCCTCACTTTCTCAATCCAAGTATAAGAGATAATATAATTGTCTGATTCAAAATGGCCTATGTCAATCCATCTCAACTTGCCAATGCCTGGTATACCAATATTTGTGAGTTCCATTTCTTTTTTAACTATGTTCATTTTCCTACATTCATGCTTTGCACATTCTATGTTCCAATTAATACTGTTTGTAACTATTCCTTCTCATTTTATGTTTTTCAATACATAGGTTCAGCCTCCAGTGGTATATCTTATAGTTTATGTGTGCTCTATTGTTCATAGGGTTTACTGACTGCTTAATGAGTATAGTTGTTCATTGCCATCAAATTGATACCAACTTAAAGCAGCCCTTCACTGGGCTTCCAAGACTGTAAATGTTAGCACGAGGAAATGGTCCATCTTCTCCAGAGAGTGGCCACTGTCTTCAAATTACTGGAACTAATAGTTTGCAGGTTAGTAGCAAGTTACAGGCTATGCATTCCTCCCTCCAGGTAATTGTTGTTGTTCGGTACCACAGAGAAAACTACAACTAGGAATGACCCTCTGAACAACACATCTGAGCCTTGCCCTAACTTTGACCATAACCATGATCTCGTCCATGCTCAAACCCATTGTGGTAGTCACTGGGTCAACCAAGTGATTGAGGGCTTGCCTCTCTTTAACTGATCCTCTACCTTGGCCAGCATGACATTTTCTCAAGCCCCTTCTGAAAACATGCCCAAAGTTATATGAGATGAAGTTGGTTTTTTTCCTTTAATCTGTTTTATTTTTGAAAAAATATTTTCTCTCATGTTAGTTTGCTTACAGAGTTCATATATACTGTGTTTCACATTTTCTTTATTTTTTCTACTTGCTTATTTACAAAACTTGAATGCAAATTTGAACAAATTCTTTCCATTTCCTTAACACCCCCCCATCAAACTGTACAACCTAGTGATTAATCGCCCCCCCCCCATCTCTGGCACTTCCACATCCTTCTGCTTCCAGCCTCTCCCACCCTTCCTGGATCCTTATACTCATTCTACAATAACGGTCTTATAAAATATTTATCCTTGTGGGACTGAGTTAGTTCATGCAGTACAAAGACCTCTAGTCTCTCCCAAGTAAGATAATAATTTACAAAGTTATTGCTCCTGCATGCTGCATAGTATTCCACTGTGTGAATGCACCATAATTTCTCAATCCATTCGTTTGTGGTTGGACATTTGGGCTGTTTCCGTGTTCTTGTGATGGTGAATAATGCTGCTATGAACACTGGTATACAAATCTCAGTCTGTGCCTCAGTTCTTGTATTCTCTGGGTATATTCCAAGTAGTGGAATAGCTGGGTCATATGGAATTTCTATGTTCAGCTTTTTGAGGAAGCGCCAAATGGCCTTCCAGAATGGTTGCATCATTTTACAGCTCCACCAACAATGTCTAATAGTTCCATTCTCACCACATGCTTCCTAACATCTATTACTTGCTGCCCTCTTAAACTTTACCACTGTTACTGGAGTGAGATGGTACCTCATTGTGGTTTTGATTTGCACCTCTGTTATTGCCAGTGATCTGGAGCTGTGAGATGAAGTTTAACCATCCTTGCCTCTGAGGGACATTCTGGTTGTACTTCCTCCAAGAGAGACTTGTTCAGACTTTTGGCAGTCTGTGATATATTCAAGCCCACTTCACCAACATCATAATTTAAAGGTATTGATCTTTTCAGTTTCCAAATGTATGGTTTTCTTCTTCTTTATCCTCTTGTTATTCATTTCTAATTTTGTAGCATGTGGTCTGAGAAGATATTTTGTATTATTTCTATGTTTTTGAATTTTTTATGTTTGCCTTGTGATCAAAAATGTGACCTATTCTGGAGAATGTTCCATGCATATTAGAGAAAGTATACTGTGTCTTTTGGGGTGCCTTAGCCTATAAATGTCTATGAAATCGAGTTGGTTTATTGTATGGTTTAATTCTTCAGCGTCTTTGCAGAGTTTCTTTCTGGAAGTTCTATCTTTTCTTGAGAGTGGTGTGTTGAAGTCTCCAACTACTACAATGGTGCATAACAATTTAGCAATTCCTAAGCATGGCTTTTATTAATTTTCACATTTATTTCCAACATCATTTACAAGTTGCATTACTTCACTCCTGGGATGAGGAGGAAAGCCTTAGGGGAAAGATTGAAGTTGTCAGCAATTTCACTTTACTTGGATTGACAATCAACAACTATGGCAACAGGAGTCAAGAAATCAGAAGATGTGGTGCACTGAGAGAGTCTGCTGTCCAGGATTTCTCTAATGTTCTCTCCACAGAGCAGTGATGTTGATGTAAAGACTAAGGTGTGCTTGATCCAAGTCATGGCATTTTCAATTGCATGGTATTTTCAATTGGACAATGAATAAAGATGGCAAAAAAGAATTGATGCCTTGGAGTTGTGACGTTAGAGAAGGGTACGGAAGATCCTACAGATTGTCACAAGAACAGGTAAGTTTGTCTTGGAGGAGATGCAGCCAGCATACTCCTTAGAGGGAAGGATGGTGAAACTTGGTATCACAAAGTGTGGGCATGTTATCAAAAAGGGCCAGTCCTTGAAAAAGCTATCATGCTGGGAAAGTTGGAATGAAAGAGAGGAAGATCCTCAACACGATGTACTGACATAGTTACTCTAACAGTGGGTTGAAGCATATCAGAGACAGTGAGAACAGCACAGGAGAGAGCAAAGTTCAGTTCTGCTGTTTACAGGGTCAATATAAGTTGTGGTCAACTCACTGGTATCTAAAAACAAGATCCACCCTCATGTTACTTCAGAATTGCCAAGTTAAAGTCAGTATATGTTTGGAGTTAGAGACATTTATAAAGATAATTAAATAAGCCCAAATTTAGAGATGAAGACATCAAAAAAGATTGAACAATGTATCCAGAGTCTCATATAGTAATGACAGGTTTTTCTTCTAGACTCAGTCCCAGACACATACTTTGATAATCAGTTGAGAGTAGTATACTAGGCTATACTAATTCCATCCAATAAATATTCACTGAATACAAGAAACACAATTCCTTCGATTATACTACTGAAATTCTAATGAAAAATTTAGAGATAGGTTACAAATCAATAAGAAAGCACATCTTGGCATTTTCTGAAAATTTGATATTGCTGAACTATTACAAAGAGGCTCATTTTCAGGGATTAAACAGCCCAGAATAAATATGTAAATAAAGAGGGGGGAGGGCATTGGTTTTTTTCAATCTTCCTTACTCATTGTCCAACTTTCATATGCATAAGATGCAACTGAAAATATGGTTTGAATAAGACACAGCAGAATCTTTAAACTGACACTCTTAATCTTTACAACAGGTATTAACAAAATAGTAACAACTCACCAGGGAGGTCTAATGACTTAGTGGGAAGGAGCTGCCTTGCTGACCTGAAGGTAGGCAGCTGCTCTGCAGGCGAATGACTGGCAATCTTTTCCCCTGTGATTAACTATCTCTGAAGATCTGCTGGAGGGTCAACTATGAGTCATTTCTGATTCAACAGTATATAACAACACTTTTATTGAGTCAGAATATACTCACAGCTGACCAACCAGCAAGTTTTCATTATTCTATTATTTTATATAAATTATACCTAATTACATAATATATACATGTGGCTGACTCTGAGAAAAATGGGAATCCCAGACACTTAATTGCGCTAATGCAAAACCTATACTTGGACCAGGAGGCAGTCGTCAGAAAAGAGCAAGGAAACACTGCATGGTTCAAAATTGGGAAGGGCGTATGCCAAGGATGCATCCTATCTCCATACCTTTTTAACCTATATGCAGAACAGATTATCCAGGAGGCTGGACTGTATGAGGAGAAGTGTGGTATCAGGATTGGTGGAAGATTCATCAACAGTCTGCATTATGCAGATGATACAACCCTGCTTGTTCAAACTGAAGAGGTCCTAAAGCACTTGTGCAGAGGGTCAACGACTGCACCCTTCGATATGGATTGAGGCTCAATATCAAGAAGACAAAAATTCTCACCACCGGGTGAACTGGCAGAATCAGGATGGATATTGAAGAGACTGAGATTGCTAATAATAGTTTTAGTTTGCTTGGCTCCACAGTCAATACTCTTGGCACCAGCAGCCAGGAAATGAAAAGATGTATTGTGATGGGAAAGTCTACTGTTAGGGACCTCTCCAAACTACTGAAGAGCAATGGTGTAACTCTGGAGACTAAGATATGCCTGATACAGGACATGGTCTTTGCAATCACTTGCTATGCATCAGAGAGCTGGACAATGACTAAGGAGGATAGAAGAATTGATGCCTCTGAGCTGTGGTGCTGGAGAAGAGTATTGAATGTACGTACCATGGACTGCCAAGAAAACAAACAGATTCATCCTAGAGGCTGGTTAAACCGGGCGGCTCCTTGGAGGCAAGGATTCTGAGGCTTTGTCTAACATACTCTGGACATGACTGGTCCTTGGAGAGGGACATCATGCTTGGGAGGGTGGAGGGACAGTGCAAGAGAGGAAGGCCCTCTATGAGGTGGATTGATTCAGTGATGGGTAATCGAGATGGGTGTGTCAGAGGCAGTGTGATTGGCACAGGACAGAGCAGGGTTTAGGGCTGTTGTACATAGGGTCGCTATGAGTTGCAAGCGACTCGATGGCACATAACAACACCATACATATTAATAGATTTCTATGTCATTTCGTAGTCCCAAAGTAGCACAGTCAAGAACTCGGCTAACTAGAAGTTTGCTGCTTTCAATCCACTAGAGATAGGTGACCAGTCTGGTGATGCTCTTCCAGGACATCACAGCTACTGTAAATGCAAAGAAGTGCAGTTCTACCCCCAAACACAAGGGGTCTCTATGAGTTAGAACCAACACAACAGCAACTCTTTTTATGCCATATTAACCAAATTGTGATTGAAGAGCATGACTGGGGTGCGGGGAATGCACGGAACACAGGTTTTTTGGTTATTTTTTTAAAACATGAGTTTAGTTCTCTTCTTTTAAAACTAGACATTTCATAAATGGAAGCATATCCAGGCTTCAGGGGGAAAAGATGTTCAAATATTTAACTTTTCAAAATGTCATATTTGAATCACTTTACTAACACATATATGAATCTACATTAGACAAGCAGGACATCTGCTTCCTTGGCTAGCCAAGAAAGCGTAGGTGTTTATGGAGATACAAAATGGGGGAAGTAAATGTTAAGATCCAGACAGTACCTAGTGGCCCATAATTTAGGATCTTGCAATTTATTGTCCACTTTGTTGGGGTTGCCAAGAGAAAAGCCAATGAAAGACTGATGCATCCTTGTACTCCTTTTGTTTTTGTCTCTGGCTCTCTCTCTGTCTCTATCTTTCTCTGTCTCTCTCTCTCACACACACAAACACAAGATTACAAGGTCCTTAACTTCTACCCTTCTGTTCAATAGAACAGGGGAGTTCTGCATGATTTTAATAAAGGAAGGTGTGCATCGGGACTGTCTTCTTTTACCACACATATTCAACCTGTTGTTGATTACCATTGAGTCAGAACAGACCCATAGCTGTTCCTCCAGTGGGTTTTCAGAGGCAGGTAATTAACTGTATGAGAGAAGACTGCCCATCTTTCTCCTGTGGAGCAGCTGGTGGATTTGCACCGTGTGCCTTTGGTAATGCAGTCCTGGTTCTTACCACTAGGCCACCAGAGTTCCCTGTATGCTTTACAAATTATCAGAGAAACTAGGAAGATGAAGAATTTGGAATCAGAATTGAAAGAAGACCCATCAACAATCTGTGATACATAGACAATATAACTTGACCTGCAGAAAATGATGAAAAATCAAAGCATTTATTGATAAAAGTCAGAGACTATAGACTTCAGTATGGGTTGGGACTGAGAAAAATTTTATTCTGTTGTGCATAGAATTCTATGAGCAGGAGCTGTTAACAATGAACTCCAGTTGAATGCTTTCTCATTCATTTTTTTCCCAACTTTATTTTGACACATCTTCATGGCACACTGTTCTAAGATACTCAACCCTGGCTACAAGTTTAGATTAGTAACATTTCCTTTCAAAGAAGTCAGTAATGGTGAGGCTGTAATACATAAACAATTTCTTGAAGGGCACAAGTTCTGAACGTTTTAAGATTTCATAAAACAGAAGTCTTTATAGGAACTTGGGGAGGTGAGAGAAGAGAGTCAGAATTAGGCTCTGTAAAATGACTATCAATCACTATGATAAGCCACTGAAAATGGCCAGGGTGGACTGAGAGATGAGTATGGGACTATAGGTGGAAGGCAAGGCCATCAGCAAGGCAAAGAAGTCGGTAAGACTGAGGATAGAAAGAACGTGAGGGGCTTTGTGGCTGCAGAATTAGATGAGCAGATGGTGAACAAAACAGGGAATGATTAATGATGGGACTGTGTGAAGACTTGCTGAGGAAGTCTGATAGACGGACACTGAAGAGGTCCAGAGGACATAAGCCAGAAAGTGAGTATTACCCATGAAGTGATCTGCTGGAGAGTTTGGATAAGGGAAAACCAGAGTTTACCAGAACATTCTAAGCAAGACAACAGGAGACATCAGACTCAGAAAATGAAAAGGACAAAGGTAAAAAGCCATTCTGATTGTCAAAAGGTAGAAGTAGATGAACCTAAAATCAACTGTCTTCTTTCCACATGGAGGCCCAGGCAGGGTACGAGAGGAATCAGTAGTTATTCCAAGGAGTTAAACCATTAATGTTTACTAAAGGTTGAGTATACATAAAATACTTCATGCTGTACACGTTTTTTTCATCTGAGTTTTTACAGCAACATATCCTGAGAGTTATGCTTTATGATCATTAATTACAGACAAGAACTTACACACTCATGAAAGAAAGATGACCTATCAGCGTCCATAAAGTACACAGTGAAAAGAATAAAATCCCAACAAAAGTTAATGAAAAGAGCACCTACTTTTTGCCAAGCCCCTTGAGAAAAAATATTGAATAGAGTCTCAGCCTCTGTATTCAAACTCAGGTCTGACTCCTAAGCTTGTCTCTGTCTTCACTCTCTGCTTTATTAGTTTAAAATGCAAGTCACTGGTCTGGTTCAATTAGCATTTGATTGATGTTATATTGTGCCTGTATTACAGGAATAAGCCATATTTTTAAAAAAAAATAATTTTAATTAGCTAACAAATGTGTTTTTACACATTCTTTTAAAATGTTTACGAAGTTGATTTTCTAGGAAGACACAGCACTTTATGTTCAGCTGTGCCATATTCATATTTTAAGCAAGAATGGCTGCTGTTAACGCATAGACCCATCTAGAGAAACCATCTATATCAAAGCTTGAGCTTTATGCTTATTCTTGTAGTCCCACCTTTCCTGAGTTAGAGTCATTATGTTAGCTGCAAAACAATCCACCAGAGAGTAGCATGCAAAGTACAAAAATCTAATTTACATTGAAAGATTTCATTACCTCCACCAGATCACTCTAGAAAGAAAATGCATAAATAATTAATATCTTTTTAATATTTATGATAGTAATTTAAAACATGGAATTCTAAAACAATTAGCTATTTCTTGACCCATTCAATGACTGCTGAGTACTTACTAAGAAGGCAATATTGTACGTGTTGTGAGGTAAAGATATATTTCTAAGACAGATTTGTTTTTCAGATTTTCAGGTTGGTGGCAAATAAGAGACAAGACACACATGTGGACACGTATATCTAGATCACGGCATGTGATTATATGTGGAGACAGTGCGCTGTACGTCTCTTGAATTTCTCCAGTAAGACATTCACTGTTCCTTTCTGGATTTCCTTTTCAAGGATCCTAGCTCTAGTCACTTAGTCCCTAGGGAGACGGACTGATAACTCAAAGGCAGCATCTATCTGGCAATTTGAATCCACCATAAATTCTACAGAAGAAAGATGAACAACTTACTTGTGTAAGATTTACAGTCTCAGAGAACCAGCTCGAGGATGAGCTCTGAGCCAGTTCCAACTCAAAAGAAATGACTTTGAGCTTGCTGCTTTTTAAATTTTTCTACAGAAAACAATCTTCAAAAGTATAAAGGAAGATATGATTAGGCAGTATATGTATAACAACAATCTGGAACAAGAGGTCCACTGCACAGTGGACTAGGGAAGGTGAGGGAAGAAAAAGAATGTGCAGCAATGAATGAATACTATAAAAAGTAGAATGACTATAGCACTAGGGGGAAAAAACAGGCTTGCTTATGATCCTGAAAGATAAAGTTTCTCCTTCCCTAGCAAAGGATAGGCATACTGAATATCAGTGTAATAATGTTTGCTTAGAGTAAAGGACAAGAATGTTTACTGTCCATTATAAAAGATTCCATCTCCCTAGATCCAATATCCCTTTACTATATTGCAATTCACTATGTACAAGTGTCACCTGGCCTCATTCATGTCACCCTGCAAGATATGCTGAATATTGTTGTATGTTGTTAAGTGCTGTCAACCCTATGTACAATGGCTCTGAAGCCTGTCCTATCCTGAGCCAATCTCACGACTTCTGATACACCTACTCCCATTATCCCAGTTACTGTGTCAATCCACCTCATTCAGGGTCTTCCTTTCCTGTGCTGTCCCTCCACCTTTCCAAACATGATGTCCTTCTCCAAGCACTAGTCTCTCCTGGCCACATGCCCAAAATATGTGAGACAGAATTTCAAAATCCTTGCCTCCAAGGAACAGCCTGGTTTCATCCTCTCCAGGAGAGACCTGTTTGTTTTCTTGGCAGCCCATGGTATATTCAATACTCTTCTCCAGCACCACAACTCAAAGGTATCAATTCTTCTTCTATCAATTTTAGTCACTGTCTAGATCTCTGATGCATAGCAAGTAAATACGAAGACCATGGCTTGGATCAGGCACACCTTAGTCTTTAGACTGACTTTGTTGTTCTTCAGCACTCTGGAGAAGTCCCTGACAGCAGACTTCCCCAGTACAATTAATCTTTTGGTTTTCTGACTGCTGATGCCACGAGTGTTGCTTGTGGAAACAAACAAGCCAAAACTGTTAACGATCTCAATCCTTTCTGCATCTACTATGATGCTGCCAATTAGCCCAGTGGCGAGAATCTTTGTTTTCTTGACGCTGAGCTTCAAACCATACTAAAGACTGCAGCAAACACCTCAGATCCTCCTCAGTTTCAGTGAGCAAGGTTGTGTTATCTGCATAGTGTAGGTTGTTTATGAGTCTTGCCCCAATCCTGATTCCTCCTCATTGAGTCCAGCCTCCTGAATTATCTGTCCTGCATATAGATTGAAAATGTATGGAGATAGGATCCATCTCTGATGTATACTTTTTCTCATTTTGAACCATGCAGGGTTTCCTTGCTCTGTCATGATAACTGCTTGCTAGTTCAAGTGTAGGTTTCGAATAAACACAGCTACTGCTATTTCTGTAAAAAATAATATGTACTTTGACTGAGAAGTTTCATGTCTTCTATCAGCACCCATAAAACTATGGTAGGATAATTGTCAGATTGGACATAGAGTTAAAATCACAGATGACAATGGTATGTTAAACAAATGGCCATAAATCCTCCCCCTTCCTGTGTGCACTCCTGTGGTACTAGCCTAAGACATTGATTGTGGGCCTCACTTCACTTGCTGGGCCAGTAGAAGAGTAAACATTAATAAATGTTAATAAAGGTTTGAAAAAGATCACACATTGAGAAGTATACTCTTGCTTTTCTGAGGATCTAGTTCCATGGAGAGAAGGCCCAGTCTAGCCTACTGGGTGTTAAGAAAGCAATGGTTCCCTTTCTGTTGTCATTGCAGTTAACATACAAGTGAACAAAGTCAACTTCAATCACCCAGTCACCGGCCAACCCTTCAGTTATCTATTAATTAGTAAGAGTGAATCCAACATAGGTGAGCTGAACAGGCCGGATATGAAGAAGTAGGCAGCCTTTATGGCTTAGGGTAGATTTCCATGCAGCTAAATCTAGAGGGCTCCGTCTAATTAAACACTGAAACCTTATCACTTAGTGCAGTGCCTAAGAAAGAGGAACTACCATCTGTTTTAGTCCTTTCATGTGAATGATTAGTACACAAAATTCATCTCACTCACAGCAATTGAATTAGAACCAACTCAAAGCTGACTGCCCGTTGAGGTTTTTGGGCTTTAAGTCACACAGGAGATTGCCCATGTTTCCCCGGAGGAGCCACAGGTAGATTAAAACTGCAAAAGAAGTGTAGCCTTTTGACAGCAGCTCAACTACCTACGAATCAGACCACCAGACCTCTCTATCAGTACACAAGCCGGATATTAAGTAGAAAGGCTGATGGAAAATATTTCTCCATTTCACAAGTAAGCTGTGAAATTGAAGAAACTACTTAACCAGGAGGTTGTAAGCCTTAACTCAGAAAAGCATTATTTGGTACTCAGAAAGAGAGATGTGTGAAAACCAGCACTTCTAAATGTCTGTCAGACAAGGAGCAAGTTATTGAAACATTTAAATGTCTATTTAAACACATTTCATTTTCATTTCCTCGACTCCAAGATGGCAATAATCAAGGTGACTTCACAGAAACTGTAGAGGAGGTACAGTTGGAGGGAAATTATAGGGGAATTATGGTCGGAGTAGTACAGCCATACTGAACACACCAGGGGTTAGCATGAGTGATAGTGACTTGGAGCAATAAAAACCACAAGGCAAGAGTAGCCCTAACACTGCCAGATTCGACTGAGCGAAATCTGCTCATGTGCTTACGTTCTTCCTCTTAAACACTTGCCCTAAATCAAATAATTTCCCCAAAGTAAACACAAAATTTAACATTTAGAGATAGAAAGAAGACAGAAACTAAGTACCAAGCAGGCTGCATACACTGTGCTCAACCAGATGACATATTTTGTGTTACATAATGTGCACACAATTCCAAGTATTTCGCTGCTTTAAAACCCCCCTTAAATAATGTAAACCGTAGGGAAGATTAGTACCTGACAAGATGAAGGTATATAAAATGTGTCATTATATTAATGGCACTGAAAGGTCACTTTGCAGAAA
Source organism: Elephantulus edwardii (assembly GCF_000299155.1). Classification (NCBI taxonomy): domain Eukaryota; kingdom Metazoa; phylum Chordata; class Mammalia; order Macroscelidea; family Macroscelididae; genus Elephantulus; species Elephantulus edwardii. The sequence goes on from NW_006399763.1 coordinate 20,422,789, forward strand.
TTCTGCTTTCATTTTAGCAGTTTAGAATTAAATCCTTGCTTTTTATTTTAGAGATAGAAATTTCTATCAATCACTTTTTTATTCTCTACATTACTAGGCTCGGTTACATTTTAAAAGAATTCTTTTCAAGAGATTTTCTTTTACCCATTGGTATCTTTGAAAATTCTCTGCAAGTGCTAAATGGCAACTGAATGCAGTTTGAATTTTCTCTTAAACATAAAAAATGAGCTTATGATTAGAAACATCCAAATCAAATTAATCCATTGCCTAAGGCCTTCATTTGGTTTCAGTAAAACTTTGAGGCTCTGGAGAGGAGAAATACAGGAAATACAACCATAATTATAAATATCATCCAAATTTATTTTGCTTTTTTATATTATCATAGGTGAGTTACTATCTAACCAGTATTTAATGAAAATAATAGTGACGAAGAATCTTCAACACTATTATTTTCATTAAACAGTGGTTAGGTAGTAACTCACCTATGACAATATAAAAAAACAAAATTAAAATAATATTTACTCACAAAGTAATATTTTCTAAAAATTGGCTAATTGTCAAGTTTTGTTTTCTTCATATTTTCATCAGACAAAGACTAGTGTTCTGGTTAAATGTCAGGCTTAGAATTTTATTCTAGATCTGCCTCTTAAATATTTTGAGACTGTACAAATCATTTAAACTCTTCAATCCTGTTTTACTATCTGTAAATAAATTGTAATAGTGTGTGAACGTGTTTGTATAATTTGTTATTTTGTGAGGAGTAAATTAAATAGACATATAAAGTGGTCTGTCTACCTAAATCACAGCGTGTGTTCACTATGTGAACAGCATCAGTTAGTTATTGCCACACTTTCATCTTTAATAGACAATCGCATGACTCTGTAACATTAATCAGTAAAGATCAAACTCCAAAGTTCTATTACATAAGACAATATAATCTGTTCTTCCACCACAAAGACACTCAGGTGTCAAAAGGTCTATATTGCCAATTATGTCCACATCCCTGGAACAAATAGAAACTGTTAAGTAAACAATATACAGAGACAGTGAAAAGGTCAGAAATACGACATATATTTAGGGATGTTCTAAATGTTGAAGGAGACCTGGTGATGCAGAGCATCACACGTTGGGTTACCAACCTAAAGGCTGGTGGTTCAATCCCACCAACTCCATTGCAGGAGAGAGATGTGCAGTCTCCTCCCACAAACATTTCCAGCCTCAGAAACCCAGTGGAAGACCTCCATGAGTCAGCACCAACTCAAAAGCAGTACATTTGGTTTTCAAAAGGTTGGTGATGGAAACACATTCAGTGGCACTGTGGAAGAAACCCATCTCCAGTATTTCTGAAATAACTATGGCCACAAAAACTGTATGGAGTAGTTCTGGTACGACACGTGAGGTTGCCAGGAGCCAGAATCACCTCGATGGGCAAGGAGGTTTTCATGTCTTAACAAATTGTGTTATAGATTGTCTCTTCTATAACCAGAAACATCCAGCCCCAACTCCCACCCCATTACGGGCCAGCACAATGTCACATTTTCTGCCCAACGCCCTTTGGCACAGATACAATGAGGACATTTTCCTTCAAATGAGCTGCACCCGAATGTGTAGCTCAGGGACATTCTCTTTAGGGCCAGAGATCTCATTCTGCTCAACATTAACAATTCTGGGGACTCTCATCTGAAGAGGTGCTGGCTGAGTGACAGACAGTTCAGGAACTTTTTATCATTCTTCATTCACTAATATAAGAGAAAAAAACCACCTTGACTTACCCGGAAATAGTCGCTGCATGCTGCAAGGACTGCCTTGTGAGCGTGGAATTTCTGTTCCTCAGCAATCAGGGTGACATCGCAGAGGATGCCATCACATCTCTGCTGGTTCAGTGCTGCCAGGACACTGTCATTGTGAGATTCGGAGTGGCAGAGCCTCTGGCCTGTCAGCATTTCTTGAATACTGTAAAGGAGAGCAATCATGTCAAGCCTGGGCGCCCCCATACTCTCTTTCTGCTCCTACAACGATTAGGGATTGAGGATTCCACAGCAGAGTGTGAGCTTATTCCCACTCATTCACCAGTCTTTTACTTTTCATTTCTATTCTCACCCTGCAGGGCTTTGGCCAGTGTCTGTCTCTTTCTCTTCTAACAGACCATCTCTCTCTGAATTTGTTTCTGTGTTTCTGCCTATCTGTGTCTGTGTATTAATCCATGTAATCGCACTGTGTATACATCTCCGGGCACAAAGCCTTCTTTGAACATATGTCTGGGTGTGTATGTGTGTGTATTTCTTCTCTACGAGCCTCCATCTAGGTCTGACTCCCTCTCCACCTACATATATGGCTTTAGGGCAGGTTCAGGATATGATCACAGACATGTTCTCATCCAACACATAACTCACTCCATCTGGATGACTTCATCGCAGATACAGAAAGTTACCATGTCTCCCCAGAAGGACTCAGACTCCATTAGTAAGCAACAGAAAACTGAGCAAACATTAGTGAGGAAGAAGGGATCTTGGTGGCCAAGTCATGAAAAGTCACCTGAACTACAGGAGTTTAATATTTGAGCTGGGAGATGAGGCACCACAGAGAGATCGCCTCAGAAATGCTGTTGTAAATAAAAGCAAATTTAAGCTAAATGTTTGTATTATCATTATTCACTGGATATGTGTGATCACTGTAATAAATCCATTTATATAATTTTATTTCATTGATATAATTTTATTTTCTATTCTTTGTGAAATCACGAAACAATGCAAAACTCAGTGCAATCAAATGAATCCATCCTGACTCATAGGGACCTCACATGGAACTATTACATGGGTTTCCAAACTTCAAAATCGTATGGGAACTGACTGCAATTTCCCTCTCCTGTGGAGTGGCTGGTGAATTTGGACCTCTAGCCTTTTGGTTGGCATCCCAACACTTAACCGATTGAGTCATTGTTTGTTGTAACATGAGCCACTGGTGTTAGGTGCTGCTGAGGGGAATACGACACTATGACACTATGAACAACAGATATGAACCCTGCCTATCTTTTCCGTCCTTATCATCTCCAACACCACTGCCACAGTCACTGCATCAATCAATCCATTGCATTGAGAGTCTTCCTCTCTTTTGCTGACCCTCCACCTTTCCAAGCATGGTTTCCCTTTCCAGGACACAGCCTCTGCTAACAACATGCCCAAAGTATGGGAGACAAAGCTTTGGCATCCATGTTTCCAAGGAGCACTCAGGCTGCACTTCTGTCTGTTCTTTTTTGCAGTTCAAATTTACCTAATGTAAAACTTACCACTTCCCTCTCTACCTCTTCCTAAACTACTTAGGGCCTTTTCAAATTCCCTGGGAAACTTTTATATTTCTAAAGTAATACAGTACTGAAATAAAATTATATCAATGAAATAAAATTATATAAATGGATTTAATACAGTGATCACACATATCCAGTGAATAATGATAATATAAACATATTTACACAAAGTATAAATTGAATTTATAAGTAATTATTCACATTTCCCCCTTAGATCAGTAGAGCCTCTACAGTGTTTTAAGGAACTGGCAGTTGGATGCAATGGGCTGAGGTGGGCTGGTAGTATGGTACTGAATGAGACTGAGACCATCAGGCCACAGGTTACTAGAGTTTGTTTCTTTTTTGTTTTCATTTTCTGGTATTCAGACTCTAAAGGTGTGACTGGGCATTTTCTGCTCCTTCCCTATGATTCCTGAATCCAACCCTCTCTCTGTGGATGTGAAGGTGATCCTCTGAGAAGTCAGGGAGTCTCCACCAGCCCAGTGAGCATGGCTGAGTTATCTGAAAGGCTCTGCTCAGCCTCTGGGCCAGCTGGCTGGCACTGAACATTTAAGCACACATCACCACCTTAAAATTAACCAAACGCTTCATACGGAGTGCCAGAAGGCAGTCAGCAAACTTGTAGCAGATAATGTTGGCTGAGGTGCATCATAAATGGCCGAGCTACGGCAAGGGGGTCCATCAGGACGTGACGATAAAGGTAGTTCTCATGGGAAGATGGGTGGATTATTTTCAGTTGAAATGTAACATGCGGTTGCATCATGCAGTGGCTCTATCTCTAGGCAGATTGCTAAAATTAGCAATTAAAAATGCCCGCGAGAAGCATAAATGATTATGCTTTACTAATTTTTCATGCAAAGTTTAGATGGAAATTAATTAGCATGGTTCAGTTAAAGAAATAAGGAAATAAAATAGTAATAATAGAAATATTGTATCAGCTAAGAAAAAATTTTGAATAATCTTTAAAAATCATTCCCCAAAAGACAACACTTTTCTATATTGACAAGAACATAATACTTCATATGCTCCAGGAATTCATTTTTAGTGATTTATAATTACTAATTCATTTAATCTTTACAACAACAATATATGACAGGTGTTATTATTATATTAGTTTTATCTCTATTTAACAGATAACAAAATAGGGAAAAAATCACCATGAATACAATGTTACTCTATTTCTCATTTTTAAAACTGGCAACCTGTAAAAGTCTAAAAAGATGTATGCTCGAGAAAAAAATTACAGAAATATATATTAATTTTATATTTGCCTTATATATAACCTCTAAAGTTATTTTTTAGAATACTATACAAGAACATGAGATAAAGATGTTGTTGTTGTTATGTGCCATCAAGTTGTTTGCGACTCATAGCGACCCTATGTACAACAGCCCTAAACCCTGCTCTATCCTGTGCTAATCGCACTGCCTCTGACACACCCATCCCGACTACCCCAGTCACTGAATCAATCCACCTCATAGAGGGTCTTCCCCTCCTGCGCTGTCCCTCCACTCTCCCAAGCATAAGGTTTATATCACACTTCAAAAACATTTCTTTTCACTCTTGCACTAAGTCAAGTTTAGGTACAAAGTATAAATTTTAATGATTATAAACTAAGATATTATATTTATATTTGCAACTCCTAAAAAATTTGAAGATAGTTTCCAGGGCAAATTGGTTTTCCATTTCACAATTCACAGACATTTTGTTTCATGACATAGATTGCAACTTCCACAATAAAATGGCACACTTTGCATTTTCTCCATTTCCTATTTCTAATCACAGTTTTTTAATATGCTTTCCTGCATTTTGAGTCCTGTGCAAATACTACTACCCTTTTGAACATGATAGAACATGTTTGTTGTTGTTATGAGCTGTCCAGTCAACTGTGACTCATAGCAACCTTATGGACAACAGCCCTGAAACCTGTCCTATCCTGTGCCAACTTTACTGTCTCACACACACCTACCCATATTACCCCAGTCACTGTACCAATCCATCTCATCTATGGTCTCCCTCTCTCTGTCCCTCCACCCTTCTAAGCATTATGACCCTCTCCAAGGACTGGTCTCTCCTTTCAACATGCCCAAAGTATATCAGACAAAGCCTTAGAGTCCCTGGCTCCAAGGAGCAGGTTGGCTTCACCCTCTCTAGGATGAACCTCTTTGTTCTCCTGGCAGTCCATGGTATAGTCAAAACTCTTCTCCAGCACCACAGCTCAAAGGCATCAATTCTCTATCAATCCTAGTCATTGTACATCTCTCTGATGCATAGTAAGCAAGTGCGAGAACTATAGCCTGAATCAAGGGTGCCTTAGTCTCCAGACAGACTCATTGCTCTTCAGTACTCTGGAGAGGTCCCTAACAGCTGACTTCCCCAATGCAATTTGTCTATTCATTTCCTAGCTGCTGGTACCTAACATGTTGACTGTGGAGCCAAGTAAACCAAAGCTGTTAAAAATCTCAATCTCTTCACCATCCAACATGATATTGCCAATTGGCCCAGTGGTGGAAATCTTTGTTTTCTTGATGTTGAGCTTCAATCTATATTGAGGGCTACAGTTCTTGATCTTCTGCAGCAAGCACTTCAGGTCCTCCTCAGTTTCAGCAAGTAGGGTTGTGTCACCTGCATAATGCAGATTGTTGATGAGTCTTCCTCATACAACCTAGCTTCCCGGATGATCTGTTCTGCATACAGATTGAAAAGGTATGGAGACAGAATACATCCCTGGCATTCACACATCCCAATTTTGAACCATGCAGTTTCTCCTTCCTCTGTTCTGATGAATGCCTCCTAGTCCAAATATAGGTTTTGCATAAGCACAATCAAATGTTCTGGGATTCCCATCCTTCTCAAAGTCAGCCTCAGTTTGTTGTGATACATCTGTGGAAAGAATCGCTGGAGAAGCTCAGTATCAGCTGTGAAAACTAGGCCAGATGCTGACTATGAAACAAACCACCAACTACTCATGTGCAAGTTCAAGCTAAAGTTGAAGAAAATTAAATCAAATCCACAGGAACCAAAATTTTATATTAAGCCTATCCCATTTGAATTTCAAAACCATCTCAGGAACAGATTTGTGGCCTTGAAGACCAATGAGCAAAGACCAAAGAGCTGTGGGAAGATATCAAGAATGTCATCCATGAAGAATGCAAAAGGTCATTACAAAAGAGAAGGAAGAAAAGACCAAGACGGATAACAGATGAGACTCCGAATATTGCACTAGAGCTCTAAGAAGCCAAAGTAAAGGTAATAAATCAGGAAATTAAGGAGCTGAACAGAAGATTTCAAAGGGCAGCTCAAGAAGACAAAGAAAAAGCATTATAATGAAATGTGCAAAGACCTAGAGTCAGAAAATCGAAAGGGCCAAACTCGCTCAGCATTTCTTAAGCTGATGGAATTGAAAAACAAATTCAAGCCACGAGTTGCAATACTTAAAAATGCTTGCTGAAATATCTCAGTCACAAAAGGACAAATATTGCATAGGGCCACTATTGTAAAACAGAACATCAGGGTTGAGGGAAGACAGAGAAGGAGGAGAGGAATGATGTATATTGCATTGAAACAGATGAGGGAAAGAACTGTTTAGAAGGGTCATATGATTGGATATTATTGTCATGACAGAAGTCCAGAATGAAGGCTGCACAGTTGAGTGGACTTGGGGGGAGGGATTGCATAGCAATGAGCTTTTCTTTTACTTTTCAAGGAGAAGATTGGGAGGGGGAGGAGGGCCAGGGAGAAAAGGGCAACAATGAATGACTGGAAACCCTAAGTCTCTGTAAACTTTCATTAAAATTAATTAAAACAAAAAGAATGTGTGTGGCAGAATATTAAATGATCCAAGAAGCATTAGAAGATGGAAGGAGTATATAGAGTCACTATACCCGAGGAATTTGGCTGACAGAAGAATTTCAAGAAAAAACATATGGGCAAGAGCCTGTGGTGATGAAGGAGGAAGTTCAAGCTGCTCTGAAAGAATTGGTAAAAAATAAAGACCCCAGAAATTCACAGCATACCAATTAACATATTTCAACAAACAGATGTTGCCCTGGATACACTAAATTGTACCAAGAAATCTGGAGGACAATAACCTGGCCAACTGACTGGAAGAGATCTATATTCGTTTCCAATCCAAAAAAAAGTGACCCAGTAAGAGTGTGAAAATTATTGAACAATATTAAAAGCACATGCAAGCAAGATCCTGCTGAAAATTATCCCAAAATGACTGGAACAGCACATCTGTTCCAGAGAGCTGCCAGATGTTCAGGCTGGGTTTAGAAGAGGCCATGGTACTAGGGATATTACAACTAATGATAGATGAATCTTGGCTGAAAGGAGAGAGTACCAGAGGAATTTCTATTTGTGCTCCATTGACTATGCAAAGGCATTTGACTGTGTGGATCACAAGAAACTGAGTACAGAACACAGCATATTCTAAAGACTGCCTGCCTCCTTATGTTGCTATTCACCTTAAAAACGTACCTCTCCATTAGGATCTAATCCATGCTGTTGTTGTTAGGGGCCATCAAGTTCAGTAGGACTGATAACAACCCTATGAACAGCAGTCTAACCCTGTGCTATCCTACGTCATTCTCATTATCTGACACATTCAAGCCCACTGCTGTAGACATGGTGTGAACCCACCTGCTTGAGGGTCTTCCTCTCCTTTGCTGTTCCTTCATCTTTCCAATCATGATGTCCTTCTTCAAGGAACAGCTTCTCCTAGCAACATGTCCCAAGTATGAGAGACAAAGCTTCACCTCTCTGCCTCTGGTACACACTCTGGTTGCACTTCGTCCAAGACATACCTGTTTGTTCTTTTGGCAGGTCATGGGACATTAATTACTCTTCTCCAACACAACAGTTCAAAAGCATCAATTCTTTGTTATATTAGTCATTGTCCAGCTCTCACATGTATACTGATCCTCTACTGGGTTTCCAGGGCTCTAATTCTTTATGGAAGGATTGTCCATCTTTTTTCCTTCAAGCGCCCTATAGATTTGAATTGCTGACATTTGGTAACATTACTCACTAGGCCACAAGGGCTCTTCATTCATCATATAGGCCTGTTTGGCTGCAAGCTGAATATGGGAATGAGTTCTTCTCTAGGCTTGAAGGATAATTGACAGCTATAGTCTCAGGGGTTCCACCATTCTCCATCAGATAAAGAAACTGTTTTATTTTGGCTTTTTAATTCTTTTGAATTATATGGGAATACCAGAACATTTTATTGTGCTAATGCAAAACCTATACTTGGACCAAGAGGCAGTCGTCAGAACAGACCAAGAAGACACTACATGGTTCAAAGAAGGGGGTCCATCAGGGATGTATTCTGTCTCCATACCTTTTCAATCTGTATGAAGAAGAGATCATCCAAGATGCTGGGCTGTACAAAGAGGAATGTGGCATCAGGATTAGTGGAAGAGTCATCAACAACCTGCGTTATGGAGATGACACAATCCTACTTGCTGAAACTGAGTGCTTGCTGCAGAAGGTCAAGGACTGCAGCCTCCTATATGGATTGAAGCTCAACATCAAGAAAACAAAGATTCTCACCAATGGGCCAATTGGCAGCATCAGTATGGATGGTGAAGAGATTGAGATAGTTAACAGTTTTAGTTTGCTTGACTCCACAATCAACACTCTTGGTAACAGCAGCCAGGAAATCAAGAGACAAATTGCATTGGGAAAGTCGATTGTGAGGGGCCTTTCAAGAGTACTGAAGAGCAACAATGTCAGGCTGGAGACTAAGGTGCACCTGATCCGGGCTATAGTCTTCGCAATTATGTGCTATGCACCAGAGAGTTGGACAGTGAATAGGGTTGATAGAAAGAGAATCAAAGGCTTTGAGCTTAGGTGCTGGAGAAGAGTGTTGAATATACCATGGACTGCTAGGAGAACAAATGGGTTTGTCCTAGAGAGGGTGAAGCCACAATGCTCCTTGGAGTCAAGGATTCTGAAGCTTCATCTGACATACTTTGGGCATGTTGCAAGGAGGGACTGGTCCTTGGAGAGGGACATCATGTTTGGCAGAGTGGAGGGGTGGCGAAGGAGAGGAAGACCTTCGATAAGATGGATTGATTCTGTGACTGGAGCAGTGGGAATAAGCGCGTTTGAGATGGCTAGGTTGGCACAGGACAGAACAGCGTTTAGAGCTCTTGTACATAGGGTCGCTATGAGTTGCAAACGACTCAATGGCACATAACAACAACAACAACAACACATTTTTATTTCTCCTACTCTTTTATCCCTTTTAGAGCAATAAGTATTGGCATCTGGGCGCTCTCTAGTTCTTATGGTCTCAGGCATGCAGAGACTGAGGTGCCTGTGGTCTGTTAATCTTGTCAACTAATTGTTTCCAGTAAAGAAAATATTTTCTTTTCCTCATTATACTTTGCTTTAAGTAGGAAAAGATCAACAATTGCACCAAAAGGGGCTACTCATTTATTTGCAACTCTTATAACTTTTTTCTCCTTATTTACATTATTTTACATGCTAAATAAATGTATGGGGTTACTCATTTGCAACTCTAATAACTTTTTTCTCCTTATTTACATCATTTTACATGCTAAATAAATGTATTTTCAAATGATATTTGTAAAGGAAATGGTGAAAATAATTAAATAATTACTTTAAAATGCTTTCTTCTGTATTTTTTATATATACTCTCATGATTCCTATCCTTATAAATAAGATCGAATCTGTATTTACACTTCAGACATCTAACGGCAATAAGTAAATCTTGCCAGGGAAAAGAGCAGCTGTAAACTGAAATTTGGCAAAGAATAGAAGGCTCCGCTTTGAGACAATTCTAGTGGCATACAGTTTCACAGGATCATTTAACTGGGCTGGAAATATTCAAGCTTAAAGAAAACAACAAGCTAAATATTTAAGACAACATTTGGCACAAGATCCTAAATATTTTAGAACCAATATGTTAGGAATCCTTAGAAGCAGAAACAAATACGCTAACATTTGCCAAGAAATAAAAGTCTGCTAATCAACAAGCCATTATTGTATTTGAAAGTAACTTCCCACTCAACTCTCCGATATAAATCTACAAAAGGCCCTCACAACTATATACACATTTAGGCAAACATGGCCACATAGCACAGCTGGAAGGGGACAGGTCCATTTTGCAAAGTCAATAATCATAAACCAAGGGGGATATGAATCAAAGACTATAATGAAACTCGTTCTAAATTAAGGTAGGGAACAAACACATGCTTGCCAACAACTCCCTTGGCATCTATAATTTATACCAAATTAGTGAACTAGACCTCCAATTTAGGGCACTGCCTCACCATTATTTGGGAAACAAAGAGGAGAGAAGTCAAATTAAACTCTTAAAACTGGCTAAATGTCTTTAAAAAAAAAGTGAAGCAAACACTAGATTTCCTAAGAGAACCCAGAAATGAGTGTTGCTCTGAAATAGGGAAAGATCTTCGGTATCATTAACTTGTTAACAGGTGTCGAGTGGACTTTGACTCCGGCAAACACAAGTATGTCACAGTAGAACTGTGTCCCACAAGGTTTTCATTGCCCGAATTTTCAAAAAACAGACTTTAAGATTTTTCTTCCAAGACATCTTTTGATGGACTTATGCTTCTACCTTTTCTGTTAACAGCTAAAGGTGCTCCGCTAAACATAGGGAGTGATCTGGCTTCCCGGGTAATAATAAAACCATATTCTCTGAAAGATTTCACTAGAACTGTACCACCCAATGCAGTAACCATTAGCCACAAATAGTTATTGATCATGTGAAATGTTGCTAGTAAATTGAAGTATACTGTTAAGTGTAATTTGCACAGTGGATTATAAATACATAGTATGAAATAAAAGAATGCAAAATATTTCCTTAATATTTCTTAAATTTTTATTGGTTTGCATGCAGGCATGAATAGATATCATTATTCATGCATGTACTTTGTGTTGTATACAATCATTCATGTAAATTATATTTCATTCTTGAGCAATGTGATTTACATATCATTCATATACAATGTTGTTGTTGTTATGTGCCGTCGAGTCGCTTGAAACTCATAGCGACCCTATGTACAACAGCCCTAAACTCTGCTCTGTCTTGTGCCAATCGCACCGTCTCTGACACACCCACCCCGATTATCCCAGTCACTGAATCAATCCACCTCATAGGGGGCCTTCCCTTTCTGTGCTGTTCCTCCACCCTACCAAGCATGATGTCCCTCTCCAAGGACCTGTCCCTCCTTGCAACATGTCCAAAGTACGTTAGATGGATCCTCAGAATCCTTGCCTCCAAGGAGCAGCCTGGTTTGACCCTTTACAGGATAAATCTGTTTGTTTTCCTAGCAGTCCATGGTACCCTCAATACTCTTCTCCAGCACCAAAGCTCAAAGGCATCAATTCTCCTTCTATCTTCCTTAGTCATTGTCCAACTCTCTGATGCATAACAAGTGATAGCAAAGATCATGGCCTGTATCAGACGCACCTTATACAATATATATTATTATTTAGCATTTCCTTCTTTCCTTTCTACCCTATCCCTCTCTTCCCTCATTCCTTCTTTCTTACTTTCTCAAAAAATGTTTTTCTTCATATAGACTCATGTATTGAGCTAAGTGCTTCAGACAACATGATGAAAAGAGAATAAGTAGCAGCCATCATGAACATTCAGTTTTTGAGATAGTTACACATCCATCAAGTAGCTTAATTTTGCTGCAGAAATTGAGAGCTGGAGAATGAGAACAAGTAACTCTTGTAAGAAGGGGAAAGAAGAATTTTCTGGGCAGGAAAATAGAAAGTTCCATGATTTGGGGAGAAGGGAACGTGACGCTTGTTCAGTACCTAGGCAGCATTACTGACTGGAATGCTGCAAAGATGGGAAGCAAGGCAGAGATGAGATCTGAGCAGCAGATGGAAGGAGTCCACTTCTGCAGAATTCCTGAGTGAGCTCATCCTCACAACAGCAGTGGGAAGTCACAGGAAGGGCCAACAGACTATAGTTAGAAGAGCAGTGTGAATGACTGGGCCAGATGCTGTTCAGGGGAGGGATGGACTTAGACTTTGGACTGGAATTAAGTGTAGGGCTTTAGAAAAATGAACGTATTTAAAAGCTATTTATGAGGCAAAATATACAGGCTTGGGTGTGGGTTAGAGATGGAGGTGGGAAGATAAAAGGTCACAAGGAAGACTCCTATGTTTCCGGTTTATATAATTTAAAATTCCTGGAATAGGGGACAATAGAAGAGAACTGGGATTTCAGGACAGGAGGAGGATGAGTTTTATTTGGGATACTCTGGAAACCTACGAGAAGGCATAAAAATTCTAGTTTAAAAACAACTATGAGATGTCATCTCACCCCAGTAAGAATAGCAAAATTTAACAGAACAGCAAGCAACAAATGCTGGCGAGGTTG
>NW_006399763.1:20436271-20437390 GCF_000299155.1 Elephantulus edwardii
CTTCTAGTTTAATTCATGGAATTCTGAAAGAGATCTAGGCTGGAGGTACAAATCTGTGACTCATGCACATAGAGGGGACAAAGAAGCACAGCTGTGTCACAAACACACAGCTGAGAGGCAATCAAAAGAAGACTGGTGCAAAGTAAGATGGGATTAAAAACACAGGGTTTGGGTTTAGCTCTCACAAAGGACAGACAGCTGGCTCTTGAGTAATAGGAAGGACAGAGTATGCAAACACATTCTGAAACTCTAGGCCTTTTTCTATTAGTTAAATCTAATGTTTTAGAGGCATTTCCACTGCACAATGTAGTGAGGGAAATATGGATTAAAAAAGGCTAACAGGCATTTGGATCTTGTAAGGAAGAGGAAACAAATGTACTGAAAACAAAAGAAAGAAAGAATTTAGGACTATTGAAATGACTGACAAGAGAACTAATAGGTCTATCCTAGAGAGAGTAAAACCAAGATACTCCTTGGAGGCAAGGACTTTGATACTCCATTTCACATAATTTAGGCACATGGCCTGTAGGGACCAGTCTCTGGAGAAGGATATCCTGCTTGGAAGTGAAGAGCAACAGCTCAGGAGAGGAAGACCGCAGATGAGAAGGATTGACACAGTAACTCTAGTTATTAGGGTAGAGTGTCAGAGACAGTAAGATTGGTTCAGGAAAGGTCAGGGATCAGAGCTATTATGGTCTGATAGGGTCCCTAAGAGCCATTATGGATAGGGTCTCTTAGAGTCATAGTCAACTTGATGGCACAAAACAACAATATACTGAAATTATGGCCCATAGAATCTACACTGGAAGTAATAAGAATCTGGACTAGAAGAAAAAATCTTGTTGTTGTTGTTGTTATGTGCCATCGAGTCACCTGTTACTCATAGCAACCCTATGTACAACAGCCCCAAACCATGCTCTATCCTGTGCCAACCTCACTGTCTCCAACACACCCACTCTCATTGCTCTAGTCAATTAATCAATCCACCTAATAAATGGTCTTCCTCTCCTGCACTGTCCCTTCACTCTCCCAAGCATAACATACTTCTCCAAGGACTGGTTCCTCCTTGCACCTTGTCCAAAGTACATCAGACGAAGCTTCAGAATCCTTGCCTCCAAA
>NW_006399763.1:20438400-20439182 GCF_000299155.1 Elephantulus edwardii
AGAAGATGAACAATACCCTGAAATATGCCAAGGACAATCTGAAAGGAACAGATGATTAAACATTATCTGTATGAGCATTAACAATGTTGACCATCTGGAACAGGACATGCATTACAAAGTGAAATGGAAAAGTGGGAGGAAGGAAGATGCATTATTAGCTAATGAATGAATGAATGAAAACTCAACCTCTTTTATAAACTTTCACTAAAATCACAATTAAAAAATAAAATAAGACATAATAAAATTTCAAAACTAAAAAGAGAAGAGGTCCTGGTAGAAGAAAAGTGACTGACTCACTGAACTTAGAAATAGAACAACTACCAGATATGATCAGGTCCAAGATGTAAATGCCAGAGTGGGTGGCTAAGATGAGGGGAAAGAAAGATTTTGGAGAAGCAGATTCACGATTCAAGAGCCATCTCATTAGGCAGATGTTAAAAGCACCGATACTGAGGGCCTTGCAAGATTTTCAATGGTATGTGATGGAAAGAAAGATGGTAGCATGGAGCCAGTGTGGTCAGTGCCTGGTGGGGGAAATGGCCCTGACAAACAACTCTGGAGAAGGAGCAGGTTAAAGAACTGAAGGGCACTGACCTTCTGAGGAGCAGGTTATTTTGTGGCTTTCTCTAATAAGCAGGTTGAAGATTAATGATCTAAAAATACAACTAAGACTCAAAGAGTAATAAGTTTACCTATCCTTTAAATAGGTTGTACATAGGGTTTTCAGAGGCCTTCTATTTCAGAAGTGGATGGCCAATCCTTCTTCCTAGTCTGTCTTAATC
>NW_006399763.1:20441492-20458726 GCF_000299155.1 Elephantulus edwardii
CTCTCCAGAATGAACCTGCTTGTTCTCCTAGCAAGGATCTCCAGGATTGCTGCTGCTCTCATTTTTAGGTCTGAAAGTCTTCTGACAAAACAAATCCACCCTCAGAGGATGATGAATATTTATTTCTGTTGTGGACATGCAAATAAATTCCCTGTATTTTTTTCACTGGATGCCCCTCAGTTTTTGGGATTTGCCACTCCTTCCTGTCTCATGGCCTTTGTGTTGTTGTTGTTGTTGGATACCGTGGGTCAGAACCAACTTCTAGTTGACCCTCCAGTGGGTTTTCAGAGGCAGTTAATCATTGAGGACGAGATTTCCCATCCTTCTACCATGGAGCAGCTGGGGGCCTCAAACCCCATGCCTTCAGGATTTGCAGCAACGCTTCTTGCCACTAGGCTACCCAAGCTCCCTAGGGTCACCATTTCCCTCAACTCTTGGGCTGTAGAGCATGTCCTCAGGAAGGCTCTTCTTCACAATATCTAACTTGTACTTTGCTTTCAAAGCACTTGCCAGCATGTTCCTGCATTCTTACTGGAGTGATTATTTATTTACTGCTTCCTACATAGAATAGATGCTTTATGAGGGCCTAGATGGATGGAGAAAGGATTGAGACTGTCAATGACTCTACTTTACTTGAATACATAATTAATACACTTGGTACCAGCAGTCAGGAGACAGGAGTTACACTGGGAAAGTCTGAAGTCAGAGATATCTCCAAATTATTGAAGAGGAATGATGTCAGTTTAAGGACGAAGGTGCATCTGATTCTGGCTCTCATCTTTCCAATCACTTGACATGCACATGAGAGTTGGACAATGAGTAATGATGACAGGAAAAGAATTGACACCTTTGAGCTGTGGTGTTGGAGAAGAGACTGAATATCCCATGGAAGGCCAGGAGAACAAACAGATACTCCTTGGAAAGGGTGTGGCTGAAATGCACTCTGGAGGCAAGAATGATGAGACTTCACCTCACATACTTTGGGCAGGTTGTTAGGAGGGGTTATTCCTTGAAGAGGAACATGATGCTGGGAAGAGTGGAGGGTCAGCGAAGAAGAGGAAAACCCTCTTGACACAGTGACCGCCACAGTGGGCTCTTGTGTGTCAGGAAGTGTGAGGAAGGCATAGGATAGAACAGGGTTCAGATTTTTTGTTCATAGGATTGGTATGAGTCTTACTCAACTGGACAGCACCTACCAACAACAACAACAACAATTAAAAGAAAAAATCAGGAGCACTCTGATTATACGCTACTGCATTAAGGGGGTAATATCCAAATACATTGTATGGCTTTCTGATTTATATCTGAATCCTGTAACTACTTAAGAATGTGCCTTTTGTAAGAAAGAAGGTAACCTCTTAAATTAGAAGAAGGTAGGAGGAAAGTAGTTTCATTCATAAAAACATGAAATGTTTCTGGGCTTGACCAGTAACTAGGTCATAGCACTTAGTTCATGAACTACCAATCCGGAGTAGCTCTTTTTAGTTTGTTAAAGTCATTCAAATGTTTGATTTGGCTCCACTCTGCTCTGCTCTGCCCTGCATACAGGAATGCACAGTGTAGTTACTTCCGGACTCAAAACCAAGCAAGGATGCATCCTGCAGAATATACCTGAGGCAGCGTTCTGACGGCATTCTTCAGCTGGCTTCCGGGGAGGGGGGGGGTGCTGGCCTTAGAAATTTGCAGGGGAGTCAGCAAGCATTCCAGCTGCATGAAAAGAAAAAAAAGAAAGAAGAACACACTGAGCTAAATACAAAAGAGCACATTCTGGGCCTTCACCATTGTAATACTTTTCCCAGTCCTTGGAGGCACCTTGGAGAATTTTTCTAGTCCAAATGGAACATTCTAACTCAACATTCTTTTACCAAGCAAACCTTCTGAACATTTTTAAGTGTTTTTGTTTTCTCGCATTATTGGAGCTTCTGGGACCAGGAAGTAGGATGAGTTTTAGAATCAACAACAGCTAATTAGAAGTAGAAGTCAAAAATGAAAACACCAGATGGCCAAAGGAGAAAATTACAATCTGAGAAAATAAAGCTGCAAAGGTCCAATACCTTAAGTAGCTGACTTGTTCTTTCAAGGGATTTCACTTTCCTTCCAAATACAAATAGTAGGGAAATTAAGTTAAAAACAAGGATCTTCTTGGCTAAGTAGTTGCAGACAGATCATTTTCTATTCGAGGAGATTTCAAAAACGTAGATAAGAAAAAGAACATACTAAGAGAACTGAGTAAGTAGGGTATGAAAAATATTCATACAGAGGCATCAGATTAATATAATGGGAAATATAGAAGGAAGACATTACACTTGACATTATTCCATAGCTATATTTTTCTCTCCCCTCCTTCTTTTTTGTTTTTAATTGTTGCTGAAACCCTAAATAGGAGTGATGCACCCATCGGGCCCAGTCCATTACTATGCCTTCTAGTTCTCACTAGAGTCCAGCTCCCATTGTCTAATATGCTCAAGAGACAAAATAAATTACAACCAGGACAATCTAAACATGCTCTTTTCTGCCTCAATTTTATTTCAAAAACCATTAAGCAAGGGTGAACACATTTAAGTAAAGACTATGTTAAGCTATACCTATGCTCCACTGATTTGTGTGAAAGAGATCTATGAGCTTCATTCTAAAATATTATATTTGTCATATTGTATCTAAATATTCAAGTGAAATGATCTCATAATAGTTTTTGTAAAGGGTTGTAATTTGTTTAAGTATGCCCCTGTTGCTGAAAATTAGGTTGTTTCTAATATTTTTAATATCTTTTTATTCTAGAAAATGTCTATACTTTCATTTCTTTCTAAGGTAACGGTTGACAAAGCTAAAAAGGATTTCATTTTTAATGACCTTTTATGCGTAAGCTCTGGTGGAGGTGTTTGTAGGGAGTTGTGCTGCTCACCCAAAGGCATGCCTGACAATGCAAAACCAACAGCTTCACTTCCCGAGAGGGAGGAGAAATCATCTCTTTTTTTATTTACAGCCCCAGAAAACCCACTGGAGGGTCACCTGCAAGTTGGTTCCCATTCAATAGCAATAAGTTTGTTTCTTGAATTGTATGATTAAGATATGCAGACGGTGAAAATAATGCAAGGTATACTTTTTAATTAGCTAAGAGATCTGCTTTGCATTAGAGTCACTCAACAGCTCTGTCAAAGTTCTTACATTGTAAATGTCAAGTTCGTACAGCTGAACACAAACAGGTACGTGAGCTTTGAAATGATAATATTTGGTACTACAGAGAGATTAAAAACTTTGCTCTTTCAAGGTCGTATTTTTTTAAATACTATCAACCGCAATAAATTATGACTAACCTTGAGATGAACAGGAACCCCATAAAAATTATGCTCATGTGAACCCTATATTGGATCAGGAAGCAGTCGTCAGAACAGAGCAAGCAAACACTAGATGGTTCAAGATCAGGCAAGTTGTGTGTCAGGGATGCATCCTATCGCCGCCATACCTTTTCAATCTATATGCAGAACAGATCATTGTTGTTGTTGTACAGTCAAATGGGATCTGACTGGGACAGGAGGAGATTGCCCCTCCTTCTCTAGCAGAGCATCCGGTGGATTTGAACCATGTACCTCTGGGATTGTAGTGCAGCTTTTTGCCACTAGGCAACCAGAGCTCCCTCGAACAGATCATTAGGGAGACTATAATTTATGAGGGGAAATGTGGCATTAGGATTGGAGGAAGACTCATCAACAACCTGTGTTATGCAGATGACACAGCCTTGCTTGCTGAAAACTGAGGAGGACCTGAGGCATTCTCTGCAGAAAGAACTGCAGTCTTTAATATGGAGTGAAGCTCAACATCAAGAAAACAAAGATTCTCACCACTGAGTGAATTAGCAGCACCATGACAGCGAAGATTGAGATTGTCAGCAATTTCAGATTGCTTGGTTCCGCAATCAACACTTTCAGCACCAGAAGTTAGAAAATCAGAACAAAAATTGCATTAGAAAAATCTGCTGTCAGGAACCTCTCCAGAGTACTGTGAAGCAATGATGTCAGTCTGGGTACTAAGGTGTGCTTGACGTGATCAGGGTCTTTGCAATTACTTGCTTAAGTGTTAGAGAGCTGGACAATGACTAAGGATGATAGAAGGAGAATCAATGCCTTTGAGTTGTGCTGGAAAAGAGTATTGAACATACCATGGACTGCCAAGAGAACAGGTCTGACCTAGAAAGGGTGAAACCAAGATGCTCTTTGGAGGCTAGGATTTTCAAACTCCATTTGACATACTTCGGGCATGTTAGCCTTGAAGAAGGACACCATGTTTGAGTGGGTAGAGGGACAGAGCAGGAGAGGAAGACCTTGGATGAGATGGACTGACTCAGTGACTAGGGTAATGGAGATTAGTGTGTCAGAGACAATGAGATTGGCTCAAGATAGAGCAAGGTTCAGAGCTACTCTACATAGGATTGCTATGATTCACTGGCAACTCAATGGCACATAACAACAATAACCATTAGGCAAATAGAAAACACAAATCTTGAAAGTTAAAATAGAGGACACACATACAACTTGATATTTTTTCCAATATTTCAAATATTATAATAAAAAACCACAACATAAATTATTTTCTATAGATCATCATTGTATAGAAATTAACTCAATAGTTAAGCTATCCATGCAAATTAACAAACTAAAATCTGCTAAAAAATTCCATGAAATGGACAGCATTTTAAAGGTGGTTTAAAAGGAATTAAGAAGAATCACCACATTAAAAGGTTTACTGTTTATTTATTGGCTTCAATATACATTAATTACTATTTATCATATATCTAAACAGGGAGTTCTGGTGGAATATTGTATAGAGTGTTCTGCTACTAACCGAAAAGCTACAAGACTCCAATTTGAATCCTCCAATGGCACGCTGGTAGAAAGATAGTCTTTCCCATTACAATGTACATATTTAGAAAGGGACATTTTCAGAGTATTACTGAAGAGCAACAATGTCAGTCTAGAGAGTACGGTGTGTCTGATCCAAGTCAAGGTCTTCAAAATTACTTGCTATGCATCAGAGAGCTGGACAATAACTAAAGATAAAAGAAGAATCGATGCCTTTGAGTTGTGGTGCTGAAGAAGAGTATTGAATATACCATGGACTGCTAAGAGACAACAAGTCTATCCTGGAGAGAGTAAACTAAGCTGCTCCTTGGAGGCTAGGATTTTGAGTTCCATCTGATACACTTTGGGCATGTTATCCGGAGGCACATGTTTTTGGAGGACATCAAGCTTGGGAGGGTGGAGGGACAGAGCAGGAGAGGAAGACCTTGGATGAGATGGATTGACTCAGTGACTGGGGTAATGAGGGTAGTGTGTCGGAGACAATGAGATTGTCTCAAGATAGCGCAAGGTTCTGAGCTGTTGTCCAAAGGGTCGCTATGAGTCCAAGCAACTGAATGGCACATTAACGGAAACAAACAACAATGACTTGGAACTGGCTCAAAAGCACTGGCTCATAGGGTTCCCGATGCTATACAAAAAGTACACTGCCACAGCCTTCCCTTACAGAGCAGCTCATGAGTAGGAGACGTTAGGAGCTGAGCACTTAACTGCTGAGCTTCCAGGGCTCTTGCGTCAGTATCTTCTATTGTGAAATTGATTCAAACTTACGGTAACACTCCATTCAGTTTCCAAGACTAAGTCTTAACGGGAGCAGACCATCTCTTTTTCCTCCAGGAGAGCTACTAAGGATGACTGACCTTTAAGTAAGTAGTCAAACACACAATCCACTATGTCATGAGGGAATCCCTGTGTAAGTAAGATTAGAAGCATTTTTGGTGAGTTGAAAGTGATAAGCTTCGAGGTCTCTTTCAACTGTGACTTTCTGTGGTTTTCTATGGTGTATTCTAGTTTTATTGTTGTTGTACTCAGATGTCGTTGTGTTGACTATGATTCATAGAGGACCTATGAACAACAGATCTGAACACTGCTCTATCCTGTGCCATCCTCATCAACTCTCTATAGAACCAAACTACCTCATGATTACCAGAAGGTACCAGCACCTTCTCCATCTGTGGTCCTAAAACTAGGGCCTGAGAAACTATTCTGGCTGCTTTCCCTCCAGCCTTGCCTCCCTTCAGGGGTCAGCTCTCCCAGGTCTGAGATCTAAGGAAAAAAGTTCTGCTTATTTAGAAACACATAGTTATTTATTATGAGTTTGTCTTGGGGAAAAAAATCACTCTATTCATTCCTCAGAAAACATTGGTTTTAATAACGAATACACACATTTCTGTGACATTAAATGCTCTTTTCTAAAAATATCACAGTCACAAACAGTTAATATTGTCTATTTCCACATAAATATGAGAGGAAACAAATGTTGGTTATGCATGTGGCTTTGTTGGCAAGCACTGACTGTCTAGGAATATTATCTTGAAAGATAATTTATAGTTTATCAAATATAATTTATAGATAATAAACAACTATAAATTGTTAATAAAATGCATCGAGAAAGTTTAATTACTTTTAGCTCAGATTGTATCTCAGCCTGGAAAGAGAAAGTCCCTCCACAATACAACTACTATAAGACAACTTGGTATGTCAGTGTGCCACATGAAATAACATAAAATTCAGTCTATGATGCTCAACAAAGCATGTAATGGTTGCCAATAGTAACACAAATTTCAGTTCTCACAGATAAAAATAAAGTCAGATGAATCTAACTTTTAAACACCAACTAAAATGAGAATTTGACAATTTAGAAAGCTCTGGTGGCCTCACAGCAAGAAGCCCCATTGCAATCCCGAAGGCACAAGGTTCGAGGCTACCAGCTTCTCCAAGGGAATAGGATGGGCAATCTCCTCCCGTACGATTAACTGCCTCTGAAAACCTGCTGGAGGGACAGCTATGGGTTGGTTCAGACGTGATGACACATAACAACATTTTACAATTTGGAGTGTAGTCACTCAATAGCATGCTCTCAAAATATACGGCTCACTCTGGGCCAGTTATTTACTTTCTCTAACTTCAAATTTCATCTTTGAAACATACAGAGAACCTACTCAAAGGCTGTTTAATATATGTACCCAGCTCAAGAATTAATACATCAGACTCAGGGATCTCAGTAAACTTTACTGGGCCCTTCCACTTATTAAACATACAAATTAGAATCCTGCAATGATTTGCTCAGGGACAGGTAATTTATTTCATCTGTGGCTTTTGTTGCTCATAAGCTAGGTACTAATTCTTTCATGGTAAATATGTATGGCAGCAGTTTTATCAAACTTCTTATTATACTTTGCCACATAAATGACTCAGATTTCCTACTCTAGACTATCAAGAAGACTATCAGCCTCAGGAAATGCAGTAAACATTAGTCAAAATTAGAACAATACTTTCATTTAAGTAAAACTATTTATTAGTTTTAGGAAATGTTCATCCATGGGACTATCTACTTTTGCTACTGAGTATCTTTTAAAAAATAATCTACATGTACATAGGATTTACAATTTATTTTTATTTTAATGGAAAAAATTTGCTGTTTTCCCAAATTGCCAGAGTTCCCCTTAGACTGTTTTTTTTTTAAAGTAAATAATAAAGATAAAATCTTTTCTAGAGAGGAATGGGAAATATTACTAAACCCCAACTGTTATTGATTTGTACTGTTGAGTCAGAACTGACTCTTAGCTGACTCTGGTGGATTTTCAGAGGCAGTTAATCACATGAGAGGAGACTGCCCATATTTCTCTTATGGAACAACAGGTGGATTTGAAGCATGTACCATCAGGTTAGCAGCACAGTTCCTTACTAGTCAGCTACCAGAACTCTTACACCACAACAGTGTGAAAAACTTTAAAAAGTAAAAGTGAAATATATCTGGTTTGATCATGCCAAGGAACAGGACACTGGAGTCCGCTTAAATAAAAGTAAATCAAGTTTACTAAGGGATAGAGACCATCTGGATTGTGGAAATGTCCCATCACAAACTAAACATAGCTGTTGTGCTGGATCACAAAAGCAAGATACACTTTGATATTGGTGGATCAGAAAGTAGAGGTTACACAATTCATAAATGGCTGAAAGACTATCAGGAGAGTTAGAGGTAGGATACCTCGAAGTAAGAATTTGGTAACAACAGGTCTATAATTCATAAATGGGATTAGTAATTAAAGAGAAGCATCACCAGCTTTGATGCCACAGAAGTAAAGGTGTGCAATGAAAGAAAGCCTAAAGATAAAATATCATGAATTACCGTCTTAATCATGAAACTATTAAGTTTCTCTTTAGTATTTGAAAGTGCTTGACAATTCCAACTCTATATAAAATTAGCATGTCTTAAAAGAAATGTTGACTGTAAACATAAATTAGGACATGGTGCAATGGTCTCAAAGAATTAATTAGTATACTACATGAACACAAAAGTTATAGAAAAATAATTTCCTCATTCCACGGTTCTAATGATTGTATGAATTAGTACATTTGTATTATCAGTACATAATTATGTGATAAAAGGTAAGAACAAATCTGTCTTGAACGATGAGCAACCACAGTTCTCCTTAGAGGCAAGCAAGGTGAAACACCATCTCAATTACTTTGGGCATATTTTGAGAAGGAATCAATCCTTGGAGAGAGAAATGATTCTAAAAACATGGTGAGTCAGTAAAAGAAAGGAAAACTCTCAATGAGGTGGCCTTCCTCTTTTTCTGCAACCCTCTACTTTATCTGACATGATCTCTTTCTTCCTTATTGATAACACACCTACAGTCCATGTGAAGTCTCAGTAACCTTGCCACCAAGGAGCATTCTGGCTGCATATCTTCCAAGACAAATCACAGGACTAATTATTGGTAGTCAGGACTCAAAACCAGGTCTACTTGACATAAAATATTATACTTTTGATTATTCTTCTTTAATACTGAATTGTATAAATAATCATAAAAGTACAACTTTCAACGATACAGCTAAATATATAATTTTACAGAATAGAAAGAATGAGTTATTCAGCATTAAAAAAACTCAAATTATGCACAAAATAACAATATTCATGATAACCCTATGAGAAAAGGGGGGGGGGAGAACCAAGCCAACCCTCCAATTCATTGCTGACAAGTCCCATCTCACTCACCACTAATCCTCTCACAGTTTGTGCGGTTGTAAATCACAAAGGAAGAGAATGATCATATTTCTCCCAAGGCCTGCTGGTGGATTCAAACAGCCAGAGTGGTGCTACCTTGGGTTAGCTGTGCAACTCCCTACTCATTAAAAGACAAAATATTAAATATTCTTTTGCTGATTGATCTTTCTGAATGCTGCTAGGTCATACAGGCAGCCCATGTACCTTGACTCAGCAGAGTAATTCCAAACAAACAGAAATTGATAAAAGGAACATAGCAAACTTTAAAAACAATTATAAATATGGAACACATTAAAATTTATAATAGTTTTAGATTAAGCTGATATATAATCCACATCTTTACCTGTTAGAAAATTAGAGCCAGCATTCATGAAATCTATGAAAACACATGTAGCAGCTTCAGCATCTTTCATGATATTCTGTTCAATATTTTACATATTTCAAACCACCTGGCATACTGCTTAACAGATAGTGTGCCCATAGAACATGAGCTCTGGTAAGGACTTGCACTGCCAATTCAAAAGCAAACAGTTCTAATCTATGAGCAACATCACAGGAGAAAGATGGGCTATCTCCTCCTATGTGATTTACTGCCTCTGAACACTCATTGAAAGGTCAGCATTAAGTTGGTCTCACTCAATAAACAGAACAACTATACACTGTTTGTGATATTAGCCTAAAAGTTGACCTTATTTTAGCCATTACAGTTAGACTCCTCTGTTGTTTAGCTACCTTATGTGTAGACACATGGTCTTGCAAATCATCAATAGCTGTGGTACTAGAATAAGAGAAAGAGTGCTTCACACATGGAACAGCAAGACTTCAGGCGAGCAAGATTTGTGATGACAAGACTCGAGGGAGGATGGCACAAGATCCTAGTCAGAGTGAGGCCCTGGTAGAAGAGAAACTGTGCCACTGGTGTGGAGAAACTGGCAAGGTGTAAGCAGAGGAGCCCTGAGATAAGTCCACAAACAGTTTTGCTGTTTCTGTTGGATGTTTGAAGGAGAAACTGACTTGTAAGTGCTCTGAGGCAAACCTTAGTGGATTATTTGGATTTGACTACTAAACTGAAACCAGAGCCTGAACTAATTGAGGAATTGTACCTTTGAACTTAAGCTAAACCTGGGCTTTGCCTCCCTCACTCTTCAACTTACTTCCTTAATAAACCCTTTCAATACTACAACTGTGATTCTGGGAGTTAACAACACATAAATGAACCTCTTGTTGGTGTGGCTCTAGAGGCACCATGTGACTGGGCTACAGACTCTTTATCTGCTTTCTAATCTGGGGCAGTGAGGGGCTGTGCTATGCTTACTCCCTCTGGCCTTTTCAAAGAGATGATCACAATCCTGTGCTCCTATGTGCCATTTCTTGCAATCTAAACACGACTTGACACACAGTGTGCTCGGTCAACATTAGTTGACTCTCTTTCTCTGTCAACTGGATAGCAATACAGAGAGCACAGTTTTAAGAAATGTAGATAAGAAAACAGCTGGGAGAGAAATCAAACTTCTGGATGATAATGCCTCTTCTGGCTGAATAGAATTCAAGGAATAACTCAGCACTTCAATTTTCTTTTGGTTTTCAAAGTAAAGGAATGTAACAATAACAGTTGCAAAAGACTAAAAAATACAGATTTACATTATTATGAATAATAATCAAGATAGCATAAGAAAGAAGACACCTCATTAATATTCTTAACTATCTATTGATACATCAGTAAGAAATTAATAGCTGAATAGTTCCATAGATTACCAAAGTAGAAATATAAAGGAGCAATAAGCATATAAAAGTGTTCACTCTTGTTTGTAATAAAAATGCAAATAAATCAATCACATTTACAAAGAACAATTATGGCCAATGGGAACAAGGTAAGTGATATGCATGCATATATACAGACATTTATATTAGCACAGTCTTTCCAGAGGGAACTCTGCAAATATCCCTCAAAGGCATTACATTTATAAACTCTTTGATCCAGAAAATATGCTTCTGGAAATTCAGCCTAAGGAAATAATCAGTTAAAATACAAAGATATGTGCTTAGGAAGGTACACTAGAGTGCTGTTTATTAAAGTGAAAAACAGGAACACCTATATTAAGAGATGAGTTTAAAAATCACTGTCCTTAAATGGAAAACTAAGAAATTATTTAAAATGATGATGCAGAGATATGTTTATTGACATAAAAAATTTACAGCATTTTGAGGAAAAACAAATAATGCATTGCAATGTATTATGCAAATCCTTTGGTGTTTTTGGTTAGGTGTCAAACAATTAACTCTGACTTGTGGTAACCCTATAAACAAGAGATTAAAACTTTGTCCAAATCTACACCATACTCACAATAGCCACTGTGGTTAATTAAACCCATTTTTTTGAGTCACTGTGTCAATTCACTTTGTTGAGGGCTATCTTCCCTTCCACTGATCTTCCCCCTTTTGATTCCTTCAAGGACTGGCCCCTCCTGATAATATACTCAGTATGTGAGATGAAGTCTTGAAAGCCCTATAAATAGCATCAGAACATTGTTCTATAGCCATTGACTCTCTCTCATTGCCTCAAGTGACACGTACCTAAATCTCTACTGAGTTTCCAAGGCTTTAAAATGCACATGAATGAGAGTGTCCACTTGTCTCCTAAGGACTTATTGGTGAATTTAAACCACCCAACAGAGTGGCCTTTGGGCTAGCAGAGTTCATTACTGACTTGTTATTGCTGCTGTTGTTGTTAGGTGCTGTCAAGTACAACTCATAGCAACACTATGAACAAAAGACCTGAACCCCATCCTATCCTGTGCCATCCTCACAGTTCCTGACACACTACAGCTGATTGCAGAAGTCACTTTGTCAATCCACCTGGCCAAGAGTCTTCCTCTCCTTCACTGACCCTCCTCACTTCCTAGAATCTTGTCCCTCTCCAAGAAATAGGCCCTATTCACAACATGCAAAGTACGTGAGGCAAAGCCTCAAAAGAGCACTCTTCACGCTCTCCAAGACATATTTGTTCTTTTGGCAGTCCATGGGGTGCTCAGTGCTATTCTCCAATACCACAGTTCAAAGACATCAATTCTTCTACCATTGTTCTTCACTGCCCAGCTTTCAGATGCATAGCAAGTGATCAGAAAGACCATGGTCTAAATCATGTGCACCTTAGTCCTCAAACCAATATCATTACTCTTCAATAATTTGGAGAGGTTCCTAACTGCAGACTTTCCCTGTGCAATACAGCTCCGGATTTCCTGATTGCCAGTACCATAGGTATTAGCTATGGATCCACGTAAGATGAAACTGTTGACCGTTTCAGTCTTTTAATCATGATGTTGCCTATCAGCCCAATGGTAAGAATCTTTGTTTTCTTGACAGTGAGATGCAATCTATACTGAAGGCTGCATTTCTTGACCTTCTGCAACTAGTACTTCAAGTTCTCCCCTCTTTCAGAAAGCAAGGCTTTCTGCCTAACACAGGTAATAGATTAATATCTCCCAATCCTGATGCCATATTCTTTCTCATAGAGTTCAGGTTCTCTAATAATTTGCTCCACATATAGAATAAATCGGTATGGAGAGAGAATACAACCTTGAAGCCCTCCCTTATTAATATTAAACCATGCAGTGTTCCAATGCTCTATTCTCACAACAGCCTCCTGGGCCAGGTATAGGTTTCACATTATTGATGACACGACCAGAATTCTTTATAGCCTCTCAACTCAAACTCAATCCATTGCCAACAAGTCAGAACCAACTCATAGCTGAAATGTCTAGCTGGCTTTCTAAGTCTATAAATCAGGCAGGAGAAAGACTATTCATTTTACTCCTTCAGAACTAAAGCACCATAAAGATGCCACTTTTGGGTTAGCCATATAACTCCCTACAGACTAAGCCATCAGAGCTCTCTCCATCCAAAAAATACATTTAGCTTCTAAAAAGATGATAAAACCCTTGATTTTGTTATTGATCAACACTTATTTTTTTTTAACAATATTACAACAGATCTTTGAGTGCCATGGGCACACTTTGTTGTTCTTGTTAGATACCATCTGGCTGACATCATTGTTATCCCGTGTACAAAAAAAACAAAACAAAAAAAACCAAAACCAAAAACCCACAAAAAACTGCTTAATTTTGCACCATTCTCCCAATTTTCACTGTTTCAGCCCAATGTTGCAACAATATGTAAACCCATCTTGTCACTAGTCTTCCTCTCAGTGCAACTCTACTTCTCCAAGAATGATGTCTGTTTCTATGGACTCAATAAAAGCATTTTCATAAGTATACATACTTAGACGTTAATGATATGTCCTTGCGAAAGAACTCTGTTGTGGATTGAGTTGTGTTCCTCCAAAATATGTGTCAACTTGATGAATGATCCTCAGTGATTTGGCTGTTATACAGCAGTATAATTTGGTAATTATAGGATGATGTAATGATTTCTCATGATAAAGCCAAAGTAATCAGCCAGTCAATTAATTAGAAGGAAATTAGGCTGTGTCCTTACTCAGAGTATTGCTTGATCCAGGAATGAGAACTTTTCCTGGGGTGTGACTTGTATTATCTTTTATCTTACAAGAGATAAAAAGAAAGTGCATAAAGCAATACCACTAGTACCCCATATTCCCTTCCAATCCCACACTGAGATAATAATATCTTTAAATGGGATGATCATTAATCCTGAGACACGACTGCCAATAATAGCATCTCCTTTGCTCTCTTTGTACAATAAACTCTATGGCTATCTTGTCAATAGGGGCAGGAATCCTGGATATTGACAACTGTCTTAATCACTGTCTCAAATCCCCATTACTTATGCTCACAAAATTTATGAAACAGAAAAGGCAAAATGTGCTGTGATGTAAGATGGATCTTTGTTGGAAGTAAAGAGTATCTATTTATTTAGAATGTCTATTGACTATGCAAATTCATGACTATAAAACCATTGTTGCCGTATGAGTATAATGATCCAAGAGGGGTGGGAGAGGGTGGAAGCAGAAGGATGAGGATGTGCAGGGGGAGGTGGGATTAATCATGGGGTTATACAATTTGAAGGGGGCAAGGTGAGGAAAATGAAAAGAATTTGTTCTTAAAAACAATATATACTGATTTTGTAAATTAGTAGAAAATTAAGGGAAAAAAAGTTATGGCTAACATTGAGAAGAATGGGAATTCCAGAGCACTTAATTGTTTGTGCTCATGTGAATCCTATACCTAGACCAGGAAACTGATGTGTGAACATACCAAAGGAATACTACGTGGCTTAAAATTAAAAAGGGAGTACATCAAGGCTGTAGTCTCCCTTCATATCTATTCAATTTGTGTGCTGAGAAAATTATTCAATAAGCTGTATTCTATGAAAAGAATATAGCATCAGGATCGAAGGGAGATTAATCAATAACCTGCATTATGCAGATGTCACAAAGTTGCTTGCTGAGAGTGGACTTGAAGTACAGAAGATCAACGAATACAACCGTCAATATGGACTACATCTCAATGTCAAGGAAACAAAGATATTACTACTGGACAGATAGGCAAAGTCATAATAGATGGAAAAAAGACTGAAACTGTCAACAACTTCATCTTACTTAGCTCCATAATTAACACCTTTGGTACGAGCTGTCAGGAAATCATGAGATGTATTGCACTGGGAAAGTCTGCAGTTAGGGACCTCTCCAAATTATTGAGGAGTAATGATGTCCGTTTGAGAGCTATGGTGCATCTGATTCAGGCCATGGTCTTTCTGATCACTTGCTATGCATCTAAGAGCTGGACAATGAATAATAATGACAAAGAAGAATTAATGAATATCTTTGAGCTGTGGTGTTGGATAAGAGCACTAAATATCCCATAGACTGGTAAAAGAACAAGTATGTTTTAGAGAGGGTGCAGTCAGAGTGCTCTTTGGAGGCAAAGGTGCCTCATATACTTTGGACATGTTGCTAGGAGGGGCTATTCTTTGGAAAGAGACATGATGCTCTGAAAGGTAGAGGGTCAGTGAAGGAGAGGAAGATCCTCGACCAGGTAGATTGACACAGTGACTGCCACAATGGGCTAGTGTGTCAGGAAGTGTGAGAACGGCACAAAATAGGACAGGGTTCAGATCTATTGTTCATGGGTTTGTTATGTTTGAACTTGACTCAATGGCACTTAACAACAACAATATCTCTGTGTTAGAATGGAGAATAACATATGAAAGATGACACATAATGATATAAATATCATAAACCATATTTTTAGTCTAAGTTTGAAATATGACTCCTTTAAGGTTGATGTATCTAATCACACTCATGCATATGTCTAGAGACCTTAAGAGCCAAATTAAAGCACTGTGTTTAAGTTAGTTCTTCTAGACTCATTAGCACACCCTTTTCAGCTCTTACTTGGATTTAATTTTTAGCTCCATCACTACTCTAAGAATAGAAACATAAAATGCTTGGCTCAGTTACACAGTCTTGTCAAAATAACCTAACCTGCAATTATAACATCTTGAAGGCGCTTTAAAAAAATTTCGCCATGAAAACTTTTTATTAAAAATTTTCTTACAACTATTCAGTACCCAAAATTAAACTCTCCATCTATACCTTTACAGAAAACACAATGCAGATCATGAACACTGTGCTCATATTCACAGTTTTGCATCAATAATAACACATATTACTTTATCATATGGAAAAAATCATTAAATGGGTGGCTAGACAAGAGTCTTGGTGACACAATGATTAAGCACTTGCCTATTAACTAAAAGGTTAGCATTTCAAATCCACCAGCTGCTTCAAGCAAGAAACAAAGACCTGATGATCTGCTCCTATGATGATTACAGCCAAAAAATACCTTATGGGAATGTTCCCTGGAAAACTCTCTATAGAAATATCTCAATCATAGTTAATTAATACTCTCCTTTGATTAATGATTGCCTCCAACAAATAGAAAACATACAATTTACAGTTCTCAAATCTATGACATACAGATGGTCTCTTTCATATAAATAGTTATTGTTGAGTTTTAAAGCATGGACTCTTCATTTATCCAATATTTACTAAACAATAATCATTGAAAAAATATAAGAAACTCAGACTTAAAAAGTCTCTGCAGACAAATACCTTATAATCTAGAAAACACGGGAAAGTTATATAATTTTACTCTAATACAAGGGATCGAACATTTTCTTATTTTGAAAGATGTATATAATTTAGGTCATTTCATCATTTCTAAAATTGGGGTTACATTTCTTCATGTCAATTTGTCATACTATGGTAGTATTCAAATCATTGTGAGGTTGGAAGCTATGCAAATGGTATTTCAAACACTTGCAGGATCTCCCATGTTGGACAGACTTTAACAGACTTTTGGACTAAGACAGACTTGGTAGTAGTCCTGGCCATCCACTACTGAAATAATGGGCCCTTGAAAATCTGATTAATGTCAGTGGAACATTATCTGCAACAGTGCAAGAAGAAGAGTCCCTGAAGTTGGAAATCACACCAAATAGGACTAGGGGAAGAGATGCCTCCTCAAAGTAGAGCATATCTAAATGACACCGACGGAGGAAGGTTTTCAGCCTTTGATGGGCCTTTATGTGCTGATGTGGCATGAAGGTGAGAAGAAAAATAAGAAAATATCTGTTAATAATATGAATACGGAATGTACAAAGTATAAGCTCAGGAATATTGAATGTTGTTAAGAAAAGAAATGAACATATAAAGATCAATATTCTAGGCATTAGTGAGCTGGAATGGACTGTGCTGGTCACTTCAATCACACATTTGAATGAAAAATTGAAGAGAAATGGTATTTAATTCATTGTTAAGAAGAGCAAACATTTCAAGATCTATCTGGAAGTACAATGCTGTTGTTGACAATATGATAACAATACTTACACAAGGAAGGCCTTTAAAACCATTGTTCAAAATAACACACCAAAAAAGTAAATGCAACATGAAGAAATTGAGGACTGCCACCAATTTCTACACCCTGAAATTCATCAAACATGCAGTCAAAATATGTATATAATAACTGGTGATTAGAATAAAAAGTTGGAAACAAAGAATAAGTACTGATAATAAGAAAATATGACCTTTGTGGTGAAAATAAGGCCAGAGAGCGTAAGATAAATTTTGTATGGCTAATTGACCTATTCATTGCAACAACTTTTTTTTT
>NW_006399763.1:20460272-20483741 GCF_000299155.1 Elephantulus edwardii
GACTCTCACCAGTGGCTATGGATGAAGTCACAGGCGATTTTCAGCCAGCGCAGGGCAACAACTTTTTAAAAAATGTAAATGATAACTACACATGAAGATTTTTTTCCCCTAATGGAATACACAAGAATCAACTCAACTACATAATTTGAAAAAGATAGGTGTTATTTTTTGCTGTTAGCATGGTATATTTTCCCAAGCACTGTTGCCTCCTCATAACATACCCAAAGTATATCACAGAAGCTGTACAATCCTTGCCCTAAGAAATACTCTGGTTGAGCTGCTCTCAAGACAGATTTCTATGTTCTCTTGTCAGTCTATGTTATATGTAATATTAATCATCAACACCGCAATTCTTCTTTAGTCTTACTTATTCATTGTATAATTTTCACATGCATATGAAACAACTATAAATATCATGACTTTGGTCAGTGCACCTTAGTCTCTAAGGCATGACTTTGCTCCTGAGCACTTTAAAGAGGTCCTTGACAGTAGATTAACCCAACGCATTACAACTTTTGACATACTACTTCTTCCATGTTGATTGTGGATCCAAGCAAAATTAAACCCTTGGAAACGTCAATTTTTTCCTCCTCCAGTCATGGTGATGAAGTCAAATGATCTAGTTGGGAAGATCTTTGTTGTCTTCAAGGTTTTTGATGTTGAAGTATAATCCAAACTGAAGTTTATAGTTTGATCTTCAATGAGTGATTGAAGTACTCTCCACTTTCTTCAAGCAAGGTTATGTCACTTGCATAGTGAGTTGCAATATATGAAGGGATTATATAGGCAACTATTGAATGACATAGAGAGCATCGATAGAAGATGAAAGGAAGACTATATCCATTGTACTGCAAAAAACAAGCTGACAGTGTATGATTTCAAGAATTAGTACATGAGCAAAAAACAATGGTATGAAAGGAAGAAGTTCAAGGTTCACTGAAGGCATTCTCAAAAAATAATAACACAAAAACTGATAAGACTACCAACTGAAGTATATCAACAAATAGATGCAGTACTGGATGTGTTCCCTCATCAATGGTAAAAAATTTGGAAGATGGATAGCTGGCAAACACACTGGAAGGGATTCCTATTAGTCCATTCCAAAACAAGGTGAAACAACAGAATGATGAAATTACCAAACAATATCATTAATGTCACATGCAAATAAAATCTTACTCTATATTTTTCAACAACAGTTGGAGAAATTAATCAAAATGGAACTTCCAGAAATATAAACTGTATTCAGAAGAGGTGATGGGAGAAGGATTATCATAGATGATATGGGATAGATCTTGGCTAAAATCAAAGAATACCAGAAAGATGTTTACTTGCGTGTGGATCAAAATAATTTTGAATAACATTAAAAAGGCAACTCCAGAGTTCTACTAACACTTTATTTTTTTTCTCATGGAGAATCTGTATATTCTGGACCAAGATGCAGTTGTTTGACTAGAACAAAAGGATGTCACAAGGTTTAAAATCAAGAAAGGTGTGTGCGATGGTTGTATCCTTTCACCCTACCTATTTAAATGGTATGATGAGCAAACAATCCAAGCATCTGAGTCTTATGAAAATGAGAATAACATCATGACTGTAAGTAGCCGACTCATCAACAACTTGTAATATGCAGATGAAATAAACTTGTTTACATGAAGTGAAGATTTGCAGCTTTTACTAAAGAAAATCAAAGATATAAACTTCAGTATAGATTATACCTCAACACCAAGATAACAAAATTCCTCATTGACTAATAGGCAACATCATGCTCAAAAGAGAAAAGATCAAAGTGGTGCAGGATTTCATTTTATTTGGATCCACAATCAACACCCAAGGAAGCAGTAGTCAATACTTTAAAAGATATGTTAGCTACACTGGGAAACTGCTGTTCTCAGAGCAAGGCTAAAGTCCAACTAATCAAGTTTTTTTTTTTTTAATTTCTTTCATTAAATTTTATTAATATTAATGAACACTTACAGAGATTTTGGGTTTCCATTCATTCATTGTTGCACTATTTTCTCTACCCTCTCCCCCAGTTTGTTCCTTTTTTCCCCTTGAAAGTCTGTTCTAATTGTCCCATTGCCACAGTCCTTGTCAAAACCAGTTCTGATTACTCTCCTTTGTCAGTGTGTCCTTTGCCATTCCCTGTCACTCCTCCCTGAGAGAGACTTCACTCTGAATCATAAGGAAAAGGGGATGATGTATTCTCTTAGCTACTTCCTGCTGAAAAGGGACGCTGTAGGTTTCAGGATGAAGATCTTCTCTCACTACTCTAAAGGGCCCTTTTAGCAATAGGAATCACGTAGACTATTGTGGAGATTGATCTTGGAATGTAGATGCACAGTTATCAATTGTGCTTAGCCGTACATGTTCATATCCTTGAAGATGTATCATGGATAATCAAGTATTTTCAAGTGCTTCATATGCATGTAAAAGTTAGAAACAACTAATAAGGAAGATTAAAGAAGTCCTGATGCCTTTGTATTGTGGGTAAAAAATACTGAATATACTATATAGATTGCCAAAAGGATAAACAAACTCACTTTGGAAAAAAAGTAGACAGAGTGTGTCTTAAAGGCAAAGGAGGTGCGGGGGGGGGGGTTTGTGTACTAATGAGGGAGTTTTTCTTTTGCTTTTCAAGGAGAGGAGCAAATGGGGGGGAGGGGGGAGGGGTTTGTGCGGGGAGAAGGGTGCAAAAATGAGTGAATGGAATCCCAAAATCTCTGTAGATGTTCATTGAAATGAAAAATAAACAACCTAAATTAAAAAAAAACAACTTGTAGAGCAAATACCAACTCTAAGTGACTCAAAAGTTTTATATGCAGTGGCTTTGTGGACTTTATGATTAAATGGATTAAAAAATAATAAGCATATTCCATTTAAAAAATAAAAAAAATTTAAAAAAGGCAAAGATGGTGAGACTGCTGCACATACTTTGGCATGCTATTGTGAGAGGTTGTTGTTGTTGTTGTTATGTGCCATCGAGTCCCTTGCAACTCATAGCAACCCTATGAACAACAGCCCTAAACTCTGCTCTGTTCTGTGCCAATCGCACTGTCTCTGACACTCTCATCTCAATTACCCCAGTCACTGAATCAATCCACCTAATAGAGGGCCTTCCTCTCCTTCACTGTCCCTCCACTGTCCCTCTGCCCTCCCAAGTATGACAGGTCCCTTCTTAGAACATGTCCAAAGTATGTCAGATGAAGCCTCAGAATCCTTACCTCCAAGAAGATGCCCAGTTTAACCCTCTCCAGGATGAATCTGTTTGTTTTCCTAGCAGTCCATGGTACATTCAATACTCTTTTCCAGCACCACAGTTCAAAGGCATCAATTCTCCTTCTATCCTCCTTAGTCAATGTCCAACTCTCTGATGCATAACAAGTGGAACGATTGGGAGAGGTAGTTTCTGGAAAAGGTCACTATGCTTGGAAAGATAGAGGGTCAATGAAGGACAAGAAGATCCTTAATTAAATGGAATGATGCAATGAATGACTGCAACAATAGGCTTACTCACAGCCTCGAGAGCATGAGGATCCTTCAGGATAGGGAAGGCTTTTGTTCTGTTGTATATGGGGTGACCATGTGTTAGCTATTATTCAACATCACCTAACATCAGCAGTCTTTACAGAAACAGACCATCAGATCTTCCTCCCATAGAGCTGCTAATGGTCAAACCAATGACCTTTTGTTTAATAGCTGAGCCTTAATTATGCATCACCAGGGGTTCATTTTTGGAACACAGCCATTCTTATTTCCTTGAGCATTATGTATGAACGTTTTAGCACTGTCATGGCAGAATCAAACTGTCATAACAGAATCAAACTGATCCCAAATATTTACTATCTAGCCTTTTACTGACAAAATTTGCCAACCTCTGATCTAGGTCAAGCCGAAAATCCTTTTCCTCTTTTTTCTTTCTTTCCCTCATGGATATATAATTCATATCCATTTCTATAAAGAAAGCAACAACAGAATCTATTAAAGTTTGCAGTCTCAGGTTAAATACTGAATTTTAATAGAAAACACTTCATTTTTCTGTAAAACATTAATTATGACCAAGCACAATAAGAAAGAATTTACTCTAACCATTCACTAATCGTCCTCAGACTCATTTACCATTTAAAGAGCATTTAACTTATGCCAGGAATGCATGTTAAGAGTAAGATTACAATGACTTTGTAAAGCAAAGTGTCTAATTTTTTTTAACATGAGAAATTATAATAGCTATCGCTTCTTCAAGTATAATTTTCTTTTTTTTTTAAAGAAAGAGGTGTAAAGTAGAAGAAAGGATGTGGGAATGAGGTGAAATTCTTTCAGCAGGGTTGAATTATGCATGAAGTGACATCTTAGCTGTGAATTACAGGGCTGGGAGCCGCTTCCCACTCATTTCTGAGCTACAAAAGGTTTTATTCTTAGATAATTTGCTATTAAATGCATTGTTTATAAATCATTTTTGTTTAGGGAATTAACAAGTTTTCACAACAGATGCAGAATTTCCAGGCAGCTGCATTGTATTTTCCTCTGTCATCACTCAATCATGGCTCTTGAGACAGTTCTGATTCCTGGTGACCCCCCCCCCCATTTGGTTTCTGAAGCTGTAAACAGCAGCAGGAGAAGCCTGCCCATCATAAAGGCTCTCAAAGTCTCTCCCCGAACAAGAATATAATCTTGACTATGTCAAGGTACCAAGACAGAAAAGAAATAAAAATTTCATTTTCTATTTTAAAATTAAATCCATTCTAATTCCTTGGTTTCGACAAAATCCTGTGGGGGGAACAAAACCCTTTCCTCAATTTTAAGACAATGTTGTCTTGTGATGCCTTACCCAAGATAACAGAGGAGCAAGACAAGGCATTTTGAAAATGCAGCATGCAGTCAAAATCCTAACACCACAATATTGCAATCCTCAAAGAAAACCTGAAATACCAATTTCAGAAATGATTTTTACAGTCAGTACTTTTAATTGCAATAATCCTGGTCAAATAATTCACATACTGAGTTTCTTTTCCTTAGCTCTCACTAATAGCACTGAATACCTTTGAAAAATATTTGAAAGGAAAGAAAGATTGGAGAGTATTTTCTGAATCACAATATGAATTACACTGTGAATATTTACAAGCAACACAGAAACATTAATATCACTAGGGAAAGTTTAAGACCTTATTTTATGAACTTAAATAAGAGATGCCACTAATAAGTAGTACAGTAACTCTGCTGCCATTCAGTGAAATAGAAAGCATTAACATTTTGTTTGAAAATACCAGATACTGAACAAATTGATATAATACATAATGATAGTGGTAGTAACGGATATGAACTCACAGTCTCTGGATCAGATTAGTGAATAACCATGACAAGTACACAGAGATGTAGGCCATAGCAGTGAGAACTTGTCCCTTCTGTAAGGAAAGGCAAAGGAAGAGTAACTAACTAGGGTATGAGAGTGAAAAGTAGGAACACATTTTAAGTAAAATGAGATTCATGTGGTTTTCAGTACTATCCATCCATTCAAAATTATTCAATAATTTTAACTACATCCTTCACATTCCATTCTATAAAACTCACATTCTAGGGAGAAGAAACTGAGATTGCTACTATTGGTATGATGTGCCATCAAGTATTGTTATTAGGTAGTATTAGGTCAGGTACCATAACTCATAGCAACACTATGAACAGCAGATCTGAACTTTGTCCTATCTTGTGTCACC
The DNA here is from genome assembly GCF_000299155.1 of Elephantulus edwardii. NCBI lineage: Eukaryota > Metazoa > Chordata > Mammalia > Macroscelidea > Macroscelididae > Elephantulus > Elephantulus edwardii. The sequence goes on from NW_006399763.1 coordinate 20,465,981, forward strand.
CTATCTCAGTCATGCTCACACCCACTGCTGTGGTCGCTGTTTCAAGCCATCTTGTGGATGGTCTTCTCTTTGGCTGACCCTCCATTCCCAGTATGGTGTCGTTTTTCCAAGGACGGGGCCCTTCGTGAAAACATGCTCACGTATGTGAGATGAAGTTTCACCATCCTCATTTCCAAGGAGCACTCTGGTGGCACTTCCTTCAAGACAGATTTGTTTGTTCTTTAGATACTCCATAGAATATTTAATACGCTTGAAAAGAAAAGAAGAGAAGAGAAGAGAAAAGAGAAACGAAAAGAAAAGACCAACAAACAAGAAAACATTGGATAGTGGTATGGACAATTACGACGAAAACAATATATGATATGACTGAATGAATGAGGTAAGGTTTGTTTTTGGTTTTTTGTTTGTCTTAAGTGGTCGAGAAAAGGCACAGAAGAAAATAATGTTAATCTAAACTATCATTTAGGGAGCTCTGGTAGTTTAGTGGTAAGGAGGTGTGCTGTCATCCCAAAGGCACGAGATTCAAATCAGCTGGATGTTGGATTCAAATCCACCTCCAGATGAGCAGTCTCCTTCCTGGCAATTTACTGTCTCTGAAAACCCACTGAAGGGTCAGTTAGGAGTTGTTTCTAACTTGATCGTACACAACAACAGCAACAATCACTTAGTTATAAAAATGTCAAAATACTAAAATATCCCAAAGTCAAAGGCAAGAAGATTTCTACATTGTATTTTGTAATTTGAGAAATGTTTTGAATTGCTACACGACTTTCTGGCATGAGTCAGAAGAAGAGGAGGAGGAGAGTGGAATCTATTTTCTCGTCTCAGTCAATAGGGCTGGGTGAGCTCGACAAGTAGGAGGATGGATCTCAGAGAGAATAGTGTGGGGGAGGCTGAGTGAAAAAGTCTGTCAAATCCATCATGTTTTATGTTTCACAATGGCGGCAGCAGACTCCTTCTTTCATCAATCATAATGTTCCCAATGCACAAAATCTAAAATCACATAATAACTTTTAAGCATATGTTCTAACCAAGATATTATTGCCCCTGAAGCGATTACATACTACTAAGTAACTCACTGCTGTCAAGTAGGAGCTAACTTGTAGCTGGCCTTCCAGCTGGTTTTCAGAGCTGCAAATCAGAGCGATTGTCCATCTCTTTCTCCCACAGAGCAGCTAGTGAATTTGAACTGTCAGCCTTTGAACTTAGCAGCCCAACTTCTTACCACTAGGTCAGCATAGCTCCAAAGACTGCTAGTGATAGCAAAACCATCGGGCTTATTTCATGAAGAATACATTCTAGAAGTTTATCTCATTGTTTCAATAATGGTGTAAATAAATTTATCATCAAAGAACACACTTAAAAACATTCCAAACACATATTCTAAGTTTGGGAATTATACCTTAGCTGATTTTTTTCCCTTCATTTTTATTTTATACTGGTTGCTGAATCTTTTTGACCAATAAATTGTTAGTGAAACCAAACACTCTTGGTCTCCCCAGAGAATCCCATTGTGTTCATCTACCAAACTGAGAATGGGGACTCCACTTGGAGTATGAGGTTCTAGACAAAGTGCTTTCCCCACAGGTCAACAAGCTACTAAATAGCAGAATTAAGATGGGAAGCTACGTTTGTTCCGCCAGAGTTCACACCCCTCATTATAGATGGTGCTGCTTCTTAATTAGTAGCACAGACTCAAGAGTTTTCCAAAGAGTAGAATCTCTATTTATATCTCTCCCCTAAGAACAAGTGTAATAGATAATTTTATTAAAACTATATAACATGGTTGTTCTTCTTCTGGAGGCACTGAAGTTTAGCCTTGGGTTCCAGAGAGGCATCTAAGACGAGGATAAACTTGCAAACTTTGTAGTCAAATTGTCTGGTTTCAAATATCAGCCTACAGGCAATATGACCTTCTGCAAGTATTTAGTCAATTTGTGCCTCGGTTTGATCATCCTATAAAATAGAGGTGACAATAAAACTTACTTCACAACCTCGTTTTAACGGTTTAATGAGTCGATGTAAGTAAAGTACTAAAAACAATGCTATGAACATAAAAACCTCAGAAGTGTTATTTCTCATTCTCATTATTTTGCTATAGCAAAAATTCTATGCATCTCCGCCCTATCTAATCTCCCATTACTATATTCCAATTACCACATCTCTCCATACCAAGTTAGAATGTAAACAAAAGCCACTTAGAGGAGGAAACAATAATCTTCTATCTAAATAGCAAAATACTGATATTTGTTACATTCATTACACCCAATAAAATTTTGGGGAAGTATTTCTTCCTGGAATTAACATGAAAAAAATGAGCTATAGCAATGCTCTGCGCCTAAAGAATCTGTTTTAAATTTTTATTTTTTATATAGTTTTTTAAATTTTACTTGTGACTTTAATGAAATTTACAGAAAAGTTGGATTTTCATTCATTCCTTGCTGTGTATTTCTCCTCCTCTCTCCCTTTCGCCCTCCTCCAGTTCACTCTTTTTTGTTGTTGTTTTTGTTTAAATATTCCCTCTCTCAGTCCTCTTTGCAATGTACCTCTTATTCTGGGTTGTTGTCATATCTATAATGCCTAATCATACATTTCTTTTAAAGAGTTCTTTCTTTCATCTGTTCCAATGCAGTGTTCATTATCTACCCATTCCTTACCTATTCTCCTCCCAACCCCTCATGGCAGTTCTACTTTATAACAGTTGTTCAGCTTCCAAATGCATGTTTTTTTCTCCTTTATCATCCTATTATTAATTTCTAATTTTGTAGCATTATGGTCTGAAAAGATGCTTTGTATTATTTCTATGTTTTTTAATTTATTGATGCTTGCCTTGTGTCCCAGAATGTGATCTATTCTAGAGAATGTTCCATGTACATTGGAGAAGAAGATATACTGTGTTTTTTGGGGGTGCATTAGCCTGTAAATATCTATGAGGTCAAGTTGGTTTATTGTATGGTTTAATTCTTCAGTATCTTTGTTGAGTTTCTTTCTAGTACTTCTATCTTTTCTTGAGAGGGGTGTATTGAAGTCTCCAAGTATTATACTGGTGTTGTCTATTTCCTTTTTCAGTTTTGTTAATGTTTGTTTTATGTAGTTTGCAGGTCTTTCATTTGGAGGCTAGGATTTTGAAGCTCCATCTCACATACTTTGGGCAGGTGGCCAGGAGAGACCAGTCCTTGGAGAAAGACATCATGTTTGGAAAGGTGGAAGGACACGATAGGCAAGAAGAGTCTGGATGAGATGGACAGATACAGTAACTAGGGCAATAGGAGTAGGTGTATCGGAGTCTATGAGACTGGCTCAAGACAGGGCAGGCTTTAGAGTTGTTGTACATACCCTCCTTCTGTAACTTGATTTGTGCCACTGTTAGAACCTCTACTTGGAATATTATTGCTTTTAATTTTTTGACTCATGTACTTTTAACTTGTTAGTTAAATTTGTGTCTTCTAGGCTGCAACAGTTCCATAATGCATTTTCAAGGACATGAACATGTATGGCTAAGCACAATTGATAACAGTGCATCTAAATTCCAAAATCAATCTCCACAATAGTCTACATGTTTCCTATTGCCAAAGGGGCCCTTTAGAGTAGTGAGAGAAGATCTTCACCCTGAAACCTACAGCATCCCTTTCCAGCAGGAAGTAGCTAGGAGAATACGCCGTCCCCTTTTCCTTATGAATCAGGGTGAAATCTCTCAGGGATGGCAAAGGACACACTGAGAAAGGAGATTAATCAAAACTGGTTTTGACAAGCACTGTGACAATGGGACAATTAAAACAGACTTTCAAGGAACATTCAACCTGAATCCTTCTGATCAGATGGAGATTTTTGAAAGTATTCTTTGAGTTTATTATGTTTAATTTGTTTTATTTGTTTGTGTATAAAGGATGCTCATCTAGATGATAACATAATTATGATAAAAACAAAAGGGGGGAATATGGGAAGCCAATACTAAATATTTGTAATAAACTGAATGCTATTTAAATTTTTTAAAAAAGAGCTATTGTATATAGGGTCGCTACGAGTCACAAGTGACTTGATGGCACATTACAACAACAACAACATGGATGATATCCTTGGCATCATCACCTCACAAATTATCTGGTCTTTGATCACTGGTGCATAATGCTTCAAACCTATTCTTGAAATTATTTTTAAAATCCGGTTATATAGACTCAAGATTATATTTTGGTTCTTATGGACTTGTTTTCATTTTCTTCAGCTTCAATCAGAACGTGGCCTGGTTTTGAGTGCTGATAGTGAACTTCTCCAATAATTTCTTCTATGTATGTGTTGTTCTTGTTGATGATTGCCATCAAGTCAAGCATGACTTCATAGTGACCCTATGAACAGAAGGCCTAAAGCCCCTCTATAATTATTGTCATTTATCAAAGTTCATAGAGTTTCTGGAGGAATGTTATTTTGGAAGTTGATACCACTCCTGCTTTCAAATCTGTCATAGTATGTCATGTACCATTTAGTGGCCTGCGATGTACAGTAAGCCTATATACAACAGCTCTGAACCTTTCTCAGTCCTGAGTCAGTCTCACTAATTCCAACACACCAATCCCCATTGCCGCAGTTACTGTATCAATCCATCTCATCAGGCGACTTCCTCTCCTGTGCTGTCCGTCCACCCTTCTGAGAATGATGTCTTTCTCCAAAGACCTATCTCTCCTGGCTACGTGCCCAAAGTAAATGAGGCAAATCTCATCCTCTCCAATATAGACTTTTGTTTTCTTGGCAGTCCATTGTATATTCAAGACTCTTCTCCAGCACCACAACTTAAAGTCATCTATTCTTCTTCTGTCATCCTTAGTCACTGTCCAACTCTCAAAAGCATAACAAGTAATTGAGAAGGCCATGGCCTAGATTAGGTGCACCTTTGTCTCTGAACTGACATTATTGCTCTTCAGCACTCTGGAAAGGTCAAGACAGCAGATTTCCCAATGTAATTCGTCTTGTGATTTCCTGACTGCTGGTGTTAAGAGTGTTGATTGTGGACCTGAGCAAGCTGTAATTGCTAACAACTTCAATCTCTTCTCCATCTAATATGGTGCTGCCAATTGGCCCAGTGGTGAGAATCTTTGTCTTCTTGATGTTGAGCTTCAATCCATATTGATGACTATAGTCCTTAACCTTTTGCAGCAAGTGCTTCAGGTTGTCTTCAGTTTCAGCAAGCAAGGTTGTGTCATCTGCATATTGTAGGTTGTTAATGAATCTCCCTCCAATCTTGATGCCACACTCCTCCTCACAAAGCCCTGCTTCCCGAATGATCTGTTCTGCATACAAAATGAAAAAGTACAGGGACAAGAAGCATCCCTGTTGCACTTCTTTGCTGATTTTGAACCACATAGTGTTTCCTTGCTTTGTTCTGAGGACTGCTTCTTGGTCCAAGTATAGGTTTTGTATAAGCACAATCAAGATCTACATATGCACTTCATCTAATTCCTAAGCCGTCCACCATGTGAGTTCCATATGTAAAGTTATTATTCGTGTTTTTTAAAAAAAGGTATTGTGATGAATATATATTGAACATACAAAATTGGATTATTCTATTTACGGACTCACTCTGTCACTACACCCATATTTTTCCATGATAGGGCAAAAGATCATTGCAATGATAAAGGAGAAAGAAAAAACCAAAATAGATGTCTGAAGAGACTCTAAAGATTGCACTAGACTGTCAAGACACAAAAAGAAAGGGAAGAGATACTGAGGTAAAAGAGCTGTGTAGATTTCAGAGGACAGCTCAAGAAAACACATATTATAATTGAATGTTCTCAGAGCTGAACCTGGAGAATAAAAAAGCAAAGAAATTATTTGGCCTTTCTCAAGATGAGAGAACTGAAAAACAAATTTAAGACTCCAGTTGCAATACTGAGAGACGCTATGGGCAAAATCTAGAATAATACAGAAAGCATCAAAGGAAGATGAAAGGAATGCACAGAATCACTGCACCAAAAAGAATTGGCCAACACTGAAATATTTCAGGAATAACTATGTGATCAAGTGCCAATGGTAATGAAAGAAAAAACTGAAGTTGCATTGAAGGCACTGGCACAAAATAAGGCCCCAGGAAATGAATGATGGGATACCAACTGACATGTTTCAAGTAAGAAATGTAGCCCTGGATCTGCTCACCTATGCAAGGATATGTGGAGGCTAGCTACCTGACCAACTGACTGGAGGAGATCCATATATATTCCCATTCCCAAGAAAGGTGATCGAACAGAATGTGGTAATTATCATTAGCATCACATGTAAGCAAAATTCTGAAGATCATTCAAAAACAACTGGAAAAGTATGCACAGAACTTCTAGAAGTTAAAGTTGGATTTTAAGAGGTCATGGCACAGAGATATCATTGATCATGTCATATGGATCACAGCTGAAGGCAAAGAATATTAGGAGAATGTCTATTTGTGCTTTATTGACTATGCAGAAGCATTTGACTATGTGAATCATAACAAACTATGTCTAACATTGAAAAGAATGGGAATCAGAATATTTAATTATGCTCATGTGAAATTTATACCTATACCAAGAAGCTGTTGTCTGAACAGAGCAAGGAAAAACACTACACAGTTTAACATTAAGAAAGGTGTGTGTCAGGGTTGTATCCTCTCTTCTTACTTAGTCTGTCTGTATGCTAAGCAAATTATTTGTAGAGCTGTACTCTATGAAAAAGAATGTAGAATCAGGAGTGGAGGAAGACTCACCAATAACCTACAGTGAGCAGATGACATAATCCTACTTTATGAAAGTAAGATAGACTTAAAATGCTTGAAGATCAAAGACAAGCCTTCAATATGGATTGCATCTTAACATCAAGGAAAAAAAAATCACCATTGGATCAGTATCATGATAGATGGAGAAAAGACTGAAACTGTCAACCACTTTGTCTTTAATCCACAATCAACACCTTTGGTTTCAGCAGTGGGGAAATAAGATGCAGGGCATTGAGAAAGTCTGCAAAGAAGGTCAAAGACTTCTCGAAATTATTTAGGAGCACTGGTGCCACTTTGAGGACTCAGATTCACTTGATTCAGGCCATGAATTTTTCCAAACAGTTGCTATGCATGTGAGGGTTGGACAATGAATAAGGATGACAGTAGAACTATTAATGCCTTTGAGCTGTGGTGTCAGAAGACTACTGAATATTTCACTTGTATATTTATACAATTAAATATATGCATCACTGAAAACAATGAACTTGTAAATTATATAGAGCTAAAAAATTTGTTTAATGAGTTGTCTTTTTTTTTTTAACTTCTTAAAAAAATAGACTCTACTGAAGATTATCCAAAAACGACTGGAACAGTACATCAGCAGAGAACTGCCAGAAGTCTAGGCTGGGTTTAGAAGGGGTCATGGTACTAGGGATATTGTTGCTTATGTTAGATGGATCTTAGCTGAAAGCAGAGAATACCAGAAGAATGTCTGTGTTTCACTGATTATGCAAAGGCATTTGACTGCGTGAATCATAACTAACTGTGGCTGACTCTGAGAAGAATGGGAATCCCAGAACATTTAATCGTGCTAATGTGAAACCTATACTTGGACCAAGAGGAGTAGTCAGAACAGAGCAGGGCAACACTGCATGGTTCAAAATTGGGAAGGGTGTACGCCAGGGATGTGTCCTGTCTCCATACCTTTTCAACCTGTATGCAGAGCAGATTATCCGAGAGGCTGGGCTCTATGAGGAGAAGCATGGCATTAGGATTGGTGGACGATCTATCAACAATCTCCGTTATGCAGATGACACAACCCTGCTCACTAAAACTGAGGAGGACCTCATGCACTTACTGCAGAGGGTCAAGGACTGCAGCCTTCAATATGGACTGAGGCTCAATATCAAGAAGACAAAAATTCTCACCACTGAACCAATCAGTAGCATCAGGATGGATGGCGAAGAGATTGAGATTGTTCACAGCTTCAGTTTGCTCGGCTCCATGGTCAACACTCTTGGCACCAATAGCCAGGAAATAAAAAAACGTATTTCGATGGGAAAGTCTGCGGTTAGGGACCTGTCTAAAGTACTCAAGAGCAACGGTGTCTCTCTGGAGACTAAGGTGCGCTTGATACAGGCCATGGTTTTTGCAATCACTTGTTATGCATCAGAGAGTTGGACAATGACTAGGGAGGATAGAAGGAGAAATGACACCTTTGAGCTGTGGTACTGGAGAAGAGTACTGAATGTACCATGGACTGCCAAGAAAACAAATAGATTCATCCTAGAGAGGGTTAAACCAGGCTGCTCCTTGGAGGCAAGGATTCTGGGGCTTTGCCTGATATACTTTGGGCATGTTGTAAGGAGAGAAAGGTCTTTGGAGAGGGACATCATGCTGGGCAGAGTGGAGGGACAGCGCAGGAGGGGAAGACCCTCTATGAGGTGGATTGATTCAGTGACTGGGGTAATTGGGATGGGTGTGTCAGAGGAAATGAGATTGGCACAGGATAGAGCAGGGTTTAGGGCTGTTGTACAAAGGGTCGCTATGAGTCGCAAACGACTTGATGGCACATAACAACAACAACAACAACAATTAGATCTGGCATGAATTAGATAAATCTGAAAGGCATTATACAGAGTGAAATATCTCAGTCACAAAAGGATAAATATTACATAAAGCCAGTGTTAAAAAAATAGGATGGGCACTGTGGGGGGAGGGGAGAACAGGAAAAGAATGGATAGATAATGAAGTATACACTGGAACAGGTATAGGCAAGAACTATCTGAGAGAAATGGATTACTAATCCATTAATAATGAAAGATATTATATACATGATAACAATCTGTAATAAAGCATGCATTACAAAGTTAACTGGCAGAGCTAAAGGGAGGAAAATGTATATCAATGAATGAAAATCCATCCTTTCTATGAACTTTCACTAGCATCACAATTTCAAAATGAATAGAGAAGATTCTCTCCATTTTTCCTTCTTGCTTCTGTTTGCTTTGCTGAAGAGGCCTGGATCCAAATCTTATGCAAAAAAAGAAAAAAGGTGTATCTATGCTGACCTTAGAATGTTACTTATTTTTCAAACACTTCAAATGCTGTTTGAAAGAGTTTTCTGTCACTTTGTAGGTTGGAAATGTGTGATGAAATAATGGATAAATCTTGTGCTCTAACTCAACCCTATGGTGTCTTTCTCATGTAACTTGGCCAGTTTAACTGTTCTGAATCAAAATCTATTTTTCTATGAAGATAAAACTATGATATTGTTATTGACTATACAAAAGTGTGAGTTTGAAAGTTGCTGTTTGTTGTTGTTATGTGCCGTCGTGTCATTTGCGACTCATAGCGACCCTATGTACAACAGCCCTAAACCCTACTCTATCCTGTGCCAATCACACTGCCTCCAACACACCCATCCCGATCACCCCAGGCACTGAATCAATCCACCTCAGTAGAGGGTCTTCCCCTCCTGCACTGTCCCTCCACCCTACCAAGCATGATGTCCCTCTCCAAGGACTTGTCCCTCCTTACAACATGTCCAAAGTATGTCAGACAAAGCCCCAGAATCCTGGCCTCCAAGGAGTAGCCTGGTTTAACCCTATCTAGGATGAATCTGTTTGTTTTCTTGGCAGTCTATGGTACATTCAATACTCTTCTCCAGCACTACAGCTCAAAGGCATCAATTTTCCGTCTATCCTCCTTAGTCATTGTCCAACTCTCTGATACATAACAAGTGATTGCAAAGACCATGGCCTGTGTCAGGCGCACCTTAGTCTCCAGAGAGACACCATTGCTCTTGAGTACTTTAGAGAGGTCCTAACTGCAGACTTTCCCATTGCAATACTTTTTTTTTTTAATTTCCTGGCTGCTGGTGCCAAGAGTGTTGACCGTGGAGCCAAGTAAACTGAAGCTATATACAATCTCAATCTCTTTGCCATCCATCCTGATGCTACCAATTGGTCCAGTGGTGAGAATCTTTGTCTTCTTGACATTGAGCCTCAGTCCATACTGCAGCAAGTGCATGAGGTCCTCCTCAGTTTCAGCAAGCAGGGTTGTGTCATCTGCATAATGCAGATTGTTAATAGATCTTCCACCAATCCTGATGCCACACTTCTCCTCATAGAGCCCAGCCTCTCAGATAATCTGCTCTACATACAGGTTGAAAAGGTATGGAGATAGGACACATCCCTGGCGAACACCCTTCCCAATTTTGAACCATGCAGTGTTACCCTGCTCTGTTCTGACAACTGCCTCTTGGTCCAAGTATAGGTTTCACATTAGCACAATTAATTGGTCTTCTGGGATTCCCATTCTTCTCAGAGTCAGCCACCGTTTATTATGATCCACACAGTCAAACACCTTTGCATAATCAATGAAACACAGACAGACATTCTTCTGGTATTTCCTGCTTTCAGCTAAGATCCAGCTAACATCAGCTATAATATCCCTAAGTACCATGACCCCTTCTAAACCCAGACTGGACTTCTGGAGTTTGAAAGTACATATTAAACAATTATATAAAATATGAACATACAGCATTATTAAACTGATTAACTTTTCCCAATCATTATTCTTCCAGATCTTATTGTTGTTAGGTGCTGTCGAGTACGACCCATAGTAACCCTATGAACAACAGATCTTAATGAACCTTGTCCTATCCTGCGATATACTCATATTTCCTGACACACTAGAGTCCATTGCAGCAGTCACTTTGTAAATCCACCTAGTTGAGGGTCTTCCCTCCTTTACCGACACTCTGTCTTTCCTTGCTCATATGAAACCTATACCTGGACCAAGAGACTGCTGTGTGAACAGAGTAAGGGTATATTACATGGTTTAAAGGGAGTGCATCAGGTTGTATTCTCTCTCTATGCTTATTCAATCTGTATGCTGAGCAAATTATTCAAGAAGCTAGACTCTATGAAGAAGTATGTGGTATCAAGTACAGAGGAAGATTAATCAATAACCTGCTTTATACAGATAACATAACCTTCCTTGCTAAAAGTGAAGAGGAATTGAAGCGCTTGTTGAAGAAGATCAGAGAATACCACCTTCAATATGGACTGCCCCTCAACATCAAGAAAATAAAAAATTCTTACCACTGGATCGATAGGCAACATTGTGATAGGTGGAGAAAAGATTGAAACTGCCAACAACTGCATCTTACTTAGATTTACAATAAACATTCTTAGTACTAGCTGTCAGGAAATCAGGAGATATACTGCACTGGGAAAGTCTGCAGTTAGGGACCTCTCCAAATTATTAAGGAGTAATGATGTCAGTTTGAGGAAGAAGGTGCATCTGATTCAGGCCATGGTATTTCCAATCACTTGCTTTGCATCTGAGAGCTAGACAATGAATAAGGATGACAGAAGAAGAATTCATGCCAGATCCTATTATATGTCTATTTTTTAAATGAAGTTAAAATAGACAACTAGTTAAACTCAATCAATTTCATTAGCACTACATAATATCTTTAGCCAGAATTAGTGAATTGAAATAAAAAAGAGAACCATTGCATTACCACCTAGACTATTCTAGGGATGTATTTTACTCTGGCACCTTTAACCCATGCTTGCTTCGTATGTAACATTTTAAATTATTTAAGCACTAGTTAATATTGCTTATGCTCCCAAGATCAGTAATTACCATTTTAATCACAGACATCTGATTCCAGCCGCTCTCATCTTTGATATAACCACAGGCAACAGCCTAGAAGACAACGTCTAACATGGAAAGCTTACAGCCAGGGGTCAAATTAAAAATTAGTAATGTACTAGCTTTTAGTGAGCTAATAAAGTCAAGGACACATGCTGAAGAATGAGCCCACACACTGAGAAAGAAGAAATGCACTGGAATTTTTGTACAAAGTAAAACATTTTGTGAACATGAGAGTAGCTTTTGCATCTAGATCTGAAGATGGTGGGTAAATAAATCATGTCTCCAACAACCTTCTTCTGAGTAATTAAAAGGAGAACCCATGTGCATATTCCTTCTCCTGCCAATTATGACTTTTCCCTTCTGCAGATGGTTAGGGCAAATGTCTGCATATGGTGAGGGAATGACAGCAGGAAGCTCAAAGTATTTAACTGTGAAAAGAAGTGAATGATGTATACGAACTTTGTAAGTAAACCAACATAAAATAAAAAAGAAGTGAAGGGTTAAAACAATTGTACATGTAAGATATTATAGAGGTCACATTGTGTTATCAGAGGCAATTGTGTCAGTTTGAACTCACAGTATCCCTATGTCCAACAGAGCCACACTTGTCCAGTCCTCTGCCAGCTTCAGAGCTGTTGCTATGTTGGAGACCATGGCATCACTCTAGAAGGTCTTCCTTTATTCCATGTCCCTCTGTACTTTACCTATCATGTTGTCCTCCTCCAGGAACTGGTCTCTCATGATAATGTCTTCAAAATATAAAAAGACAAAATCTGTCCATCTTTGCTTCTAAGGAGTATCTTGGCTATACTTCTTCCAAGACAGATTTATTTATTCTTCTGGTAGCCCATGACATATTCCACATTCTTTGTCAAAACTATAATTCAAATGTGTCAATTCTTAAGCACTCATTCATTGCCCAGCATTCCCTTGCTTATGTTATGATTGCTGTTAGGTGCTGTCAAGTCAGTTTTGAATCACTGTGACCATATGTACAATAGAATGAAATGATTTGGCCTTATGCTATCCTCACGGTCATTGCTTTGTTTCAGACCAATGTTGTAGTCACTGTGACAATCCATCTCAATGAGGGTTGTCCTATTGTTCTCTGCCCCTCTACATTACCAACATGCTGTCTTTCTCCAGGGACTACTCCCTCCTGATAAGATGCCCAATTATAGTCCAGCTATAATTTTTCCAAGATTAATTTGTTTGTTCTTCTGTTCTAAGATACATTCTTTATTAACATCATAAATAAGATATATTAATTCTTCTTTGGTCATCATTATTCATTCCCCAGTTCCTGCATGCTTATAAAGTGGTTGAAAAACACCATGACTTAAGTCAGGTGTACTTTAGTCCTCAAAGTACAAATTTTTGCAGCAAATTTACCCCCATGGAATACAATTTTAGGTTTTCAGAATGATGCTTCCATGAACACTGTGGTGTTAAAACTTTTCAACATGGCTTTTATATCCATTGCCTTAGTCCCCTCTGGAGGCATGGTTTCAAGATGCCTCAACTGCAGATAAATGGTTCACCAATGGATCAATGTCTTCAACCATCAACAGCTACAAGGTCAATATATGAGAGAGAACTGACCAGACTGTGAAAAGCCTGATGTGATCCCTAGAAGATGCAGTCATAGTTTAAGGTTCTGCTTGCTGGATGACTGAAGGAAGAGCTGACTTGTGACTGTTAAAAGGGAAAGCTTGCTGATTAACTGAATAAATGATAGGCTTCTTCCATCTGTATTGCTGGACTGAACCTGGACTTTTCATTTATTGACTGAGAAGCTGTCTGAACTCATTAAAGAATTGAGTTTTGTTGTCAATATGGCTTGAGACTCTGGTACTAAACCTGGACTTTCACTGTGTGCTATCCTTTGACCCAGCTCCACAATCTACTTCCTTAATAAACCCTAAAATTGTGAGGAATGTAACAGCAGTGACTCCATTTGCAATGAACATCAAACCCAGTGATTAGCAGAAGTAGGTGCAAGATGTGGGCATAGGCTATGTCTGACCTTGTAGCTATTTGTTTGGTATTGCAGATGTTATTGATGGGGACATTTCTCCTTTGAGGAGTTAACAGAAGTCAGACTCAGCTAGCTTCATGCTGTCCAGACTCCTTTTACCAACACTGACTCTGGATCCAAGTCAATGAAATCCTTGACAACTTCGTTTCCCCCCCTCCACTTATCATATTATTGCTTATTGATCCAGCTATATTTTTGTTTTCTTTATGTTGAGTTGTCATCTATACTGAAGAGAGTTTTGATGTTGTTGTGTTTTTGATTTTTTTTTTCTTCATCAGTAGGTGTTTTAAGTCCTCTCCACTTTCAGCTAGCAAGATTATGGCATCTGCATGTCCCAAATTTTTAATGAATCTTCCTCCATCGTCATGTTCCTTCCTCTTTAGACAGCTCAACTTCCTACAGTAATGGGCTCAGTATATCAATTTTATTTAACTGAAGAACATATTTCTGATTTTAAACTATACAGCTTCCTTGCTCTATTAGAACAACTGCTTATTGGTTTATGTATAGGTTGAGGAGGAGTATCATTAATTATTCTAGAATTCTCATTCTCCAGAACGTTATCTATAATTGGTTAAGATCCACATAGTTGTGTACACAGTCAAAAAGAAAATCTTTCTGATTTTTACACCAGGTAAAAATCTTTTTGGTACTCTCTGCTTTTAGTCAAGATCCACCTGACTTCAGCGATGCTATCACACATTCTGCGATCCATTTGTGGATCCAGCTTGAATTTCTAGCAGTTAACACAAATGACACAACCTTGCTTGCCAAAACTGAGGAGGACCTGAAGCGTTTGTTGCAGAAAGTCAAGGATTGTAGTCTCCAAGAAACACTGAAGCTCAACATCAAGACAAAGATTCTCTCACTACTAGGCTAATTAGCAGCAACATAATAGATGAGAAGAGATTGAGGTTGACAATTTCAGATTGTTCGGTTCCACAATCAACACTCTTGGCACCAGAACTCAGGACATCAAAAAACAAATTGTATTGGGAAAAATCTGCTGTCAGAAACCTCTCCAGAGTACTAAAGAGTAATGATGTCAGTCTGGGGACTAAGGTGCGCCTGATCCAGACCATAGTCTTCCCAATTGTCATATGCCAGAAAGTTAGACAATGAATAAGGATAATAGAAGAAGAATTGATGCCTTTCAATTGCGCAGGATAAGAGTGCTGAACATACCATGGACCGTTAAGAGAACAGCCAGGTCTGTAGTGGAGAAAATGAAACCAAGTTTCTCCTTGGAAGCAAGCATTTTGAAGCTCCATCCCATATGGCCAGCTCCATCTCATCAGACACATGGCCAGGAGAGATCAGTCCTTGGAGAAAGACATCATGATTGGAAGGGTGGAGAGACAATGCAGAAGAGGGAGACAGATTGACACAGTTACTGGGGTAATAGGGGTAGGTGTGTCAGAGTCAGGGGTGCTATGAGTTGTAGGTGACTCAATGGCACATTAACAATAACAATATGCCTATTATTATCCTATCTTTTCAAGTCCCCATTGAGTCTTTCCTATTCCTTCATATCCCCATCTGTACTACACTAACCTCTTCTAGTGATTTCTGTCCTTTCCCCCTTTGTGTCCCTTCTCCCTTTCCCCTTTGAACGAGTATACACATCTTGCTCAGTTATCCTTCTATTTTTTTCAATAATTGTCTTATGCAGTATTTGTCCTATGATATTGAGCTATTTCACTCAGCATAATTCTCTTTATACTCTCCCATGTTATATTGAATTTTACAAAATCATTTTCCTTAGTGTTGAATAGTATTACACTGTATGAATATACCACAATTTTTCAATCCATTCATTTGTTGATGGGTATTTGAACTGTTCCCATTGTCTTGCTATTGTGAATAAAGCTGCTATGAACATAGGTCTGTTCATGCCTCAGTTCTAATTTCTTTGGAATATATTATTAGCAGTGAAATGGCTGGGTCATATGGAATGTTCAGCTTTTTGAGGAAATGTCAACCTGTCTTCCAGAATGGTTATACCATTGCTTGGGAGTTTGAATCTTTCAACAGCCTCTCTAACATTTATTGCTTATTGTCCTGTTACGTTTTTCTACTGCTACTGGTTGTTGTTGTTGTTAGGTACCATTAAGTATGACTCATGACAAACCTATGAACAAAAAATTTAACCCAGTTCTATCCTGCACCATTCTCACACTTCTTGACACACAAGAGCCCACTGCAGCAGTCACTGCATCAATCCACCTGGTTGAGGGTTTTCTTCTTCTTTGCTGACCCTAGACCCTTCCCAGAATCATGTCTTTCTCCAAGGAATAGCAACATGGCCAAAGCATGTGAGGTGTATTCTCATAATTCTTGCCTCCAAAGAGCACTCCAGCTGCACCCTCTCTAAGACATAGATATTTTTTTCTCTTGGCTGTCCATGGTATATTCAGTGCACTCCTCTTACACCACAGTTCAAAGCGTCAATTCTTTTTCTATCCTCCTTAGTCACTATCCAGCTCTCAGTGCAGAACAAATAATCAGAAAGGCTAGGGCCTGAGTCAGATGCACCTGAGTCCTCAATCTGACATCATTACTATTCAATAATTTGAAGAGGTGCCTAACTGCAGATTTTCCCAGTGCAATGTGTTTCCTTATTTCCTGACTGCTGTTATCAAGAGTGTTAATCATTAATCCAAGCAAGATAAAGTTCTTGACAGTTTCAGTCTCCTTTCCATTCATTATGACAGTATTCCACTGTTGTTTTGATTTTTATCTCTCTGATGCCAATGATTTTTATTTTTTTTTCATGTGTCTGTTTGTTATTTGAATGTCTTCCTTTGTGAAAAGTCTTTTCATATCTTTACTCATTCTGTTATTAACAGTCTTTTTCTTGTGGAGGTCCTTTATTACTCTGTAAGATTTAGTTCTGACACCTTTGTTTGAAATGACATTACCAAATTTATTTTTCCCAATCTGGGGCCTCTTTTTCACCTGATTGGAAAAAGTTTTTGATGCACACAGGGACTTGATTTTTTAGAAGGTCTCATTCATTGATTTTACTCTCTGCTGGCAGTACATTTCTGGTTATATCTGCAAGCCTATCTACGCCATAGGCTAGGGTTTCTAAGGAAACAAAATCTATTAAATGGGGAAATGACAACCTCTTAACAAATGGTGCTTGCAAAACTAGACATCTACCAGCAGAAAACTGAAACAGGATGCACATCTCACATCATAGACAAAAATCAATTCAATGTGGAACAGAGACTTAGGGTAAAACTCAGAACATAAGAATATAAGACAGAAAATAGAACCAAATTTTTGTGTCTTAATGGCATTTTGTTATATCAACTACCTTTCAGAATCCAACTGCTGCAAGCTGTAGATTCTCAGGCAGGCCCCAACAGACTTTTCAATACAAAGGCCCGCCCACCAGGTCCTGATTGCTTAAACAAGATGCTTCCAGCCCACAGTTGATTGTTAATGAAATAAAAATGGCCAATCAGCTTACACTTGATTGTTACCAAACTAAAAAACGACCAGACAGTTTACACCCCCTGACTTTCAAGTAAATCAAAACAACTTACTTTCCAGAATCTTTGGAGGCAAGCATGAAGAGGCTTTGCCTCACATACTTTGGAATGTCGCTAAAAGGTAGTATTCTTTGGAGAAGGACATGATGTTGGGAAGAGTGGAGGGTCAGTGATAGAGAGGAAGATCCACAACCAGGTGGATTGACATGGTGACTGCCATGATGGGCACAGGAAGTGAAGATGACACAGGATAGAACAGAATTCAAGTCTTTTGTTTAGAGGGTCACTATGAGTCGTACTTGACTTGGCAGCACCTAACAACAACAACAACAATGGCACTTTACTTTCTTCTTGTGTGATATTCTTGATTTCATCCCACAACTCATCTGATCTATGTACATTACTGTTGGATGTGTTAAATATGTTCTTGAGGTGGTTTCTAAATACTTTGGCTCTTAAAGATTTGTTTCAATCAGCTTGAACACGCCTGTAAGCAACTGATGATCTGCTCCACAGTTAGCCCCTGGCCATGATCTGTTGTTTGTTGTTATGTGCCATCGAGTCACCTGCGACTCATAGCGACCCTATGTACAACAGCCCTAA
>NW_006399763.1:20486931-20496284 GCF_000299155.1 Elephantulus edwardii
ACCGGTCCTTAGAGAGGGACATCATGCTTGGGAGGGTGGAGGGACGGCTCAGGAGAGGAAGGCCCTCTATGAGGTGGATTGACTCAATGACTGGGATAATTGGGATGGAAGTGTCAGAGACAGTGCAATTGGCACAGGACAGAGCAGAGTTTAGGGCTGTTGTACATAGGGTCGCTATGAGTCGCAGGCGACGCGACGGCACATAACAACAATAACAACATATATTACTACATAGATTCTAGAGTCCTAGGCTTTTGTAATATGAACTCTGCAACTACTTGGAGTCAAATCCATTTTGATAAAACAATTACTGGCATTTATAGCCCTCTACTCCAATATAGGGAAAGAGAATGCACATATATGTGTCCTTGTATATATATATATATATATATTTTTTTTTTTGCTTGAAATCGGAATGATTTTATTTCAGAATGTGCTTGTCAGGCACGTATACGAAGATGTTAAGGGTGGCTATCTCCAGATGGTGGCATTACCGATACTTCTTTCTATTCATTGCAATTTCTCATTAATGATAAGTATAACTGATTTAATGCGAAAACATTTTGGGTTATTTTGAAAAGAACAAATGTAATCTGATTTTCAAATTGTTGTTGTTGAGTGTATATATTTTTATATTCATGTCATATATATATATGAATATATATATATATATATCCATGTTTACGTGTTCATGTGTAGAGGTGATACAGACAATCTGTCTCATATGCCTATTTCCTACTTCTGTTTATCTTCTAAATTTCTGACTTAATTTGATTTTTAACCAAAGCACGTGGGGAAGGGAGAGGTAAAACAAGCTGCCCACATATGACTCAGGCTAGCACAGAAGCCATTCTGCAGTATCAAGTGATTCTCTGCAGGAGGAGGACACCGAAAGATTAGGGACAGAAGTGGAAAGGGAGGCGATGGCATCAGCATCACCTGGGGAAAATCTTTCTCAGTATTTCTCTCCTAGCCTCATTCTTCCTTTGAATTTCTAACTCTGAGGATATTGTTAATACACCACAAACACACAGTTTGTCACTGCTATAGATTTGCTGCAGTAGAATAAATACTTGAAGATTCAGCTCTAACACTTTAGATCACAGCTTTTACGATTAATATACATTTTAATTAAGTATTATATAAAGCAAAACTGCATAACTAAAAAAAACCGACAGCAGAAAAAAGGAGACATTCTAGCATAAGCAAAAAAATATGGTTGTTATTGTTGTTAGATGCCATCGAGTCAAATATAGCCTATAGAGACCCTATGAAGAACAGATCTGAATCCTATCCTCTTCTATGCCATCCTTACACTTCCTGACACACTAATGCCCATTGCAGCACTCATCATGTCTATCTACCTGGTTGAGGGTCTTCTTCTCTTTCACCAACCATCTGCCTTTCCAAGCATGATGTCCACCTCAAGAAATAGCTTCTCCTGGTGACATGCCCAAAGTAAGTGAGGCAAAGCTTTGTCATCTTTGCATCCAAGGAGCACTCTGGCTGCACAGTCTCCAAAATATCTATTTGTTCTTTCAGCAGTTTATGGAATGTTCAGTGTTCTTCTCCAACACCATAGCCCAACGGCATCAGTTCTTCCATCATCCTTCTTCATTGTCCATCTCTCAGATGCATACCAAGTGATCAGAAAGACGATGGCCTGAATCTGACACACCTTAGTCCTCAAACTGACATCACCACTTCTCAAGAATGTGGAGAGGTTCTTGACTGTGAACTTACCAGTGCAATACATCTCCTGACTTCCTGACTGCTGATACCAAGGGTGTTGACTGTGGAACCAAATAAAATGAAGTTGTATCAGTCTAGTGTTAAGAATTTTTGTTTTCTTGACATTGAAATCCAATCCATAATGAAGGTTATATTATTTTTATCTTCTGGACCAAGTGCCTGAAGTCCTCCTCACTTTTAGCAAGCAAGATTGTGTCATCCACACAGTGCAGGTTGATTGATGAGTCTTCCTCTGTAGACTCCAGTTTCTCAAATAACTTGCTCAGCATACAGACTGAATAGGTATGGAGAGATAATACAGCCCTGACACAGTACCGCCTTAATTTTAAATCATGTAGTATTTATTATTAGCCTTACCATCATATGATAAGGCTAATAAAAATGGCTGCACTGAGGAAATGGAAGTTGAGCTACACTTTGGTGCGCACAATTTGCACTGACAAGAAGGCAAAGAAGAATGGCCTAGGGACCAGGAATACACAAGACAGCAAAGAAGACAATGAGCTGCAGTGCACCAATGCAGGGAGCAGTAACAACTAAGCTTGACAAGGACAAGTGGATTCCATCTCACTTCACACTGCAAAAGAGAGCAAAGGCTGAACTTGCACTTGCTAAGAGTTTACTGTGGAGCCAGAGAATACTGGATTAAAACATGCGATTTGCTACATTTCATCCAATGATAGCAACCAGGAAAGTTCAGAGTAAAAGTTCTGATATCCAAATAAAGGATTTCAAGGATGGGTGCAGTTCCTGGCATCAGAAGGCATTCATTTTCATAATCCATATGTATGCATATTCAGGAAAAAGAAGCCACGCTGGTTATCAGATTCTAAAAAAAGATATGTGAAAACCATTTCCCCATTCCACCCTCACACAACATGGGAAAATGAAGAGTTCAGATTAATAATTACAATTTTCCCTTGGCATCTTCTCATTGTTTATGTGAGGCACATCGGTAAAGGTCAAGTGAGAGAGAAGGAGCAGGTATGTAACACTGGGTGACACTCATGCAGTCAGAGGCGAAGTTTGGAAAGGCATTTTCTCAGGTTCATGTTTTAGCGAAGTGCTGGAGAGAAAGGCTTTCATGGATTTTTTAAAGTTGGTTCAGACATCACCTGAACTGTTTTACAATTTCAATTTCATATTAAGTCTCCTAGGCTCAATAAATTCAGTATTCCTCAGAGCTGTATTTTCATAGTGAATTCTCAGTAAGAGCACCAACAAGCTCTCCCATAAAAAATAAGAATTGCACTTCAACATCTCTGAAGCCATGTTTATCATTTTCTAAATGAAGAGAAAACTAATGATTTGACAAGACTATCAAAGGTATTATTTGAAAAAGTAATGTCACCACAAGTGTTTTAACCTTTTCGTTTAAAACTCTGAATACCTGCGTACAAAAGAAGCCATAATAAAAGAAACAAACAAACAAAATACTCTTTTTCTTATCCTCACTTTTCACTCAAAGCAATACTTGGTTTTTAAATTTTTCCTTTACATTTAGTTTGTTGTTGGTATACATGAGCCATAAAAGCTATGTCTTCAAAGTCTCTTTGGAGGGGTGGGCGGAGACCCTCAACTTCTAAAATTTCCACCTTATAAACAAATCTTTGTAAAGGACTTGAAAATGTGTTTTCAAAGGTACAAGAGAAGAAATGACACCCAAGAAAGACTAATGAGAGCCCTCAGTGGCACTCAAAAGTAAATCCTAAGGTGTTAATTAGCTCAGAGAGACCAGAATTCAGCTTTCCAACAGGCTCCTTGCTCCACACTATGCTCAGTTCTTGACTGTGCATTTTACGTTTCAGGTTGTGATTGTGCATTCTGCTTCATCTATTAAACTACCTTCTCTCTGGATTCCAACAGTCTGTGCTTCTCCTAAGGATGCTTACATTATGCCTAAATGACAGATACAGCTGTATTACAATTCTATCTTTCCTCCCTGCTATATTATGTGAATGTGTTCTGGGCATGGAGCACCTTTTGCCTCATTTCTCTACAAAGTATCCAATAATACATAAACCGTATGAATGAGTATCACCATTTAGAGAGGAGATGCAAATCTTACTGCAAACTCTATTCTGCAAAAAAATAACTTCTCTGTTTCCTATAATCCAGTTTAACAGTTATTCCACCAAACTGGAAGTTCTGCCTTGTATCATGTCCACTTATGACACAACTGTGGGATTTACTTGATGCCAAAGTGAGGAGGTTTGAGTTAAAGGGAGCCTCTGGTCTCATGCATATTTTCACTTAACTATCACTGAAATCAGTCATCCTTCTTAATTAATATAAAGTAAGTTCTCAATTTACTTTATATTAGTGATGTTCAACACCGCTCAATATTCCCTTGCTGAATCACACTCCTCTTTGGCTTCTATTGCTTTACCTTCTTCTAAGAGCTCTGGAGGTTTAGACCAGAGAGCTCTGTTTCTAACACAGAGGCAGTCTAGTGGCTCTAATCCACCAGCTGCTCCCTGGGAGAAAAATGGGCAATCTTCTAAGTAATTTACAGCCTCAGAACACCTGCTGGAGTGTCAGCTGTAAGTTTGTTCCAACCTGACTGCAGTGAGTTTGAGCTTTTTTGTTGTCTTCATACCATCTATTGCTCCTTTATGCTCAATTATTAAGTGATACAGTTTCCCATAAGTCAGTGTGACTCTCTATCCTATACCCACATCATCTCGTTTTAACTTAGCCCACAGACTCTCTTGCAGTTTCAAAAATGCAATAGTGAGCATATTTATATTAAAACATCTTAAACATAACTCAAACTAAATATGCTCAAGCCAAATTGACAACTCTTTTATCCATTTTATCCCTCCTCAAGTATGGTCTTCCTCTAGAATGCTTTTCTTGATGAATGGTCCCAATACACATCTAGTTGTTTGGAATGGTACACACAGTAGTATGGAATGGAAGCACCATCTAATTAGTTGAATGCAATGGTACCACCAACACACAATCATATGGAACAGCACTACCATCCATGCAGTCATTAGTTTTCTCTCTCTCTCACTCTCATTATGCAATTTATTGCCAACTTCTGACAATGTTAGCTCCTCAGTGTTTAATCTGCTTCTTGCCTTCTCTAACCCAACCCCCCCTAGGTCAGGCTACTACTTGTTCTGATATCAATCAGAATAATGGATTCTTAACTATTTTTCTGTAATTGTCATTACTCTCCTCTTAGCAGAACTCATAGGTTAGCCTTCCAGGTTCTATCTCTCCTGATTAAAGCCTTTCTTCAGTGGTTTCCTGCTATTCTCAGGATCTAGGTCAGTATCTCTGTAGATATCATACCCCTTCAGTAACATCTCCCCCCATGGTCTCTCTGGCTCTCTGAGCACTACGGCACCTTGCTGTTACTATACTTTCAGTACTGTGCTGCCCTTGGTGAGTTATGTTCTTGGTTGGTTTTTAAAATAATTTTTATTTTATATTGATTTTCATACAAAATTTTTATAAACCATATTTCACACTTTCCTTCATTCATATTGTGCTTCAATTATTCCCATACATTCTGTTTTATAAAATTAATCACCATGGAGCCATGAAGCCCTCTCCACACTCCCTTTCATTAACTCCTTACCTCCTTAAGAACCTCAGCCAACTCCCTCTAAGGCTTCCTTTTCTCCTATCAGTGCAAGTCAAAACTCCCTGTTTTGTATTCTGCATAACAACACAAACCTTTCTACCTTGGTATTTATTTCAACCATTATTTTACCCTTGTGAGATTATTTTATTAATGCTTCAAGTGGAGCTTCCTCTCCAAAATGGCGAGGACCTTAGCTGTTTTCCTCTCTGCCTGGCATATAACACACGTTCAGTAACTTTATGGTGAATGAAAACTTACTTGTCAGAAAAGAACTGCACTAGTAGGAAAATTCACAATGCAAATGCAAACAAGCAAATACACCAACTGCAGTAATATGTAAAAAGTAACAACATAGTTTTCTGCAATGATGAAAAATTTCATCCTGCCATGAGAACATGGGTCACAAAAGGAAACCAGGTGTGGTCCATGTGTCACAGCTATTCATAAGCATCATAGATGGAGTACTGGAAAACACAGGTAGTAGTCGAGTAAGACTGCCTACAGTCTCATTACCCCTACGCTCACAAAGGGTTGATAATGGAAGAATGACTTGATTTCCCCAGTGTAAAGACAACAACCATCAGTCCTGCAAACCTTCCTACTGTGGCTAAAGGACAATAAAAAAAGAACAAAACATTCCAAATTAGCAAAAACATGTTAGGCTTCTGCTGTGTGCCATTGTTTTTGTTGTTATGTGCCATCAAGATGCTTGTGACTCATAGTGACCCTATGGACTACAGCTCTAAACCCTGCTCTATCTTGAACCAATTCATTGTCTCTGACATACCTACCCCTATTAACACAGTCACTGAGTCAAGCCATCTCATTCAGGGTCTTCCTCTCTTACACTGTCCTTCTACACTTCCAAGTATAACGTCCTTCTCCAGGGACTGGTCCCTCCTGCAACATGTCCGAAGTATGTGGGATGGAGCTTCAGAATCTTTGCCTCCAAGAAGCAGCTTGGTTTCACACTCTCTAGGATTAACCTGTTTGTTCTCAGCAGTCAATGTTCTTCTCCAGCACCACAACTCAAAGGCATTGTTTCTCATCCTTAGCCACTGACTAGCTCTCTCTGATGCATAGCAAGTTTCTGTATAAACCATGGCCTGGATCTGACACACCTTAGTCTGTAAACCGACATTCCTTGCTCTTTAGTACTCCCGAGGTCCCTGACAGCAGATATTCCCAATGTAATTCATCTTTTGGTCCTCTGGCTGCTGGTACCAAGAGTGTTGATTGTGCAACCAAGCAAGCTAAAGCTGTTAACAGTCACAATCTCTTCCTCATCTGTCATGATACAGCCAACTGGCCCAGCGGTGAGAACCTTTGTTTTCTTGATGTTGAGGAGCTGTGTGTCATACATTAGACAATAAATCCTATGTGCTATCATACAGGGTTCACATGATTATATTATAGGAGAGGTAGTATTATCCCAAGAGGACAGATGAAGGCACTAATGTTGAATAAAGTAAGTCATTATCCCAAGGCCAGATAATAACTGAAAAAAATCAAGATTTAATCTTAGGGCAACTAGCCTCTAAAGCCTTCTGTTGCTGCAGCTGTTGCAAGAAAAAAAGAACAGGCATCTACAAGCAACCAAAGGAGCAGAGTGGGAGGAGAGACAGTCCAAGGGCAGCCTCAGCAGCACTGATCATCAAGAAGAGGCACAGCAATCATAACCAATTACAGCTGCACAGCGGATGTTGCATGTGGTGTGTGGTATGTGCAAGACAAGAGAAGCGCATTAGAAGGCTGGATCCTGGAGCAGAAGATTGGGGGGAAGATATTCACTGTGGAAGTCCAGCTCTGCTCCAGAATTAACACAGAATCCTGGTGCCAAGGGATACCAGGATGCTTTGGTAGGTACAACAATGAACCAAATGCAAATGAAGTCTGGTCCTAAGGCTGGAGTGGGAGGGGAGCCAGAGATGTTTGATAATTTTTTTTCCCAACCATGGAATTAATCCTGTAACTTTCCTTCACTAGAGTAGGGGTCAAAGAAAAGTAAATTTGGAACTGCTCATTTTGAGAACATCCAACCTGAAAAAAAATACAAAAATCAGTTCCCCTCTTATTGATTCTGGCTCATGGTGACTTCATATGTGTCAGAGCAGAACTGTACTTGACAGGGTTTCTTATGAAAGATCTTATAGAAGTCAAATGCCAGGCCTTTCTTCCAAGATGTCTCTAGTAAACACAAATGTCTAGTCATTCAGTGAGGACATGACTATATTAACAACTGTTTGCAAAACCCAGATCTTTCCAGGAAATCATAAAACACATACACTACTTGAATCCTTTTAAAAGCCTCTTGCTTGCTACTTAAAAGATTAGGGGTTTCTGCGGAGAGAAGGGTGCAACAATGAATGAATGGAATCCCAAAATCTCTGTAGATGTTCATTGAAATGAAAAATAAACAACCTAAATTTTTTAAAAAAAGCATGAAAGTTATACCTTCAAAGAGGTCTCTGTGATCAGCTACTATCTTTTACTTCTTTGTATTTCATTATGTACAAAAGGACAGAGTAAAGCAATACAAAATTAATATTAAACTTCATATGACTATTTTGAGAAAAGAAAAAAAAAGATTAATGATTATTTGACAAAGACACCAAGGAATCAGATTTAACACTAATGTTGTTGTTAGGTACCATCAAACCAACTAGAACTTATCATGACCCTATGAAAGACCGAGCTGAACCTTGCCCTATCCTCACCATCTCTGATATGCAAAGCAATACTACAAAATATATTTTTAAAAAATATGATGTCTAATGGATTCCAACTGAAAATGACACTCAGTGGAATATTTGAGGCTGTAAGTGTTCAGAAGAGGAAATGGTTTCTCTTTCTACTTTGGAGTGGCTAGTGGATTTGAACCTCTTTCTACCTTGGAGTAGCTAGTGGATTTGAACCTCTGACCTTCTGGTAAGCAGCTTACATGTTATGTACTATATCTGACCTTTTGGTAAGCAGCTTACATTATGAATACATCAGCAGGGTTCCATTGTTGTTACAGCCCTCGAGTATTAATCACAACATAACTGACCCCTTAGGGGGCTTTTTGAAGTTAGTAAATCACAAAGGAAGAGACTGTCCATCTTTTCTTTGATGGAGTAGGTAGTAGGTAGTGGATTCGAATAGCCTGCTTTTGGGTTGGCAGTGCAGCTCTTAACCATAAGGCTACCAGAGCTCCCAAAAGAGGCAGCTCTTTGCCACCCAGGTGATTACAACTCCTAGAGACACTCCACTGGCTTCCAAGGCAGTAAATCTTAACAGGAGAAGACTCATGGCCTTTTGTACGGAAGTATTGCATGCAACACTTTACACTGTCAGACACCATCAGAGTCTCAGAAACGGTGTACAGAAACCAGCATGCCCTGAAATGCTTAGAGAACCTGGAAAAGGAGAAGGTTCACTTGGGGAAAAAATTAGAAGAACAAGTACAGAAATGCTTTCTAAGACTAAGCCACAAGTTACACAAAGTCACAGGAGGTTTTAGGAAAAGAGGCTGAGATAATGGTAGCTCCGTTTCTAAATATATTACTCTGACAGAAGTGTAAGGGAAGAACAATGATGCAGACACTTCAGAGACACTTTGACACAGTCATAAAAAGTTAAACATAAACTTACCATAAAATACTGCCAATTCCATTCCTAGGAATCTGTCCAAGAACTATTCAAGCATATGTCCAGACAAAAACCAAGTACATGAATATTCATAGGGGAATCATTTACATTATCCCTGAGCTTTTCCAAATGTCCATCAGCTGAAGAAGAAATAAAACAGAGCATATTTCATACAGCAAAATGCTACTTGGTAGCAAATACTGAACAAACATAATACATGCTGTAACATTCACAAAAGAGCCCAGGAAGAGTAATTCATAGGGAATTGTACAACAAATCCAAAGGCCTCACTCTCTGATGGTTAAAATCCACCAGCAGATCTGTTGGAGGAAGATGGGCACTCTCATCCCATGCCATTTATAGGCTCCAAAAA
>NW_006399763.1:20496384-20498023 GCF_000299155.1 Elephantulus edwardii
GCGCCGTCCCTCCACCCTCCCAAGCATGATGTCCCTCTCTAAGGACCGGTCTCTCCTCACTACATGTCCAAAGTAAGTTAGACGGAGCCTCAGAATCCTTTCCTCCAAAGAGCCACCCGGTTTAACCCTCTCCAGGACCCTGAAGTCGGGCCATGTTCTAATTGGTGATAATGAGTCTATCTTTTTTTTCCAATGGAAATAATGAATTTTATTCCTGTGCATACTATGCAGTAAAGTCCATAAGTACAGTCCTCATTTCTGTTGTTGAAAAAAAGTGTTTCCAATAATTCATATTATTTTCAAAATTCTAAATTCCAGCATCATTTCCATTACTAAGACTCTCTTTTCCAGCTACTGAGTCTTCTTCAAATTTTTCCTGTCCATCAGTAATTATCAATGCATCTTGACTGCATATTTTATTACTTGACTACAAAAGGTTAAAATCTTAATTTCTTCATCTTCAGTATTAGTGGCTGATATGTGAATCATAGTAATTGTCCTATTATCTGGTCTTCCAAACATATTAATGTTGTTGTTTGTTTTTATGTGCCATCAAGTAGCTTGCAACTCATAGCAACACTATTTATGACAGCTCTGGACCCTGCTCAAGCTTGAGCCAACTTTATTGTCTCTGACACACCTACCCCCATTACTCCAGTCACGGAGTCAATCCATCTTTTCCAGACTCTTCCTTTCCAGCGCTGTCCCTCCACCCTTCCAAGCATGATGTCTCTCTCCAAGGTCTGGTTTGTCCTTGCAACATACCCAAAGTATGTCATACAGAGCTTCAAAATCCTTGCCTCCAAGGAGCAGCCTGGTTCCACTCTCTCCAGCATGAATCTATTTGTTCTCCTAGTGTATGGATATATATATAGTCTTTCACTGACAGTACTATATTTCAAGATAGATCTTGAAATATTCTTTTTATAAGGAATACACATCATTACCTAGTAATTTGCCATTCTTTGAATTGTAGATAATCTGTTTGTGTTATTCCAAATGCCCAATACAGATCCATTTCTGCTCATTAATGTCTAGGATACCAATATTTCTGCTCTCCAGATATTTTACGTCTTCTGATTTTCCTTTATTAACATTTCATATATTCAACATCTTAATTATTAAAAGGTGTTTACAACTATTTCTTATTTTGTATCACAGTGACCACAGTATGACAAACTGACAGAAACATGGTAGGTGGAGACCATAAAAGCAATGAAAGCCAAGCAGTGATAATATGATCTTGGGAAACCTGTGGTTCCACACCCCCGCCAACACTACTGTAAACTGTCACTGTAGGTAAATTAGTTTGCTTCTCTGTGCTTTTATTTTCTCATATGGAAAAGGGAGGCATTAAATTAAATCAGTTTTTGTGAGCGTTCATTACATACTATGTAAAATTATTCTACTTTGGGGGGTCAACAGGAAAAGGTAAAAGATTAGATAAATCTCAGGTGTCAACCCAAACATAGGTAAAAAAAAAAAGGCCTTGAAAGTTTGGAATAAGTCTTTCTGCTTTGGAAAAAAAATGGAAAACTCATATATTTGAGTCTATCCCACCTGAATTTCAGAACCATTTCAGGAACAGATTTGAGATTTTGAACACTAATGAACGAAGGCCAGATGAGTTGTGGGAGGA
>NW_006399763.1:20499924-20555793 GCF_000299155.1 Elephantulus edwardii
AAAAAAAAAAAAAAAAAGCAAGCCCAACCAAAACAAAACATGGGTGAGTTTGAAAACATTATGCTAATTGAAAGAGTCCAGATGGAAAGACTGTATATTAAGTTATTTCCATGTATATAAAATGTATACAATAGGTGAATTTATAGATGCAGAAGCAGAGAAGAAGTTGCCTAAAACAGAGGCTGAGCAGGAATTAACTATAAACCAGCACAAAGGAATGTTCTAAAGTTAGATTGTGGTGATGGCGATACATCTTTGTTGCTGCTGTCAGTTGCTGCTAAGTGGATCCAGTCAGGTTTTCCATAACTGTTCCATGGAGTTTTCAAAGCTATGATCTTTCAGAAGAAGACATCTAGACTTGTCTTCTGAGACCCACCTGGTTGTGTTCAAACAGCCAAATATTCAGTTAGAAGTTGAGCGTTTAATTATCTGTGCCACTCAAAGATTCTTACACATTTACTACAACTTACCAGGTAAATAATGTTACAATGAGTGAATTTTTTTGTCATACGAATTAAACCTCAGTAAAGCGGGTTTTAAAAGTTATAAGAACTGTGGAAAATAAAACACTATACAGAATAGGGTGACCTGAGAATGAAGGAATAGACGGTTGCAATTTTATGCAAAGCTATCACAAATCAAAATCACAAATTCATTTCCATCAAGTCAATTCCAACTCAGAGTGACCCTACATGACAGAGTAGAACTGCCTTATGGGGTTTCCAAGGCTCTAAATCTTTATAGAAGCAGATTGCTACATCTCTTTTCCAGGAAGCACCTGGTGGATTTGAACCACCAACCTTTAAGTCATTAGTCAAGCACATCATTACACTGTCAGGGGTCTTCAGGATGATCACCACAGTTCGTAATGAGAATATGGTATTTGAGCAAAGAAAAAAGGAGGGTGGGGGAAAGCCCATGAATAACCAGTGGAAAAGTGTTCTAGATGCAAGGCCCTAAGTAAGAAGGAAAGAGAGGCTAACAAACCAAAGGTTGGTACAGATAAGGAAGGCGTAGCAAAGAAAAGAGGGGCTAAATAATGTACATTACATTGGAACAGATGAGGGAGAGAACTGTTTAAAAGGACTATGTTGTTGTTGTTATGTGCCGTTGAGTCACTTGTGACTCATAGAAACCCAATGTACAAGAGCCCTAAACTTTGCTCTATCCCTTGCCAAACTTATTGTCTCTGACACGCCTATCCCAATTACCCCATTAATGGAATCAATCCATCTTACAGAGAGTCTTCCTCTCATGCTCTGTCTCTTCACCCTCCCAAGCATGACATCCCTCTCCAAGGACTGAACCTTGCAACATATCCAAAGTATGTCTGATGAAGCTTCAGAATCCTTGACTCCAAGGAGCAGCCTGGCTTTACCCTCTCCAGGATGAACTTGTTTGTTCTCCTACCAGTCCATGGTATATTCAATACTCTTCTCCAACCCGAAAGTTCAAAGGCATCAATTCTTCTATCATCCCTAGTCATTGTCCAGCTCTCTGATGCATAGTAAGTAATTTCAAAGATTATGGCCTGTATCAGGCACACCTTATTCTCCAGACTGACATTGCTCTTCAGTACTTTGGAAAGGTTTCTGACAGCACTTTCCCAATGCAATTCATCTTTTAATTTCCTGGCTTCTGGTGCCAAGAGTGTTGATTGTAGAGCCAAGCAAATCTCAATCTCTTCATCATCTATCATGATGCTGCCAATAGACCCAGTGGTGAGAATCTTTGTTTTCTTGATGTTGAGCTTCAATCCGTATTGAAGACTGCAGTTCTTGACCTTCTGCAGCAAGCGCTTCAGGTCCTCCTCAGTTTCAGGAAGCAGGGTTGTATCATCTACATAATGCAGATGATTGTTGATGAGTCTACCTCTAATCCTTATGCCACACTTCTCCTTACAGAGCCCAGCCTCCCAGATAATCTGTTCCGCATATAGATTGAAAAGAAAAGGAGGAGACTGAAGATTGAAGAGATACGGAGGAGATACAACACATCCTTGACACACACACCCATCCCAATTTTGAACCATGCAGTGTTTCCTTGCTCTGTTCTGACAAATGACTCCTAGTCCAAGTACAGGTTTTGCATAAGCACAATCAGCTGTTCTGGGATTAAGTATTATTTGCAAGACAAGAGTCTAGAATAAGAGCGGCATAGTAAAGTGGACTGGGGCAGGGGAAGGGGGCTGTGTAACAATGAATAAATTTTTTTTTCTTCAAAGAGAAAAGCAAACTTGGGGGAGGGTTGGGCAGAGGGCAAATGTGCAACAATGAATGAATGGAAATCCAAGTTCTCTATAAATTTTCATTAAAATATCATTTAAAAAAAATCCCAAAAGATATGGCAATTACCTCCAAAAAGATCACTGCCTTGGAAATACTGATGGAGCAGTTCAAAGTTTTCCTATAGGTTGCTTTTGTTAAGAGTCAGAATAAGGCAAGCTCTGGTGGCCTAGTGGCAGGAAGCAGCACTGCAATTCCAGAGGTGTGCAGTTCAAATCCACCAGATGCTCTGTTGAAGAAGGAGGAACAATTGCCTCCTGGACCAGTCAGATCCAATTTGACGATATACACATAAAAAAAAAAGTCAGAATAAACTTGTTAAAAAAAAGAGTAGCAGAAAAACAGTGGGACAGACGATGTAAAAGGCATTGAAGACCACATAGTTAAGGGCTCACTGCTTCTTGCGAGAGATGCTGTTGTAGTTTTGAGCAAAAAAGAGGTAGGATATCATTTAGGTTATAAAACATTTTGGCTCCTCTACTGAGAAGAATAGATTGGCAGGGAGGGATGGTGGTGTTGGCAGTGAAAGAGACCCATGGAAAATCTGCTGGAGTAATTTAAACAATAGATCAGTACAGACTAGTACTTGGATAGTAGCAGGGGCATGAAGAAACAGACTCTGGATATACTTTCACAGTAGACTCAATAGAACTCCTTGACTACTTAGATGTGAGTTATGAGGGAAATAAACCAAGTTGCAAACTAATGCAGCCACTAAAGAGGAGGTAGTTATATATAAGGCAAATTGGGAGGAGCAACACCCCTTTCATTGTCATGGAGTCAGAACTAACTCAGAGCAGACCCTCCAGCAGAGTTTCAGCTGTAAATCATACAAGGGAAGACTTCTCATCTTTTATCCCTCAGATCAGTTGATGGATTCGAACCACCTGCCTTTATGTTGCCATTGCAATTTCTTAATCACAAGGCCACCAGTGCAGCCTAAACTGGGGGAAGGGTGTATTTTAAAAAAATAAATAAAAACAAATCGTGGACAGGAACTTTGCAATTAGCCTATATTATGTAATCTAGAATTGTTTCATTAACTTTTATAGTTAAATTTCATTATAGGGTAAGCTTTAATAATTCACTGAGGTTGCTGTTGTTGTTGATTGCTGTCAAGTTGAGCATGACTCATGGTGACCCTATGAACAAAAGGCCTGAAGCCTTTTTATAACTGTCATCATTTATCAAAGGTCATAGAGTTTCTGGAGGTACATTGTATAGGAAGTGTATTTCAGGGAAATTAATGAGGTCATGCAAAATGTAGAAATGCCTAGTTAAAATTCTGAGTTTTCTGCCTTCTTTTCATCCTTAGGTTTAAGACTGTTGAATGTCTTGCTTTTTTATAACTTAATTACATTTCCAGTTGTTGTCTGTTGCTGTTAGGTGTCATCAACAGAGCTGACTACAATTCATAGTGAACCTCTGAATAGTGGATCTGTATCCTGCCCTATCCTGTGCCATCTTCATCATCTCTGATGTACTTGAGCCCACTGTTACACTCTGTCATTTCATCTCATTGAGGATTTTCCTCTCCTTTGCTGATCATCTACCTTTCCAAGCATGATGTCCTTTTTTAAGGACAGGCCCCTCCTAAGAGCATGCTCAAAATATGTGAAACAAAGCTTCACCATCCTTGCCTCCAAAGAGCACTCTAGTTACTCTTTTTCTAAGGCAAATTTGTTTTTTGTTTAAGCAGTCCATGGTATATTTGATACACTTCTCCAACACCACAACCAAAAAGCAATTATACTTTATCTACTTGGAAAGGTTTAAAAGAGGCCAAGTACTAGAGATGTTATAGCTAATTTTAGATGAATCTTGGATTAAAACAGAGAGCACCAGAGGAATGTCTTTCTGTGTTTCATTGATTATGCAAAAGCATTTGACTTCGTGGATCACAAGAAAATATGGCTGACTCTAAGAAGAACGGGAATCCCAGATTGTGATTATATGAAATCTATACTTGGACCAGAAGGCAGTCATCAGAACAGAGCAAGGAAATACTGCATGCTCAAAATAATGAAGAGCGTATGTCAGGGATATGTCCTATCTCTATACCTTTCAATCTATATGAAGAACAGACTATCCAGGAGGCTGGGCTCTATGAGGAGAAATGTGGCATCGTGATTGGAGGAAGACTTATCAACAACCTGCTTTATGCAGATAATACAAACCTGCTTGCTAAAGCTGAGGAGGACCTGAAGTGCCTGCTGCAGAGAGTCTAGGAATGCCGCCTTCAACATGGGTTGAAGCCCAACATCAAGAAAACAAAGATTCTCACCACTGGGCCAACTGGCAGCACCATGATAGAGGGTGAAGAGATTTGAGATTGTTAATAGCTTTAGTTTGCTTAGCTCCACAGCCAGGAAATGAAAGATTAATTGCATTAGGAAAGTGTGCTGTCAGAAACCGCTCCAGAGTACTGAAGAGCAGTGATATCAGTCTACAGACAAAGGTGCACCTGATCCAGGCCATGGTCTTTGCAATTATGTACTACGAATCAGAAAGCTTGACAGTAACTAGGGATGATAGAAGGAGAATTTGTGCCTTTTTAGCTATGGTGCTGGAGAAGCATATTGATATACCATGAACTGTTAGGAGAACAAGCAGGTTCATCTTAGAGAAGTTGAAGCAAAGCTGCTCCTTGGACGCAAGGATTCTGAAGCTCCTTCTGACATACTTTGGGCATGTTGCAAGAAGGGACCAGTCTATGGAGAGGAACATCACACTTGGGGGCTGGAGGGACAACACCTGAGAAGAAGACCCTCAATGAGATAGACTGACTCAGTTACTGGGGTAAGATGGGTAGGTGTGTCTGAGACAATACGGTTGGCTCAGGATAGAGCATGGATCAGAGCTTCTGTACATAAATTCTCTATGAGTCACAAGTGACTCAATGGCGCATAACAACAACTTGGGAAGGTTCTGACTGCTGGTCAAATCAACCAATAAAGAACCACCCAGATGGTTCTCCTTCTAGGACCTGTGAAAAGACTCAGGAAGTGGTGGAGTATATCAATGAAATCCATTTTCTATTAAAATTATCAACAGCAATGCAAAATTCAGAGAGTCATACAAAAAAAAATCCCCACTAAAATTTAATCTCTTAATACAGATTTCTCTTTAGAAGAAAGATATTGTGTAGAGATAATGGTAGAAAAGATTGGATTTCTGTCTAGAGAGTTAAAGACAGTATTTCTCATTTCACAATGTAAAATAAATTTTTCTTTCTCACTTATGAATGTAAATGTATGAGTGTGTTCCAGTTCCTTTTTATTTATTCTGTACATCTGGCCACTGGATATGGCCACTCTATGTGGTCATTATCATTAATACAAGTTAGAAATACATATTAGATTCAGCAGCTGTGCCCAAGGCTATTTACTGTCTATAATTTGGCACAGATGGCATAAAAGATGATTTCGGCAGAATGGCCAAATGCTCACCACCTCATGAGGCTGTAGCTTCAAAACCAGCTAATGATGAGCGTAGATTCACAGCTGGAAAACCCAGAGTTCTCCAAACCTCACTCACAAATATCTTCCTCACAAAATAAACTTGTTCATCCTACTTCTCTTTCTTTTAATGCAAAACTTGATGTAAAGGTAGAGAAAGAGTCCAATGAATTTCTAACTTGGCAAAAGACTACATACAACATTTCACCTGATTTTCTAGAGTGGGAAATATAACTCAATAAAACAATTCTTGGTCTTAAATATTATTTTCTGGCTCAGAACCCTTGCTTCAACTTAAAATTTTTCTCTAAATATTAAAAGCTTCCCAGCAATAGAGATTAAGTTGATTTGTACTCAATCCAGTGCAAATATTAAAGCTGTACTTTAGCAATCTACTCACCATGTACAACCCTTCTACAAAATGTACTCACCATGGATAACCCGTCTACAAAAGGGTCTATAGAAGTTTAAAATTCATTTATCATTTCAGAAGCTAAAGCTTCCTTTTTCTCTCCTATCTGTATTTCTTTTCTTTAACCACTGTATGTCTCCTAAAAAGACCTCATATTCAAATGTTTTGATGTTTCAGATGATGATAGGATGACAGTGAAATGTTAGGAAATTGTCTTGAGTCATAAAAGATGTAATACACACTGTTTCACATACACATTCACACTCTGTTTCACATACACACACATACATATTCACACACTACGTAGCCTCTAAGCACAGATGGTTAAATGTAAAAGCCTATTCAAATAAATAATGTGATATGACAAAATGAATGTGAGTGAAAAAACAACTTGTTCTGTAACTTTCAAGTAACTGTTAGAAGTTTGGTGGTTTTTTTTTTAAAATCATATACAAAACCTGTAAAGCACATGCATAACCTTCTGACAATAAAGAACAAGCTATAAATCAAAAGTGTAGCTATTCTATTACCAAATCCTGCCATAAGGATCTAAACTATACTACAGGAGTTCACTATCAACCTATTAATTGATGACTCATAAGACATTATCCTCAGTAGAAACAACATATTCTACCTGGCTTACAAAATGCAATGTAATCATTAATGGTTAACTACGAGTATCACAGACAACAGCCTTCAGTATGGATTATACTTTAACATAAGGGAAATAAAAATCTTTATAACTGAACCAATAAGCAGCATCATGAAAAATACAGAAACTTCTGATGTTGTCAAATACTCCATTTTACTTAGATCTCAAATCAGCACTCATTGGAAAGAGCATTCAAAAATCCAAATGATATTTTGCATTGGGCAAATTCGCTGTGAAAGAATTCTCACTCTGAGAACTAAAGTACATGCGACTCATGGCACAGTATTTTCAATTGTCTCCTTTGCATGCAAAAGCTGGAAAGTGAATAAGGAAGATTAAAGGAGATTTTATGCCTTTGAATCTCAGTGTCGGATGATAATATTGACTATAATATGGACTTCTAGAAGGAAAAGGCAAATCTGTCTTGGATAATGTGCCAACAGAATGCTCCTTAGAAGTGAAACTCTTATTCACTGTTGGTGGGAGTGTAAAATGGTACGACCACTATCAAAGGCTGTATGGTCCTTTCTCAAAAAGTTGCAAATAGAAATACTATTTGACCCAGCAATTCCTCTACTGGGAATACACCCTAAAGAAACCATAACTGCCACCCAGGCATATATATGCACACCCACGTTTATCGCAGCTTTGTTCACAATAGCAAAGAGTTAGAAACAACCAAAGTTCCCATCAACAAACCAATGGATAGAGAAGCTCTGGTATATTCACACAATGGAATACTATGCTCTGTTGAAAAATAAGGAACTCATGCAATATTATTAAAAATGGGTAACCCTGGAGGACATTATGCTGAGTGAAATATCTCAGTCACAAAAGGACAAACACTGCATAGTGCCACTATTGTAGAATGGGACTGGCATCACAGTTTGGGGGAGACTGAGAAAAACTGGATAAATTATGTATACTGCATTGAAACAGATGAGGGAGAGAACAATTTAAAAGCAATATATGATTGGGTGTTATGGTTATGACAAGATTCCATAATAAAGGTTGCATAGTGGCGTGTATTGGGCGGGGGGATTGTATACAAATGAAAGAATTTTTCTTTTACTTTTCTAAGAGTAAAGAACTGGGGGGGGCAGGGAGAAAAGCGCAACAATGAATGCATTGAAATCCAAAGTCTCTGTAAATGTTTACTAAAATTAATAAAACTAAATTCTAAAACAAAAGTGAAGACAGCAAGACTTGATTTCATGTACTTTAGACACGTTATAAGGAGGAGGAGTCAGTCCCTGGAGGACATAAGGCTTAGTGAAATAGGGTGTCAGGAAAAGAGGAAGACCCTCAGGGAGATGAACTCACACAGTGGCTGCAACAATGGACTTGAACAAAGCCTGGTGATGATGATGGCACAGGACCGGGCAGTGTGTGCTGTGCACCTGGGGCTGCTGAGAGTTAGAAAGAGATCAACAGCAACTAACAACCACAGCAACTGCTAATGCTCTAAATTGAAAAATACAAAATAGAAGTAGCTAATTTTATCTCATGCAAAAACGTTCAGGTTTAAAAATAAAGATAACAACTTTGATGTTAGGAGTCCTGGTGGTGCAATGGTTAAGCAATTGGCAGCAAACCAAAAGCTGATGATTCAAATCCATCAGAGAGAAAAGACCCAGCGGTTTACACAAACTTGTAGCATTAAAACTTCTATGAGTCCATTATACAATATTTATATTTTTGTGACTG
Organism: Elephantulus edwardii; assembly: GCF_000299155.1. Taxonomy (NCBI): domain Eukaryota; kingdom Metazoa; phylum Chordata; class Mammalia; order Macroscelidea; family Macroscelididae; genus Elephantulus; species Elephantulus edwardii. The sequence continues at coordinate 20,508,439 of NW_006399763.1, forward strand.
AGATATCTCATTCAGCTTAATGTGCTCCATGGTCACCAATTTGTATAATATTTCATGAGTTATTTGTGAACTGCATAATATTATGAGCTGCATAATATTCCATTGTGTGCATATACCACAGCGTCTCTATCCATTTGGGACTGATACGGGGGTTGTGGGGCAACTAAGAAAAGAGGGGATAAATAATGTACACAGCATTGAAACAGATGAGGGAGAAAACTGTATAAAAGTAATATATGATTAGGTATTATTGGCAAGACAAAAAAAAAAAACAAAAAAAACACCAACACAACAACTTTTATGAGCCCATCCACACCAATGGACATGAGAGACAAAAGGAGGAGATGAGTTGGGATCCCAGGGTGAGTGAGTGTTCCCCACTATTAATGAATCAATATGTTGTGATGATTCTACAAATTGCAATGTAGATAAATTGTAATTAACTGTCTAATACTTGCTATGAATTAATGAGTCAATATGTTGTGATGAATTTATCAACTGCAATGTAGATAAATTGCAACTGATTATTGATATGAATTAATGAATCAATAAATTATAATTGGTGTTTGTTAAAAAGCAAAATAGACCCTTTATGAGATCTTTGTACTTTGACCTCCAGAGTCACTATGAGTAGGAATAAACTCAATGACACACAAAAAACACTTCGATGTGGGACAACACAAAGAGCCCATTTATAAAGATGTTCTCTGAAGCACTCCACCTGATTAATCAATTTCCTTTTGAGCTGTGGTGCTGGAGAGTTCTGAATATACCATGGACTGCTAAGAGTACAAACAGGTTCATCCCAGAGAGGGTGAAACCAAGCTGCTCCTTGGAGTCAAGGATTTTGAAGCTTCATCTGAAAAACTTTAGACATGTTGTGAGGAGGAACCAGTCCTTGGAGAGGGATGTCATGCTTCGGAGGGTGGAGGGACAGCGCAAGAGAGGAAGACCTCCAATGAGATGAACTGATTCAGTGGCTAAGGTAATGGGGTATGGATGTCAGAGACAATGAGGTTGGCTCAGGATAGAGCAGGGCTCAGGGCTGTTGTACATAGGGTCGCTAAGAGTCACAAGCAATTCAACAGCACATAACAACAACGTGGATGAACAATGCTAACTTTGTTTCAGCAGTGACAATGTCATCCACACACTATTACTTTTATCCATATAAACAGAACTGCTTGAGTTGTTTAAATGCTCACTGAATACCTGGAGAAGAGTATGACCTCAAACAGTATTTATCTGGCTATTTTTGGTACCTGTAGATGATAAGCTGAAACCCAGACTCAGGTTGTGTAGCTGATCCCAGGGATGTGAGAATAAGAAGCAGAATGTGAGCAGGTCAATGTGCTCTAGATTAAACACTCCCAAATTAGGCTGATTATCAGCCTCACTTCAGGGAAGTTTTATCATACACACTGGCTCAGCCTTAGTGCTGAGCCCACTTCAGTGTCCCACACACAAAGACACTAATAGAGTATGGTATACACAGTAATCTGTATTTATATGCTATTTTTAGAACTGGTTAGGCCTGCAGACCTCTGGACTGTGTTTGTAGAGCTATGATAATATATCATTTCCTAAAGCAAGGTTTTTGATTGGACAATCCACAGAAATAGCACAGCAGTTTCATGTAGCAGACCTAATTTTGGTCCCATGAACAATATAATGAGAAAACATTTCTATTATTACTGCAATTTATAGATAAAGAGACTCCGAGACAGAGATTGGAAATGAGAATCACTTCAAGCCTCATGGAGTCCAAGTGCTCTGCTTGCCTAATCAACTCACTTGTTATTGTTGTTAGGTGCCGTCGAGTCGAGGAAGACTTATAACAACCCTATGAACAATGAGTTTGAACCCTGCCCTAATCTCATCATCTCTGACACACTTGAGCCTACTGCTGAAGTCATTGTGTCAATCCATCTCATTGAGGGTCTCTCTTTTGCTGATCCTCCATCTTTCCTACCATGACGTCCCATTCCAAGGAAGATTACTTGGTAACACTATTCTTTTTCAAAGACATTATTGGCTTGTTCTTTTGGCAGTCCATGGGATACTTAGTATTCTTTTCCAACACCACAACTGAAAGGTATCAATTCTTCTGTCATCCTTATTCATCAACCCAGGAGGCCACCCCATCCTCACCCTTACTGCACAGAAATATTGCCAGGAGGGACTTTCCATAACCTAAGTAAACACAGATGGGAAGTGCTTCAAGAAAAGAGTTTGTCAATTTTGGTACCACCTTTCAGAACCGTCAGCAGCAAGTTACAGCATCAGAGATAGTAATGTGGCCAGACCCTGGAGAAAGCCCTCTCCCCTAGCTAAGGAGGTAATTGTTGCTTGGCAGTCACACAGAAAGAACTCTCCTGAAACTACCAATGTGCTCCTGTCCCTGAGGCCAACCATGAGGCTCTAGGTCAGGAGAAAAGATTTTCATCCCAAGAAGGTTCTTCCTAGTGGTGATACCTGGGCTCCCTACAGATGTATATCTGGGTTGACAGAATAGCAACGGATTGAGGTGTCACAAGTGTGTGCATGAACAAAGAATGTATAGCAACAGAAAACGGAATTCCTAAGTAATCCCAGAATTGTGGTGTGGTGTTGTTTTTTGATTTGTTGATTTATCTTTTTTAATCAAAAGGTCACTCTGGAAGTAGCAGAAGAAATTAAAAAAAAATACAGTGCCTCAAAAGAAAAATACCACAGTCAAGGCAAAGATTTAGAAGGCCTGAAGATTTCATACAGACACTAGCACTGATGTCATCTCTGCTGTCATATTTTTACCTACATACATACTTAAATTTAATATGTTCGTAGGCTCACCATGAATGATCTCCAAGTCATTTGCACATAATAAAAACAACTTACTCTAGATGGGCCTGGCTCCATTAGGTCTTGGGTAAAGTACGTTCTTATTTTCATAAGGAATATGTATGGCTGGTAATACCAAATAGTCAAACCATGTAATGAATTCCTCTTTTACCAATTTCATAATCACTAAACCCTGAGAAGATAATGTACTGGCTAAAGAATTTCACCCACATTTGCAAACCTCTTGGCAGTTATGCACAGCAAATATGTTCATTATCTTTTATAAGCCTAATAATACATTTTCATGATTACAAATTAATCACATGCTTCTAAGGAAAAAATGATAGAGTAACAGTAAGTATGGAAATAAAAATTGTACAATTTTATGAAAAATTACAAAGTCAGAGAAGGAAAAAATTTCACAAAACACTACTGATTATATTAAAATTCACAAATTAAAATCTCAGGGGAAAGTCCAAGTATATAGAAAAGCCTCAGGTCTATACATGAGTCTCTCAAATGATATTTGGTCAATTAGAAAGCCCCATCTGTAGAGGATATTAAATATCTGCAAGAAATGATAAATAGCTTTGACCCAAAGTGACTATGCAAAATCAAATCATGTTCTGGGTAATAAAGGTTGAAAAACAGGAAAATTTTCATTCTAGATATCTTTAGGCTTGACTTCTCAGAATTACCAATTAGCTACTTCAACTTAAGGACATCAGTCTGAAAAAAGACTAGTGAATCTATGTGCAGCCAAAAAGGTGTTTGTTAAAATCTACACCACTGCCTATCATAAGAGGAGCATTTTTTTAAAAAAAAAATCTCTTTTCAAAGAATGTCAAAAGAATAGATGAGGAAGCAAGTTAAAGAGACTACTAAAACACATCTCTTCCATTCAGATATCTACTTCAATTATCAACTTACATTTCCCAAATGATAAGCCTACCTGACACTAAAGAATTAGTTGAGAATAAAATGAACCTAATTATATTTAGAGTACAGGCTTTTTCCTTAGTAGCACTCAATTTTATAACTTTGTTACTGTTTGTAATTCTTGCAGACACAAAATCTGCACTGATGTTATCTCAGCCACTATACTTTCCAGCTTAGAGTTCAGACCTCACTTTAATTGTTGTTATTGTTGTTAGGTGCTGGCAAGTTGAGTACGACACATAACAACTATAAACAACAGATCTGAACTCTGTTCCATCCTCTGCCATCCTCATCATCTCTGACATACCTGAGCTCACTGCAGAAGTCACTATATCAATCCATCTGGTTGAAGGTCTTTGCCTCTTTTGCTGATACCACCTTACCAAGCATGTATTACTCTCCAAGGAATATTCCTTCCTAACAACATACCCACAGTGTATGTGGTGAAGATTTATCATCTTTGCCTCCAAGGAACACTCCAGCTATACATTCTCCAAGACATAGCTGTTCTTTGGGCAGTCCATGGGCTATTCAATACTCTTCTCTAACACCAAGCTCAAGATCATCAATTCTTCTGTAATCTTTATTCACTGTCCAGCTCTCAGATGCATAGGAAGTTACTGAAAAGATCATGACCTGAATCAGGTGTACTTTAGTCTTCAAACTGACATCATTGCTCCCCAGTAATTTAGAGAAGTCCCTGACTGCAGTAATTTAGGAAAGTCTCTAAAGACATTACATCTCCTGATCTCTCAACTGCTGGAACCAAAGGTGCTGATTGTGGATCCAAACAAGACAAAGTTATTGACAGTTTCAGTCTTTTCCTATCTATCATGATATAGTATATTGGCAAGTGGTGAGAATTTTGGTTTTTTTTTTATGTTGAGATGTAATCCATAGTCTTTGATCTTCTGCAACAAATGCTTTAAGTCCTTTTTCCTTTCAGCACACAGGTTGTTGACGAATCTTCTTCCAATCCTGATGCTACATTTTTCTTCAAAGAGTCCAGCTTCTCAGATTATTTACTCAACATACAGATGGAATAGGTCTAATGAGAGGATAACACCCTTTATGCATACCTCTCTTGATGTTAAACCATGTAGTATTCCCTGTAGTGCATGCACCATATATTGCTCTATTGAGGCAACAGCTTCGTGATCTAAGTGTAGGTTTTGAATGAGCACAATTAAGTATTCTGAGATTCCTATTCTTCTCAATGTTAACTGTAATTTGTTATGAACCACACAGTTAAATGCATTTGCATAGTCAACAAAGTATAAATAGACATTTTTCTGATATTCTCTACTCTCAGCCACAATCCATCTTACATCAAAAATTATATCCCTGGTGCTATGTCTCCTCTAATCCCAGCCTGGACTTCTAGCAATTTTCTGTCAATGTACTTTTCTATCCATTTTTTTCATGATCTTCAGCAATATTTTTCTTGCATGTGCTATTAATGATATTGTTTGATGATTTCTACATTCTGTTTGAACACATTTCTTGGCAATGGAAATAAATATGGATCATTTCCAGTCAGTCAGTCAGGTAGTTGTCTTCCAAATTTCCTGGCGCAGACAGGTGAGCATATCCAGGGCTACATCTGTTATTTGAAACATGTCAGTTGGTTTCCCACTGATTCCTGGGGGCCTTATTTTCACCACGTCCTTTCAGCACAGGTTGAACTTCTTCCTTCATTAGCATTGGCTCTTGAACACATGGTACTTTCTGAAATATCCCAGTGTTGGCCAATTCTTTCATGGCACAGTTACTCTGTGTATTCCTTCTAACTTCTTTTAATGCTTCCTGAATCACTCAAGATTTTGCCCATAGAATCTTTAAGTATACCACAAGTTGAGCCTCTAAATTTTCTGTTCATTCATCTTGATTATTTCAATGTCATTAATAACTATCAATGTAGATACAAGTCTCTGGTGGTATAGGACATTATAGGAAATGTCAGTGGTTCAAATCCACCAGGTTCTCCAGGAAAGACAGATGGGTAGCCTCCTCCCACAGCCTAGGAAATCTGATGGAGGGTCACCATGAGTTAGAATCCACTTCACAACAATGAGGTTGTATACATCTGTGCAGGTATGTGTGTAAGTAAGTATCCCTCTTTCTTTCTCACTGCTGTGGAGTTGGAACTAACTCATATCTGAACCTCCACTGGGTTTCCAAGGCCACAAATCACATGGGAAGTGGCTGCTCACCTTTCTTTTGAGGTGCAGCTGATGGATTCAAATTGTCCGAGAGGTACAGCCTCTGTATTAGCAGTATAACTCCCTATGGATTATGCCACCAGAATGCTTTTAAATATGTGCGTGTAGTGTGTATGTGTACACAGATACATGAGTGTATGTATAGCTATATATAACTGCATGGACTGCCTATCTTTCTTCTGAGGAGCTGATGGTGGATTTGAACTGTCAGAGATGTGCAGCCTTCATGATAACAGTGTAACTCTCTAGGGATTGTGCTACTAGAACTCTTTTGTGTGGAAGGGGGATATAAACTGACAGACTGCCAAAAGAACAAACAGAAGTCTTGGAGAAAATGCAACCAGAGTGCTCCTTTGAGGCAAGGATGGCTAAGCTTTGTCTCACATACTTTGGACATGTTGTTAGGAGAATCTATTCCTCAGAAATTTACATTATGACTGGAAACCTAGAAAGAGGGTCAGTGAAAAAGATGACCCTCAATAAGATTGACTCGCCTAGTGACTGTAGCAATGGACTCAAGTATGTCAGACATGATGAGGACGCTGCAGGACACACTACAGTGGAGACATGCTGTTCACACATTCATTACGAAATGTACTCAACTCTACGGCACAGAGTACCAACCATATCAACATGGATATAAGACGATCCTGACTCAGTGGTCTTGACTTAGGCAAAAAGTTCAAATCTTGACTGCAAATCAAACAGATTCAATTCCACATGGGCACGTATAGGGGAAGGGAAAGGCCTGGCAACCTACTTCTAAAATATCATCCAAAGAAGGATAGTTCCACTTTAACACACTTGAGGTTGCTCTAAGTCAGAAACACTTCATCGACAACTTGTACTAGACTATGTAAAAATATTTTTTCTCTGTAAATTATATTAAGTTTCATAAGGTAATAAAATGGGCTGAAAGCAGAGAATGCCAGAGGAAGGTTTGTCTGTGTTTAGTTCACTATGCAAAGGCATTTCATTGTTGTTGTCTGCAAATCATAATAGCAATAGCCCTATATACAAAAGCTCTGAAGCCTGTCCTGTCCTGAGCTAGTTTCACTGACTCTGACACATCTCCCTCCATTGCCCTAGTTACTGTATCAATCCATATCATCCGAAGTCTTCCTCTTCTGTGCTCTCCCTCCACCCTTCCAAACATAATATCCTTCTGCAAGGACCGGTCTCTGCTGGCCACATCACAAAGTATATGAGACAAAGCTTCAAAATCCTAGCCTCCAAATAGAAACTTGGTTTCATCCTCTCCAAGACAGAACTATTTGTTTTCTTGGTGGTCTACGGTATGTTCAAGACTCTTCTCCAGAACCATACCTCAAAGGCATCAACTCTTCTGTCATCCTCAGTCATTGTCCAGCTCTCTGATACATAACAAATAATTGCAAAGACCATAGGCTGGATCAGATGCAGCTTAGTCTCTAGAGTGACATTGTTTCTCAGTACTCTGGTGAGGTCCCTGATAGCATATTTTCCCAATGCAATCCATCTTTTTATTTCCTGGCTGCTGGTGTTAAGAGTGTTGATTGTGGAGCCAAACAAGCTGTTAACTGTTAACAGCTTCATTCTCCATCTGTCATGGTGCTGCCAACTGGCCCAGTGGTGAGAATCTTGGTCTTCTGGATGTTGGACTTCAATCCATGTTGAAGGCGGCAGTCCTCGACTCTGCAGCAGGCACTTCAGGTCTTCCTCAACTTCAGCAAGCAGGGTTGTATATCTGCATAAAGCAGGTTGTTGATGAATCTTCCTCCAATCCGGATGCCACATTCCTCCTCATAAAGCCCAGCCTCCCAAATGATCTGTTCTGCATAGATTGAAAAGCATGGAGACAGGACACATCCTTGATGCCCTACCTTCCTGATTTTGAACCATGCAATGTTTCCCTGCTCTGTTCTAAGGACTGCTTCCTGATCCAAGTACAGGGTTCACATAAGCACAATCAAGTGTTCTAGGATTCCCATTCTCCTCAAGGTTAACCACAAATTTGTTGTGATCCATACTGTCAAATGCCTTTGCATAGTCAATGAAACACAGACAGATATCCCTCTATTAGTCTTTGCTTTCTGCCAAGATCCACATGACATTGGTGATAATGTCTCTAGTGCCACAACCTCTTCTAAACCCAGCCTGTATTTCTGGTAGTTCTCTGTCTATGTACTGTTACAGTTGTTTTTAGATAATCTTCAGCAGGATTTTCCCTGTGCATAATATGAGTAATATTGTACAATAATGTCCACACTCTGTCCAGTCACCTTTTATTGGAATGGGAATAAATATGGATCTCTTCTAGTCAGTTGGCCAGAGAGCTGTCCTCCAGATTTCTTGGTACAACCTAGTGAGCCCATCCAGAGCAGCATCTGTTTGTTAAACAATGACAATTGGTATTCCATCAATTCCTGGGGCTATTTTTTTTTTTGCCAAGTGTGAATCACAATAAATTGTGGCTAATATTGAAAAGAATGGAAATCCCAGAACACCTGATTGTGTTTCTGAGAAACCTATACCTGGACAAGGAAGCAGCTATCAGAATGGAGCAAGGGAAATGACACAATCATGCTTTCTGAAACTGAGGAAGACCCAAAGTATTTGCTGCAGAAGGTCAAGGACTTCAGTCTTCAATATGGACTGAAATACAACAGCAAGAAGACAAAAACTAGGCCACTGGTAACATAGCAATCGATGGAGGAGAGATTGTTAACAGCTTCAATTTGCTCCGGTTCACAATCAACACTCTTGGCACGAGCAGTCAGGAAATCAAAAGACAAACTGCATTAGGAAAATCTGCCATCAGGGACTGCTCCAGAGTGCTAAAGAGCAAGGATGTCAGTCTAGAGACTAAGGTGCACCTGATCCAGGCCACGCTCTTTGTAATTACAAAAAGAAAATAAAAAACCTCACATATCACAGAACTAGACAGTGACTAAAGATGACAGAAGAAGAATCAATGCCTTTGAAATGTGTGGTGCTGGAGAAGAGTATTGGACATACCTATGGGCTGTCAAGAAAACAAACATGTTTGTTCTGCAGAACATGAAACCATGTTGTTCCTTGAAGACAATGATTTTGAAGCAGCATCTCACATACTCTGGGCAAGTTGCTAGGAAAGACCAGTCTTTAGAGAAGGACATCATGCTTTGAAAGAAGGAGGGACAGTGCAAGAAAGGAGGTGGACTGACACAGTAATTGAGATAATGGGGGAGCTGTGTTGGAGACAATGAGATTGGCTCAGGATAGGACACGGTTCAGAGATATTGTGCATAGGGTCAATATGAATCACAGGTGACTCGATGGCATATAACAACAGCAACATGGCTTCATGGAGAACAAATATAAAGAATATTCTGTCTTTGACAAAAACCTCTACAAATTTAGCATTAGCAATTCCCTCATTCACTCATGGCCATCAGCTGGATCCTGACTCATAATGATCCTCCATCAGTTTCCAAGGCTGTTAATCCCAACAATAGGAGATTGCCCATATTTCTCCACTGATCCTAGAGCTTCTGGTGGATTCCAAGTTTCAGAGTCATAGCAGCACAACTCCCTATGGGCTATGCCACAGCTCCCTAAACCTTGCTTATTTTAAATATCTAAAATAATGTTACTCACCTACTACTAAAAATACTTGTGAAGTACTAATTGTAATATAGCACATTTAAAGAAACACTGGGGATGGGGGAGATTGGAGAAAGCCAAACACTAAAAGTATAAATAGAACACACTCAGCACAGTAAGTTGTCTTTTCAAGAAGGATCTGTTTTGTGATAGTGTTTTGATGAAACAAAACGTAGTTCGCTATATGGTTTCTATCATTTATTGTTCAGGCAAAATATGTCTAAAGGCATTTTGTTATCTCACTGTTACAAATTTTCTCAGCGTAATAGTCTGCGAAGGGTCAAGGACTGCAGCCTTCAGTATGGACTAAGGCTCAACGTCAAGAAGACAAAGATTCTCGCCACTGGACCAATTGGCAGCGTCAGGATGGATGACGAAGAGATTGAGAGTGTTCACAGCTTCACTTTGCTTGGCTCCACAGTCAACACTCTTGGTACCAGCAGTCAGGAAATCAAAAAGCGTATCGCGATGGGAAAGTCTGCTGTTAGGGACCTCTCAAAGGTACTCAGGAGCAACAGTGTCTCTCTGGAGACTAAGGTGCGCCTGATACAGGTCATGGTATTTGCAATCGCTTGTTATGCATCAGAGAGTTGGACAATGACTAGGGAGGACAGAAGGAGAGTGGATGCTTTTGAGCTGTGGTGCTGGAGAAGGGTACTGAATGTACCATGGACTGCCAGGAAAACAAACAGATTCATCTTGGAGAAGATTAAACCAAGCTGCTCCTTAGAGGCAAGGATTCTGGGGCTTCGTCTGACATACTTTGGACATGTTGCCAGGAGGAACGGGTCCTTGGAGAGGGACATCATGCTTGGGAGGGTGGAGGGACAGCGCAGGAGGGGAAGACCCTCTATGAGATGGATAGATTCGGTGTCTGGGGTAATCGGGATGGGTGTGTCAGAGGCGGTGCGGTTGGCGTAGGATAGAGCAGGGTTTAGAGCTGTTGTGCATAGGGTCGCTATGAGTCGGAAACGACTCGATGGCACATAACAACAACAACAATAATAGTTTTGTGGGTGGCTCCCACTGCAATCCTGGTTACTACTTAAGGTGACCACTCAGGGTGGAATTGAAAAACTTAAAGTCATTCCCATAGAGTAGAAATTGGCTCACTGCTAGTCCTCTCTAATGGGTTCCCAAGGCTGTAAAACACTTGGGAACAGGTCGTCTTTTCTAAAAAACGTCATGACAAACTAATGTCATCCTTACATTTAGGTCATCTTAGAATGAAATGGTGTTTTAAAAAAGAAGAAAAATTAAAAAAAAAAAGAAAAATTGCTCTACCATGTGGGTGGGTAAGGGGTGGCTTGGCAGAGGTTGGAGATGAGAGGTGCAACAAAAAAAGGAAAGAAAAAAAAATTTATCTAAGGAGTGTTCTCTTTAGGAAAACTTAGATCTTATCTGACTTGAAAGTGAATTTAAGATCTTTATTTGAGCCTGGTGAGCTCTTGACCTTTTTCATAGAATTTACATAATTCAAAATGAAGGGAAATAGCCAATTGTCTAGGATGTAGGCATTTAGAACCTGACCACACCAAAAGGCTAGGAGGTCTGTACATAGCAGGTTCTTGCTCCTGCTTTTATTATTTTCACAGGGACATAGAGGGCAGCTCTGTCCTTTTAACAGATAGAGATCCCCGAAGAGAATTTATAATAAAACCCCAGGGTGCTGTGTCCTAGAAGTTAGAAACTGACCCTCCTCCCTGTTATTCCTGCGGTTAGTCTGGGGCCCCGGGATAGGCAGAAAAGAGGAAAACGCAAAGACTCCATTCCCCCACTAAATGCATTTCCCGAATCCCACTCCCTCCGCAGATCCACCCAAACAGGGACTGGACCACTCAAAAGCATTAGCTCCTCTCCAATGCCTGAAGGTCAGCAGTCATTTCATATAGTGTATAAAATTTTAAAAATTTAAATTTTAAAGAAGACAAAGGTAGGAGGCAAAGAGAGACAAAGGGAAAGAATAAATAAATAAGTACTAAGATATTATTGCACAAAGCTTAGTGCTAGATGTTTCAAATGAATATCCTATTTAATCTTAGACTAGCCGGGTCAACTAAGTAACAGAATCCCCACTCTACAGATAGGGAAATGAGACCAAGAGGGCTTATGTAACTGGACTATGGATCTGAATGCCAACGGGTTTCAGATTTAGTGTCCGAATCCAGGCTTTAAGGTTCATGTTTTTCTGGCTGTGCCATGATTCTTTATATAAACTATTTTAGAAATAAAAAATATATAAATAATAAGGCTTTACAATGAGGTACCGGTATTTGCGGCATTAAAAAATTGCAAAATGCCTCCTCCACTGTTCTTAGTTTTTCTGTTACATTAGCTTTGAATGTATTCCCATTGAAGCAATCAACCAGAATGAGACTATTTATTTGATCAATATCCTGTATGCCAAACCGTTTGTATCCTTATTTAGAATAGCTCTACTTGTAAGTAATTGGAACTGGATCATCTGGCATTAAAAAGTAGAATATATTATGCTCCAAATAAATATGTGAAGAATGTCAACAGTCCATAAAGACAGCCAGACTTTCTTTCTTCATGTGAAAATCCCAGGTTGTTAATTTCAGCCAAGCAAAGGGAGCAGGGGGAAATCTAACAAATGTATAACTTTCAATATTCTTTGCCATATGCTGAACTAATGATTCCAAGTTAAATTGGCAGAATTATTATTCTCTTATACATATTACTCTTAAAAATCTCCCCCAAATGTGTAGCACCATATGCCTAAGTCAAATTAAATTAAACACATTACTGCATTTTAATATACATATTCAATATACATTCAATAGGGGAAAAGCATAAGAAAGTTGAATACTTCTTGCTACTCAATATCTCTCTGGTGGTTTGAATTCACCAGTTGCTGTGCTGGATAAAAAGATGGCCAATCTCCTCTGTAGTGATTTACAGCCTCTGCAAGCATGCTGGAGGGTCAGCTATAAATCGGTTCCAACTTGGTAACAATGTGTTGTCATGTTATTAGTAATTATAGCATTAGGATGATCAAAATGAGTCCTATTTAATAAATTACACTAAGAGAAAAAATAAGATGTTCTAGGACACATTCTCAAGTATTTATCTCCAAACTAGAAGAAATCCTGAAATAATGAAAACCAGTTATAAAAAGAAGTATGTTATTTAAACAAAGCCTTGCTTAACATGGAGACATAGTCAAGTTCATCTTCACAGACAGGAGATAGTCCTGTTGAATTAGAAAGATGGACTTGCTATGTATTATTTGTTCACATATTTTTCATTACTTGTCAACTGCATCTATGAAAAAAAATATTATATTGACTTAGATTGTACTTGATGAAAATAAAAATAACTCCAACTTCAAAGTACACTCCTGTGACATCAACTCTCTCAGGCCTAGAATCGAGTTACGGCATTCATCCGGCTAGCTTTAGCTCATCATTTCAACAGGTAACTCTTGTCCAGTTACTGCAGATACTAAATCCATATCAAAATGCACTAAAGCACAGAGAAGCCAGCGCAAAGGGAAGAAATCAAGAAGTTAAAGAGCTGAATACTTTTCAAAGGAATGCTTGGGAAGACAAGGCAAAATGTTATCATGAAATGTCCAAGGAGCTAGAGTCAGAAAATGAAAAGGGCCAAATTTGCTCAGCATTTCTTAAGCTGAAAGAACTAAAAAAATACATTCAAGTCACAAGTTGCAATGCTTAAGGATGCTATGGGCAGGATATTGAATGATTCCAGAAGTATTAAAAGCAGATGGAAGGAGTATACAGAGTCATTGTACCAAGAAAAATTGGCCACCACTGAAGAATTTCAAGAAATAACACATCATGTATAGACAGTGGTGATGAAGGCTGCTCTGAAAGACATGGCAAAAAATAAAGCCCAGGAATTGATGGAATACTAATTGACATATGTCAGCAGATGTGGCCCTGCATGTGCTCACCAAGTTGTGTCAAGTAATCTGGAGGACAACTACTTTGCCACTGATCGGAAGAGATCCATATTTACTCCAATTCCAAAACAAAAGGTGACAATAACACTAATATCACCCACTAGCAAATTCCTGCTGAAGATTATCCAGAAAATACTTGAACAATACATTGACTGAGAACTACCAGAAATACAGGCTGGGTTTAGAAGAGGTCATATCACTAGAGATATTATTGCCAATGTCAGATGTATCTTGGCAGAAAGCAGACAGTACCAGAAGAATGTCTTATCAGTGTTTCATTGACTTTGTAAGGCATTTGACTGTGTGGATCACAATAAATTGTGGCAAACCTTGAGGAAAATGGGAATCTCAGAACACTTGATCATGCTTATACGAAACCTATACTTGGACCAAGAAGCAGTCCTCCGAACACAGCAAGGAAACACTTCATGGCTCAAAATCAGGAAAGGAGTGCATCAAGGAGGTATCCTGTCCCCCTACCTTTTCAGTCTGTATGCAGAACAGATTATTCGGGAAGCAGGACTTTATGAGGAGGAGTGTGGCATCAACATTGGAGGAAGACTCACTAACAACCTGTGTTAAGCAGATGGCACAACCTTGCTTGCTGAAACTGAAGAAGACCTGAAGCACTTGCTGCAAAAGGTCAAGGACTGTAGTCTTCAATATGGATTGAAGCTCAATATCAAGAAGACAAAGAGCCTCACCACTGGGTCAATTGGCTACATCATAATAGTTGGAGAAGAGATTGAGGTGTTAGCAATTACAGCTTTCTCACCAGTAGTCAGGAAATCAAAAGACGAACTGCATTGGGAAAATCTGCTGTCATGGACCTCTCCAGAGTGCTGAAGAGCAACAATGTCGAACTAGATACAAAGGTGTGCATAATCCAGGCCATGGTCTTCTCAATTACTTGTTATGCTTCAAACAGTTGGACAATGACTATGGATGACAGAAGAATAGGTGCCTTCGAGTTGTGGTGCTGGAGAAGAGTCTTGAACATACCATAGACTCCCAAGACAACAAATAGGTCTGTCTTGGAGAGGGTGAAACCAAGTCTCTCCTTGGAGACTAGGAATTTGAAGCTTTGCCTCACTTACTTTGCGCACATGGCCAGGAGAGTGCAGTCCTAGGAGAAGGACATCATGCTCGGGAGGGTGGACAGATAGCACAGGAGAGGGAGACCCCCGATGAGATGGATTGATACAATAACTGAGGAAATGGGGGTTGGTGTGTCAGAATTAGTGAGACTAGCTCAGGACAGGAAAGGGTTCAGAGCTACTATAAATAATAGGGTCGTTATGCATCACAGGCAACTCAATGGCATATAAAAACAATAACATACTATGACAAGTTTGGAAGCAGGAGTGGCATCTACTTCCTAAACAACATGCCTCTGGAAACTCTATGAACTTTGATAAATGTCAACAGTTGTAAAGGGGCTTCAGGCCTTTTGTTCATACGGACACTATGAGTCATGCTCGACTCAAAGGCAATCAACAACAACAAAAAATTTCCACTGGCCTGCCACATTCTTTTCACTTATCTATTTGGGTATTCAGGTCAAGGACTGTAACCTGCAACATGGATTGCATCTTGATATCAAGAAAACAAAGCTGCTCACCACTGGCTCAGTAGACAGCACTATGATAGATGGAGAAAAGATTGATGTTGTTAACAATTTCATCTTGCTCAGAACTCAAATCAACGCTTGTGGCATCAGCAGTCAAGAAACCAAAACACAAGTTGCATTGGAAAAATCCACCTTCAAGGACCTCTACAGAGTGCTAAAGAGCAAGAATGTCATCTAAAGACCAAGGTGCACCTGATTCAGGTCATGGTCTTCTCAACTGCTTGTTATGCATCTGAAAGTTGGACAATTAACAAGGGTGACATAAGAAGAATTTATTTCCTTTAGTCATAGCACTGGAGAAGAGTGTTAAACATAGCTTTGTGTGCCAAGAGAGCAAACAGGTCTGTCCTGGGGAGGATGAGACCAGGCTGTCCTTTGGAGGCACGGATTTTGAAACTGTCTCTCATACTTTGGGAACGTTGCCAGGAGGGACCAGTCCTTGGAGAAGTCATCATGTTTGGAAGGGTAGAGGGTCAGCACAGGAGAGGAAGAACCTGGATGAGATGGATTGACATGGTGAATATGGCAACTGGGTCAAGTGTGTCAGAGACAGTGGGGTTAGTTGAGGATAAGGCAAGGGTCAAAGCCATTGTTCATAGAGTAACTATTATTCATAGTTGACTTAACAGCACATAAAAATAGCATTCGGGTAACAAATAACAATACATTCCCAGCAACAATGAAGAGCAGAATAATTTCTCTGCCTCCGAAGACATCCTTTTGGGTTTAAGTGTAAGTGTTCAAACAAATAAAATACAGCTCACTCTTTACCTTGTTCTATATGATGACATCACCAAATATGTACCTAACGTTAAAATCTCTATATCTAAGCACATCTCTGGCCTCCAGTTCTACTAGGAGAAAATGTATTTGTTTTGCTATGTCACTCTTTTTAATCTGATTTGCCAAAACCTTTTT
Organism: Elephantulus edwardii; assembly: GCF_000299155.1. Taxonomy (NCBI): domain Eukaryota; kingdom Metazoa; phylum Chordata; class Mammalia; order Macroscelidea; family Macroscelididae; genus Elephantulus; species Elephantulus edwardii. The sequence continues at coordinate 20,524,538 of NW_006399763.1, forward strand.
ATCCATTTTTTTTAATTTAGCATATTTCCCACTCCAATAAAACTCAAGAGAAGATCTAAAAATAAAATTTCCTTGTTATGTTGTTCTGTCTTGTTGAGTCAGAACCAACTCTTAGCTGACCCTGTGGTGGATTTTCAGATGCCCTAAATAGCACTGAAAGAGAATGTTCATCTGTCTCCTGCAGAGCTGCTTGTGGATTCAAACATTTCTTTGGGTTGGCAATGTACTCATTACCACTAAGCCACCAGAGTTCCCTATTTACCTTCCTTAGAGGGATATCATCAGAGCATATTACATAGTAGGCACTGAATGTTAAAAGTACACATAAATAGTTCACAAGCATTTACTATGTACCAGTTCTGCACAGAAACCAAAAAAACAAGTTGCATTGGAAAAATCTGCCATCAAGGACCTCTACAGAGTGCTCAAGAGCAAGAATGTCATCTAGAGACCAAGGTGCACCTGATCCAGGTCATGGACTTCTCAATTGCTTCTCAATTGTTCATCTCTTATCTTCAGAGGCTTTTAGAAGAATCTGTACCATATCCTCCAGATTCTCCTCTATGTCTACAACTCCTCTTTCTTGATATTCCCTTCATTGTCTTTTTCTCCATCCCACTCACCCTCAGCTCCATCTTTTTCTGCACATAATTCTTGGAGCTTGTTTATTTTTCCATAACTTGTGTGATCCCTTCAACTGCATTGATGAGCTCATCAATATCAGTTATAACTAGCATTATCTCCAATTCATGTTTCCAACAGTCTGGCACAGCTAGACCTTAGGGGGCATCTTCATTTAACATAACCAGACTCAATAATTAAAGCCTAGTACTCAGCTTCTTCCTAAACAAGGACTTACCTCATCTTTACAATTGAAAAGCAAATTTTACATGTATTTCCTTTATCACTATTGTATCCTTTAACATATAACTTGCTCAAAATCTAATTGTGTTCATGTTTCTACCCTCTAAGATGACTGGAAAAGGAAAAAGATTATTACATGGAAAGTTAAAAGAGTGTTTGAAGTTTAAAGTATTGTCCTTTCTGTAACTTTAGCAGCAACTTGAAAAACTGGCAGGTTCTCAAAATATTTTATTACAATATGCTGTAACTTAAAAACAGCATTTTCTAAACCAGAGTGCTAGAATTTAAAGTTCATTTGAGTTCCTATGTTTTTGTTTCTTTGAAATTTTACACTATTCTGTGTACATTTTAATAAATTTTAATTAAAATTATCAGAAATTTATTTATTAAATTTCTGATTGGCATCATCATTATGGATGGTGAAGAGATTGAAATTAACAGTTTTCGTTTGCTTGGCTCCACAATCAACCTTCTTGGTACCAGCAGCCAGGAAATCGAGAGATGAATTGCATTGGGAAGTCAGCTGTCAGAGACCTCTCCAGAGTACTGAAGAGCAATGATGTCAGCCTGGAGACTAAGGTGCACCTGATCTGGGCCATAATCCTTGTAATTGCTTGCTGTGCTCCAGAGAGTTGGACAATAACTAGGGATGATAGAACAAGAATTGATGCCTTTGAGCTGTGGTTCTGGAGAAGAGCATTGAATATATCATGGACTGCTAAGAGAATGAACAGGTTCATTCTAGAGAGGGTGAAATTGGACTGCTCCTTGGAGGCAAGGATTCTGAAACTTCATCTGACATACTCTGGACATATTACAAAGAGGGACCGGTCCTTGGAGAGGGACACCATGTTTGGGAGGGTGAAGGAACAGCACAGAAGAAGATGACCCTCAATGAGATGCATTGATTCAGTCTCTGGGGTAATGGGGGTAAGTGTGTTGGAGACAGTGAGGTTGGCGCAGCATAGAGCAGGGTTTAGGGCTCTTGTATATAGGGTGGCTATGAATTGCAAGTGACTCAATGGCACGTAACAACAACAACTGTTGGCCTAGTGGCAAAAAGCTATACTGCAATCTCAAAGGCACAAGGTTCGAGGCCACCAGATGTTCTAGAGTGATTAACAGCCTCTGAAAACCCACCAGAGGGTCATCTATGGTACACAACAATAAATCTTAATGGGAAGTTGTCACTGGGAGATTAAGCGTTTATTCTACGTTTTCAGATGATGATACTTAATTTTATGCCAAGAAAAAAAATCACCTAAGACATCAGAAGTTTTACATTTTAAAAGTTCTGGTTTCAGCAGATTGAAAAAATTTCTATTTTTTAAGCACTTCATGCTCTCTTCCTCCCCCCACCCCTTTAAGTCCTAATGGGCTCTAGTGTGTCAGGAACAGTGAGGATGGCACAGGATAGGATGGGGTTCAGATCTCTTGTTCGCAGGGTCTCTATGAGTTAGACTTGATTTGATGGTACTTAATAACAAGAAGGCATAAGCGGAATATCTAGGTCCTATGTCTCAAAACCCAACTTGGACCAATCTTTCAGAGATTTTAATATGCAAATCAGAAAGCTCCTGATAACTTTGATGGATATATTTGTTAAATGATGGGCATATTCATTCATAGCAGTATTTTACTATAGAATAACAACATCAGAATACTAAAACCCCTCATATTTGCTGCCATTAAGTTGGTTCCAACACACAGTAATCCCCTATAGGGTTTCTGAGCATCTGGTGGATTTGAACTGTTGATACTTCGGTTCCTAGCACAATTCATACATAATACATTACATCACCAGAGCTCTTAATAGAATATAGTAACTCAGAATTGGAGCCTTAGTAGTGGATTGCAAAATGGAAGGTTATAGGACATATATGGACGGCAAATATATTTTTAATATTGTCTTTACAGCTTGCTTTTAAAGTCAAGGATACTACTTGAATTATTTGTTTCTCTTGAAAAACTAGAACATTTTGTGTCACAAAGCAATACCTAAAAGGCACAGCTGAGTAGGAACTGCTCACTTTATACTGCTTGGCACAACCTAGAATACCGTCTATCAACCCTCACCACATGCACTCAGTTTTCTTGGTTTTGTTTTTGAAAAGTCAAAGAGCCTGGTCCAAAAAGGGCCCTTTTATTAGCTACATGACCTTGGGCAATTCTTTAATCTCTATGACTTGGAGAGCTCAGCTTTAAACTGAAGGTAATTCTTTAATTTCAAATGTTATAAAGATTTTAAAAGTAAGTATACAAAATGTGCTTTTTAAACTGTACTATGAAGTATCATCATTATTAATTTTCTAACCCACTGCCTTGTGTATATCTTGTCTACCTCTGTCATGATTTGGCTTTCTTGTCCTAGTAATACACTCTGTATGACAGAAACCCTTTAAAAATCTAAATGAAAAGAGTTTGGTGTATATTCTCTTGCCTTTTTCAAGAAGTAGAAAAGATGATCAAATATCAGATGAAAACCAAATGAATTGTTGAACACCAATGGATCTTCACTAGGCTATTTATGATTATAATGAAGGTATGAAAATCATGTGGGTATAATTAATGGATTGGTGATCCCTTCAGGTACTGTGATTTTAGTTCATGTGAGTCCCTCAAGCCAAAACAGCAGCTCAGAAAAGGGTACCTGTGAAAAAGGAGCACTAAACTCCTCCATGGGCCTTCACACCAATACAGGTTCCAGTTCACCAGAGAAAAATAGATCTACTAAGCTACTTAGCTTTCTGTTCCTCCCTTCCCAGTATACTTCAATATGAGCTCTAAAAGGTTAAAAGTCTAGACTATTATAATTTTATATCGCTATCTAGAGTCAGTGACGTGGATCTTTATGGTTTATATCTACTTCGACATCTATATGTATTTTTTTATATTTTTGTTCTCATAAATGAACACTGATGCAGAAAAATAATCCACTCAGAGAATGATGCAGTGGAAACACGTATATCAAGAATGTTGTTCTGTTTTATTAATTAGTTATGAATTTGTATGCTTATTCCGGTCACCACAATTAAGTCATCTTCAGCTCTTAATGTTAAGACAATCACGCCTGAGTGAACTGAAAAATATAGTGTGGAAATAGGGAGATGTTAAAACTGGGATCAGGTTCTCTCTAAGATCACCAAAACTGGAGTAATTTATGATTCAAGATAAATCCGTTGAAAAAAATAATTTAACGAATCCTTTTAAAAGATATCATGTAGTCCAATTACCTCTTTTCTTCAAGTTGAATGAAACCGTCGCCTAACTACAGATTGACGAATGCTAAATTATCATGAGGTCCTCAGTGTATATTTTATTTTAAAAATCAAAGCCAGTAAGAGCATCATTTAAGAAATCAGGTCCTTCAATAGCTGTCCCAAGGCTGTTTAAGCAAGTCTCCCTGGCAACTAAGAAGCTCAAGCGCCTTTCATATTGGGTTGGGAGGAAAAGGAGACTAGGGGAAGCAACTCCAATTTTGGTAGAACAAGTAACCAGAGTAGTAATTGCTCCCGCTAGTCGACGCTGGTAGAGGCTGCTGGGGCTGCATGCTTCTGAAATTTCAACTCCGAGACTCGCCCCCACTGGTGCACCAGTAGCCTTCCACCCTCTCCCTCCATCTGCAGGCACCAACCCCGAACAGGTTACAAGGAGAGAGACTGGCTTACCCGATAGGGTGACCGGTCTGCTGGGTTAGGTACCCGAGGCAGCAGCGCTGGCACTGGGCTCTCTGATGCACAAAGGCTCTGCTTCACCCCACGATGCTGAGATTAAGAGAAACCGCAGTAGCTTCGCACTGCCGGTTTGGGGAATGCAGTTGTGAACAACAACGCGCTAGCGCGCGTGTGTGTATGTGTGTGTCTGCGCGTTCCCGAGCTCTCCCGCGGGGAACCAGTGTTTCCTAGTAAATACAGAGCACCAGTCAGCACTGCAGGCAGCGCGTCCCACTCGCTCTGCCCCAGGCGACAGCGTCAGCTTGGAGACGCACCTTGGCAGTCCCCGGGGCGGGCTCAGTCGGCGACACGGCTCCGCCCCCTCACGCCTCCAACGAGCCAGTGCGCGCGCTCGCCCCCATTCCCGCCGGCTGGTCGGCGTGCACTCCCCCATTAACCCAGCCAGCGAGCCAGCGCGCACGCTCTTCCACCCTCGGCAGCGTGCCAGCGCACGCCCCCGCTAACCTCGCGGCCGGCCCGCCAGTGCGCACGCCCGCGCACACCACGCTCCCGCGCGCGCACACACCCGCGCACTCCCGCCAACGAGCCCGCGCGCACGTTCCCTCGCCCTTCCACCCGAGCCAGCCGGCCCACTCACTCTTCCCAGTTCCCACCCACGTGGGCGAGCTGATTTAAATGCCCTCTCTCCCTCAGAAGTTTTACTCTTGGTGCCTGTCTTCTGTCTAGCCCTCTAGGGTCTACACTCGATAGCCCCTAGCTCACTTGCACTTCCTGCAGCCATAGCTGCAGTTTTCCTTTTGGCCACTGAGAACATTGAGGTTGTCGACAATTTGATTTTGCTTGTGTCCACAGTCAACACTCATTGGGATGTTAGTCAAGAAATCAACAGAAGTGTTGCATAGAGGATCTCTGCTATTAAGGACCTCTTTAAAATTCTAATGAACTAGGATATCAGCTTAAAGACTGAAGTGCACCTGATGTTGGCCATGGTGTTTTCAATTGCTTCCTATGCATCTAATAGATGTATAATGAATAAAAAAGACCCAAGAAGAGTTGGTGCATATGAACTGTTCTGAATACCCTGTGGACTGCCGAAAGAATAAATAAATCTATCTTGAAGTCAATGTAACCAAATTGCTCCTCAGAGGCAAGGAATGTGAAAGTTCATCTCACATACTTTGGGCTTATATTCAGAAGAGATCAGTCCTTAGGAAAATACACTATGCTAGGAAATGTCAGTAACCGAGAAGAAGGCCCTCAACAAGAGAGATTGGCGCAGTTGATTATAAAACTGATCTCAAGTATAAGGATGGAAAGGGCAAGGTTCAAATTTGTTGTGTTTAGAGTCCCTATGATGCATAGTCAACAGTGCTTAACAATAACAACACTTGGAGGAAGTGCAACTAAGGTGTTTCCTAGAGGCAAGGATGATGATAACTTTGGGCTTTTTCATCTATCAGGAGAGGATGATCCTTGGAAAAAGACAGTATTCTGAAAAAAGGTGCAGGGTCAGAGAATGAGAAAGATCCTCAAGGTGGATTGGCACAGAGACTGTATCAATGGGCTTCAGTATATTGGAGGCCATGAGAATGGAACAAGATAGGACAAGGTTTGGATCTGCTGTTTATAGGGCCTCCATGAGTTGAAGTTAATTTGAGGGCACCTAACAACACCACTGAGTCCATCTAGATGGAAAATGATTGAAACTGTCAATGACTTCATCTTACTTGGATCCACAATCAACACCTTTAGTACCAGCAGTCAGAAGACAGTGCATTGGGCAAGGGCAAGTCTGCTATCAAGGATCTATCTAAAATGTTGGGGAGCAATGATGTAAATGTGAAGCTTAAACATAGTCTTTTCAGTCCCTTTCTATCTATCTGAGTTAGAAAATAAATAAAGATGATGGAATAAAAATTTATATCAAGAAGTCATTGAGTCAGATTTCTAATCACTGTACATCCAGAGAGGGCATATTATTATTCATTATTCCAAAACCAAAATTGATTTTTAGTTGATATTATCCAGTCTTGCACATCAATTTATTCAATTATCTATGTGTACATTTTTGTAGCTAATTCAACCTATTCACCAGGAGCCAATGCCACTTAACATCAGTTGAGCAACAGGGAAGTATTTTACCATTAAAAGCTTCAAGTTTTTGATGTTCGTATTATTTGAAGTGTTTGTGTGTGTGTATGTGTGTGTGTGTCTTTTACCTAAAAAACACAAAACAATAACAACGAAATGGTAGTGGTGGTAGAGGTGTTTGGTACCTTTAGGATGACTACTACTTATTGTGACACTATGAATGACAGATATGAACATTACCCTGCACTATCTTCATGATCGCTGTCACACTCAAGCTCATCGTGGTTCAAGCTCATTGTGGTATTCACTGTGTCAATAAATCTTGTGGAGGGCTGCTTCTCTTTCCCTGACCCTCCACCTTTCTCAGCATGATGCCTCCTTCCAAGGATTCGTTCCTCCTGAGAAAATGCCCAAAGTATGTGAGGTGTAATTTCACCATCCTTGTCTCTAAGAAGCACTCTAGATGCACTTCCAAGACAGATCTTTTGCTATTTTGTGAGTCCATGATATATTCAATACTCTTCAGCAACACCACAGTTTAAAGGCATTGATTCTTCTTTGATCTTTGTTATTCATTGTCAAACTTTCAGATACATGGAAAGCAATTGAAAAGACCATAGTTTGGATCAGGTGCACCTTAGTCTTAAAATGGACATCCTTGCTCTTTAGTGTTTTGGAGAGATTCTTGACAGCCGATTTCTCCAATGTAATTCATCTTTCGATGTCTTGACTGCTGCTCCTATGGGTGTTGACTGTGGATCTAAATAAAATTAAATAGTTGGTAACTTCAGTCTTTTCTCCATCTATCATTATGTTGCCTACTGGTCAGATGGCGAGAATTTATATTTCCTTGATATCTGTGTTTCAGTTTGACATACTTTGGTGATATGTGTGTTGTGATACCAGAAACTGTGTCACTGGTATTGCAAATACAAACAGGATCACCCTTGTTGTTGTTATGTGCCGTCGAGTCGTTTGCGACTCATAGCGACCCCATGTACAACAGCCCTAAACCGTGCTCTATCCTGTGCCAATCTCATTTCCTCTGACACACCCATCCCGAGTACCCCAGTCACTGAATCAATCCACCTCATAGAGGGTCTTCCCCTCCTGCGCTGTCCCTCCACTCTACCCAGCATGATGTCCCTCTCCAAAGACCTGTCTCTCCTTACAACATGTCCAAAGTATGTCAGACGAAGCCCCAGAATCCTTGCCTCCAAGGAGCAGCCTGGTTTAATCCTCTCTCTGATGAATCTGTTTGTTTTCTTGGCAGTCCATGGTACATTCAATACTCTCCTCCAGTACCACAGCTCAAAGGCGTCATTTCTCCTTCTATCCTCCCTAGTCATTGTCCAACTCTCTGATGCATAACAAGTGATTGCAAAAACCATGGCCTGTATCAGGCACACCTTAGTCTCCAGAGAGACACTGTTGCTCTTGAGTATTTTGGAGAGGTCCCTAACCGCAGACTTTCCCATCGCAATACGTTTTTTGATTTCCTGGCTACTGGTGCCAAGAGCATTGACCGTGGAGCCGAGCAAACTGAAGCTGTGAACAATCTCAATCTCTTCGCCATCCATCCTGATGCTACCGATTGGTCCAGTGGTGAGAATTTTTGTCTTCTTGACACTGAGCCTCAGTCCATATTGAAGGCTGCAGTCCTTGACCCTCCGCAGTAAGTGCATGAGGTCCTCCTCAATTTCAGCGAGCAAGGTTGTGTCATCCGCATAACGCAGATTGTTGATCGATTGTCCACCAATCCTAACGCCATGCCTCTCCTCATAGAGCCCCGCCTCTCGGATAATCTGTCTGCAGCTTCCAGAATAAGACAGACAAGGAAGCAAATTTTGTTATCCACTTCTGAAAATTACAAGCCTTCAAAAAACCTTATGGACATTGTCAGTGTAGGTTAGTCTAATCAGCTAGATGTACAATGTGGTCTAAATAACTATTCGTTTTGAATATTTCCCTTACCAGACACCCCTGGTGATCTAGTGGATAAAAAGTTGTGCTTCCAATCCAAAGAAACAGTTCAAATCCACCACCTGTTCTGAGGTTGAATTTACTGCATCTGAAAACACACTGGAGGGTCAGTTATGAGTCAGTTCCAAATTGATGGCACATAGCAACAGTAACAATTAACTATGCACTAGCCATAAGACTATTTTAATTGTACTGTGTTAGGGAGCTTTGGTAGTCTAATGGCAAGAAGGTGCACTGCAATCCTGAAAACACACAGTTTGAAGTCACCAGCTGCTCCCCAGAGAAGGATGGGTAATCTCCTCCTATTTGATTAACTGCCTTTGAAACCCACCAGAGAAGCAGTTATGGGTCCCTTCTGATTCTATGATACACAACAACAACAAAGAGTTAGGTACAAACAAAATGTAGAGGTTCTCAGTTACCATGAAGATAATACAAATTTTAAACTGAATGATGTGAATGATGTTTTTACAGGTGTCACTTGGTAGGTGCAAAACAATTAAAATATGAGTGAATAAAAACATAAAAGATTGTAAGTAAATATTACTCTAGCTGATAATTTCTTAATATTTATTTCTGTTTTCCTTTTGACATCCATTACTTTTTCAAATATAAAATATTTTATTTTCTTTTTTATCTATTCTCTTTTTTTAATTGAGATTTTAATGAAAGTTTAGAGAACTTGGATTTCCATTCATTCATTGTTGCACATTTTCCTCCCAACCCACCCCCAGTTCACTTTTCTCTTTGAAAAAAAAATCTTTCATTGTGTTACCATTCTCCATCCGCAACCCAGCCCACTTTATTATGCTGCTCTTATTCTGGACTGTTACACAAATAATACCTAATCATATATTCCCTTTAAGCAGTTCTTTCCCTCATCTGTTTCTGTGCAGTATACATCATTCGTTCCTCTTTTCTTAATTCCTCCTCCCCAATCCCAATGTCAGTCCTGTTTTACAACAGTGGCATTATGCATTATTTGTCCTTTTGTGACTAAGATATTTCACTCAGCCGGATGTCCTCCAGGGTCATCCATTTTGTATAATATTTTATTAGTTCCTTGTTTTTTAGTGCTGATATAATTCCATTATGTGAATATACCACAGCTTCTCTAGACATTCTTTTGTTGATGGATACTTGGGTTGTATCCATCCCTTTGTTATTGTGAAAAACACACCAATAAACATGGGTGTGCATATATTTGCTTGGGTGGCAGTTCTGATTTATTTAGGGTATATTCCCAGTAGTGGAACTGCTGGGTCAAATGGTATTTCTATTTCTGCCTTCCATAGTGGTTGCACCAATTTACACTCTCACCAACAGTGAATAAGGGTTCCAGTTTCTCCACAACCTTGCCAGCATTTGTTGTTTGCTGCTCTGTTGAATTTTGCTATTCTTACTGGGGCGAGATGATATCTCATAGTTGTTTTGATTTGCATCTCTCTCAGAGCTAAGTATTTTGGACATTTCTTCATGTGTTTGTTGTCAATCTGAATGTTCTTTGGTGAAGTGTTTGTTAATATCCTGTGCCTATTTTTCAATTGGGTTATTTTATCTTGTTGTGGTGCTCTAGTATTCTACAAATTCTAGATATAAGTCCTTTATCAGACATGTAATTATGAAATATTTTTCCCAATTGGTGGCTGTCCTTTTTACCCTGATGGAGAAATTTTTTTATGTGCATAGGGATTTGATTCTTAGAAGGTCCCACTCGCCTATTTTATCTTCTCTTGTTTGTAGGTTTTTCAGGATGCTTGGAAGACTTTCATGTTGTGGATTAGGGCTTCTAGAGTTCTTCCAAACTCTTCTCCAATCAAGTTTTCAGTTCTTGGCTTTAGACCTACCTTCTTGATCCACTTTAAGTTGGTTTTTATGTATGGTGTGAAGTGTGGGTTTTGCTTGAATTTTCTACAGATAGTTTTCCAATTTTGCCAACACCATTTGTTTAAAAAGCTGTAATTTCCCTACTTAACTGATTTCATCTCTTTGTCAAAAATCAGTTGACCATAGGTAGATAGGCTGATTTCTGGGTTCTCAGTGTTCTCAGTTCTATTCCATTGATTTATGTCTTTATCATTGTACCTGTACGATGCTGTCTTGACCACCACGACATTGTAGTAGGATTTAAAATCAGGAGTGAGATGGCTCTTATCTTGTATCTCTTTTTTTTTTTTCAATTTTTTTGATTTATTTTTGCTTGTATCTCTTTTTAAGGAGTGCTTTGCTTATGCAAAGGGGTCTCTTTCCATTTCAAATGAAATTAGAGATTACTTTTTCCATCTCATTGAAGAATGGAGGAACTGGTATTTTTATTGGGATTGCATTGAACTTGTAGATTGCCTTTGGTGGGATTGTCATTTTCACAATATTGAGTCTTCCTATCCAAGAGCAAGGTATATTCTTCCATTTCTCTAGGTCTCTTTTTGTTTCTTGTAGCAATGTTTTGTAATTCTCTTTGAATAGATCCTTTGTGTTTCTAGTTATATTTACTCCCAAGAATTTAATCTTGAGATTAGCTATAGTGAAGGATATTGTTTTTCTTAGCTCCAGTTCTGTATTCTCTTTGTCACTGTAGAAAAATCCAATTGATTTTTGTATGTTGATCTTGTAACCTGCCACTTTGCTGAATTTGTCAACTATGTCCAGTAGTTTTCTTGCTGAGTCTCTATGGTTTTCTAAGTCTGTATGGGTCTGTTTGATGTTTTTGGTGTTTTTTTTTTCATATAATCTGCATAGAGATATTTTACCACTTATTTGCCAATTTAAATACCTCTTATTTCCTTATCTTGTCTTATTGCTATAGTTCTCTGATTAAAACAAGCTTGGAAGCAGGAGTGGCATCCACTTCCACAATAGCTTGCCTCTGGAAACCTATGAACCTGGAGAAAGGATGAAAGTTATACAGAAAGTGTTCAGGACTTCGTTCATAGGGTTGCTATGAGTCGCCTGAGACTCAACAGAACTTAACAACAACAACAAGACTTTCAATACATTATTGAATATATGTTCCTGCCACACACCAAAAAAAGACAAAAATAGAGCCCATCATTTGAAGATAAATTTGTTGGAATTCTAAATAACCACTAAAAACATATAGTAGTTCTTCAAATACCGATGTCCTTGATGCATTATTAAATGAGGAAAAAGCAAACTAAAAATCAATAAATAAAATATGATCTAATTTTTGTAAAAGTAGAGAGGAAGGGTAGAAAGGAGTAAATTGTGCAAAACGAATGTCCATTTTTGTGTTTCTAGCTCAAGAGGAAAGGTGTAAATCTCCCTCCTGCTGCATTTCTGCTCCTCCACTTCTGGCACACACAGATAATGCGGCCTTTCTTGTCAAACTCTACCACCAGTTCTTTGAATCCACCATGACCCAGCGGATCCATGATTCCATGTCCTAGAATAAGTATGAGTCTCTGTCAGGGCATAGATAAAATCCTGTGTTGTTGTATGTGGCAAAGCTAAGCAACACCAATGACATGGCAATTAAAAGAATTAATGAGTTAATTTTAGGGGGAAAAATAATTTCTTACAGATAGAGTTCCTGAGTTCAGCTGTATTAAGACATAACATTGTCAGACGGTGCTCATGGTGGTGGGGTATGAATGTCTCTGGATGCAGAGTCTTCATTGTCCAAGCATACTTCTTGTCCAGGCCCTATATATTAGCATTGAAGACCATAGCCTCTTGTCACATTTCACTATTTTTCTACTTTCTTAAACCAGATTAACTCCATCTGGTCTATATACTTGGAAGCCTTGCTTTTCTGTATCCTGTTCTTACCCTTTTACATTTCAAAAAGCATTAACTTTTTGAAATATAAAAGCAAGGAGTAAATATGGCAGGTTGATCTGTATCTCCAAGGTTCTCTCTCTGATATCGTCACATTACTGAGGTGAGTGTGAGTTTGGTTAAATACCTATTAAACTACAGGACAAACAGGCTCAGTACTGGGAAACACAAAGAGCTATAAATATATCAGTTACATGTAGAAATATTCTACATAGAAAAAGTATATTTTCTCTGAGTAAGAGGATAATTAGGTCTATTATTCTTCAATCTCAGTTTTTCCAGATGGTTTATGGCTTTTACAATGAGCACGAACAACACTGTGTTAAAAATGCATTCATAAAAGAACATTTTTTAGAATTTTCTGTAGGGATCAGAATATCATAATGCATTTAATTGAGTTAGTGGGAAAAATAACAGGAATTATAGACAAATTAGAGAGTCCTGGTGACAGGAAAAACTTGGTTTCACCAGTCCTGGTGAAAGTCTATAGATAATCCACTAATATTTTTCCTCCAAGGAGTTCCTGAGACTATAAATCTTTATGAGATATGAATGTTCATCTTTTTACTGTGAAGCAACTAGTGAACTAGAATTGTCTTTTTTTTTGTCTTTTAGGTAGCAGTCTAGTTTTTAGGGAGTTATGCTGCTAATCCAAAGGCTACAATTCTCTGATGGCTCAGATCTACCAAAGACTTCATAGGAGAAAGAAATAAATTTCATCTCTTGTGATTTAACGCATTGGAAACTCATTGGAGGGTCTGCAATGAGTTGGGATTGACTCAATAGCAATTAGAGAGAGAGAGTAAAGTGTATAATAATGGCTTTAACATTTTGAGAGCACTGAAATCAACCAGGCCAGACTGACATTCACTTAACTATATCTGTATATAAGACTAACATGTGTGGAAATTTAAAAAACACACACCACATGCAGGTAGACACTACTTCCCTATCTTGATTAATGTACACTAAAGAGTTCTACTGTTCAGCTGGAATTGGAGAATAGAAAGAGGGAAACATACTCTGCATTTCTCAAGCTGAGAGAACTGAAAAACAAATTTAAACCTTGAGTTGCAATACTACTAAAAGATGCTATGGACAATATATTGAATGACCCAGAAAACATCAGAAGAAGATGGAAGGAATACACAGAAGCACTGTAGCAAAAAGAATTGATTGACACTGATGAATTTCAGGAAGTACCATATGAGCAGGAGACGATGGTAATGAAGGAAGATGTAGAAGCTGCATTTAAGGCATTGGTAAAAAAAAATAAGACCCCAGGAATCAGTAGGATATGAATTGACTTGCTTCAATTAACAGATGCAGCTTTGGATGCACTCACTAGTCTATGTCAAGGAATGTGGAGGACAGCTGTCTAGCCAATTGATTGGAAGAGGTTCCCTATTTTTCTCATTCCCAATAAAGTTGGTCTAACCTAATGTGGAGACTATTGAACAATATCATTAATATCACATGCAAGCAAAATACTGCTGAAGATCATTCGAAAATGGCTAGAACAGTACATAGACAGAGAACTGCCAGAAGTTCAAGCAGGATTTAAAAAGAGGCTGTGGTACTAGGGACATCATTGCTGATGTCAGATGGATCCTGGGTGAAAGTAGAAAATACCAGAAGAATGACTATTTGTGCTTTTGACTTTGTGGATCATAACAAGTTGTGGCTGACATTGAGAAGAATGGGAATCCCAGAGCAATTAATTGGTCTCATGAGAAGCCCATACCTGGACCAGGAGACTGTAATATAAACAGAGTAGGGGAACATTGCATGGTTTAAAATGAATAAGGAAGTGTGTCATGGTGGTATTCTCTCTCTATACCTATTTATTTAATCTGTATGCTGAGCAAATTATTAGAGAAACTGGACTATGAAGAGAAATGTGGCATCAGGATTGGTAAAAGAATCAATAACCTGTGTTATGCAGATGACATAACCTTGCTTGCTGAAAGTCAGGAGGACTTGAGGGACTTGTTGCAGAGAATCAAGGAATGCAGCCTTCAGTATGTATTGTATTTCAATGTGAAGAAAGCAAAAGATTCTTACCACTGGACCTATAGGCAACATCATGGAGGATGGAGAAGAGATTGAAACAGTCAACAACTTCATCTTACTTGAGGCCACAACTAACACTCTTGGTATCAGCAGTCAGGAAATCAGGAAATGTATTGCACTAGGAAAGCCTGCAATCAAGGACCTCTCCAAATTCTTGAGGAATCAGAACGTCCATTTGAGGACTAAGGTGTGTCTGGTTTAGGCCATGATCTCTCCTAACACTTGCTATGCATCTGAGGGCTGGACAAGGAATATGGATGACAGAAGAATTGATGCTTTTGAGTTATGGTCTTGGAGAAAAGCACTGAACATCCTATGGACTGCAAAAAAAATGAAATATGTCTTAGAAAGAGTGCAGCCAGCGTGCTCTTTGGAGGCAAGGATGATGAGACTTCATGTCACATATTTTGGACAGGTTGCTAGGTGGGGCTCTTCCTTGGAGAGGGGCATGATGCTAGAGGAAGACCCTTAACCAGGTGGATTGACACAGTGACTCCCTCAATGGGCTCTAGTATGTCAGGAAGTGTGAAGATGGCACAGGATAGGACGAAGTTCAGATCCACTATTCATAGGGTCATTATGATTTGTAGTCAACTTGACAGTACCTAACAACAACCACCATTCAGCCCTGATTCCATACTTGTTTCTCACCTAATCTTTAGCTATAGTGACAAGGTGGCATAGTCCATAGGGAACTCTGTTGCTGACACAAATTTGCACCCCTAAGACAATCTGAATACACTAGTTTCTCTACAGGAGAAAGATGAGCAATCTCCTCCCTTATAATTTGCAGCCTTGGAAATCTGATGGAGAGTCTATTATGAATCACTTCTAACTCTACAGCAATGAGAGGCACATTTTGGTTCAAGTTTCCTGTAGCCAGTAAAGTTCTTTGAGTTCTGTTTAAAACAAAAGACAGTGATTAAAGATCACCTAAACAGAATACTGGAAGCTCAGAGAATTGAAAGACTGAAATGGAAAGCTATGCTTTGAGAAGAGCCTTGAATCAGAATTACATCTTTCTATCCACAATAAAAATGCCCATGAAAATCTGGTTGACCTAGTTTAAACCATGAGTCCATCCCGATGATTAGTTGTGAGTGTTCTCTGGGATTAGAACCACATGGAATTGGGAAGGAGCAGTTCCTAAACTGGACAATGAAGTTCTATTACCTCAAGAAGAGGAAATGGGTACTGGGCAGACAAAAACCACAACTGTTCATGACTTAAACCCAAAATCCAAAACCACTTTTGTCCCTAATAGCGACTTTCCATCAAGTTTCTGAGCTTTTAAATTATGGTGTCAAAAGTTTATTTCTCAAAATGTCTTTCCTAGCCACTGATTAACTGTTTATTTTGTGCTGAAGTATGTATTATATTAAGGAGATTGGATTAGGGTGGGATATAAGCCCCATCCTACTAGAGACTTACATAAGCCCAAGAGAGCTAAACACTTGCTCTCTTTTCAGGATGCCAACTTTCCAGCTACACTGTAACTGATAGTCTATAAAGCACACCAGTCTCTGCAAAACTGGCTTGCTTATGCCTACAGTCACATGAGTCATTCACCTGATGAGTCTGAATCTCTGGGAGACTGTCTAGGGAACCACCAAGCCTAAGGGACATAGAGAAGTGAGGGAAGTGAATAAAGGAGGAACTGTTGATATCAGAAATCTTGTGATTATAGGACAAATTAAACATTTGGGGCAATGTTTATGCCACACTTCTTATAACAGATCTGCTACTAATCTTAGAAAAACAAATTATTAATTCAGTTGGTGTTAGAATAGTGGGGTTTGCTACAAAGATCCAGATTCCCTGTAATATGTGTCTTTTGAGAAAATGGGGTAAACAAGAGAGTGAGAAATTTTGGTGTCTCGATGGAATAAGAAATGCTCAAGGATTAATGCAGCTATTATGCTGCAGTCAGTTACCAAAGGCAAAAGTTACTTGTAGGATATGAACTTAGCCACTTAACTCCTGAGAAGCCAGTTAACTGGGTGCTTACTGAAATACAGAGTGATAAGGAAACAATGAAAATTTATAATTCCTTGGTTTCTGCTATCAGTAGTGGCAGCAAATGCAAGGGGAAAGGACTTAGGGACTAAATTGACTGATATTAGAACTGAACAAAGTCCTACCAGGTTACACTACTTTACCCCCAGGATTTACAAAGAAAGAGAGGAAGGGAGGAAGGGAGGGAGAGAGAGAGAGAGAGAAAGAAAGAACGAACCATGCAGGAACAATGGGAAATACCCCACCAACTTTTAATTGGAAATAAGATAGTAGTAAGGGAAGCAGATGGGCAGGATCAAGAAACTATTGTCACAAGGGATATCGTAAAAGAAACACACTAGTTTGTAGTTATTGGCAGCTTCCTGGAGAAGCATTACTAAAATTGATTGTAAGAGTGAGGAATTTAGTGGCATCATCTGTGGTTCTGAATGCTGCAGAATGAAGGAGTATGTCTGGGTTAATGCGAGACCCACAACTAGCAATACAACAGTCACAAATGATATTGCAAGTTACAATTACACAGCAGATTAACTCAGAGGGCACTATTAGCTTAATAGAGTGGCTATGTGAATAGATCTGCTTATCCTTCTAAGAGCAAGTGCCCCTCTTTCCATCTAAGTAACAAATGGAATACTTCAGTTGAAGCAGTTAATGTTCTTCATATATAAGCCATGTAGGAATGGCTTTATGGCACTAAGGACATTCATCAAATGTGTATGCCTCTTACAGATGTCATGACAGGCAGAGATGGTAATCACTGCAGTTCATCCAACATGGGCACTGTAACACAGTTACAAAAGAAAACTGTTTTTTGAATGGGTGTCTGAGGAACATTAGACTATGGGTGAAATACAGACAGACTCACTCTCCTTGCCTTTATGATATTTTAATCCACATTCAGACATGATCTGTCACTTGCGCTAATGCAAATTGGAGCTTATGGCAAAAATCTGAAAAGAAGGGAAAAAAAAACACCACAGCGGCTGAATGCTGTCTTCCTAACAGTAACTAAGGAATTGGGCAATGGTGAGAGTTCATGTCTGGATTTTGCCTGATTCATAGGAAATTGACTAATGGCTTAGTCATGAGATCAGGCAAATTAGCCATGGAAAGCTGACCTACTAAAGGGACACCAGTATGTAGCAAGAACCTATGGAAAGCACTCTGAGAACTTAGGGGCACATTAAAATTGGATATTCCTGGGCCCTTCCAAAGAACTTCTTGCCACAATCAGAGAGTGAATGGAATGAACAGGTGGCTATATTGCTGTACTTCCTTGATGTGGCCAACTGGGTCCATGAAATGACTGGATGTGAGAGTGCTGTAGGAGTTCAGAGATGGTCTGAGACTAGACATATTCCTCTTGCTCTCTCTGAGGCACAAACCACCAATAAATATTGCTCTGCCTGCCAGCAAGAGAGAAAGAGGATGCAGATATCTATGGGACAGATTTCTAGGAGTGCGGAGGGGAAGTAGCACATAGTTGGCAAGTTGATTATATTGGACCAATGGTACCTGTCAAATGGGTCCTCATAGGAATAGATACTTACTCTGGACTGGACATCACATGTCATGCAACTGATGCAAATGTAAAAAATACTTTAAAAAAGATATTGTACAGATTTGAGCCACCAAGTTGTATTTCCTCAGACAAATGAATACACTTTACAACCCACAGAATGCAGCAGTGAGCCAAGAAACAACATATTAAATGAACATACCAAGTTGCCTATCACTTTCAGATTAATGGCCTTATAGGGAATTAGAATGGGCAATTGAAATATTTGTTATCTAAAACAGGGAGGAATAAGGGTATAAAGGGCTGGCTCACATTCATTCAAGAGTATGTATTCACACTTAATACTTAATATGAGGAAATCTAAAGGGGGTTCCCTACTGGATAGACTCCTTCATTTCTCAGTGATATCTAGAGATGAGAGAGTAGTGGAAGATCTTGCTAATTTACAACTCTTCCCCACATCACTTGAAATTATTTTCTTCTAGCAAAATTTAACAGAACAGAAAACAACAAATGCTGGTGAGGTTGTGGAGAAACTGGAACCCTTATTCACTGTTGGTGGGAGTGTAAAATGGTGCAACCACTAAGGAAGGCAGTATGACGCTTTTTCAAAAGTTGCAAATAGAAATACCATTTGACCCAGCAATTCCACTACTGGGAATATAACCCAAAGAAACCATAACTGCCACCCAAGCAGGTATATGCACACCCATGTTTATCATGGCTTTGTTCACAATAGCAAAGAGTTGGAAATATCCCAAGTGTCCATCAACAAACAAATGGATAGAGAAACTGTGGTATATTCACACGATGGAATACTACACTGCTTTGAAAGAAAAGGAGCTCATGAAATATTATACAAAATGGGTGACACTGGAGGACATTATGCTGAGTGAAATATCCTAATCATAAAGACAAATACTGCATAGTGCCATGTTGTAAAAAGGGACTGACATCGGGGTTGGGTGAGACTGAGAAAGATGGGATTAATTATGTATACTGCATTGAAACAGATGAGGGATAAAGCTGTTTAAAAGGGATATATGATTAGGTATTATTGTCATGACAGGAGTCCAGAAGGAAGGCTGCATAGTGAAGTGGACTTGGGGGGAGGAATTGTATAACAATGAAAGAATTTTTCTTTTACTTTTCAAAGAGAAGAGCAAACTGAGGGGAGGAAGGGTGGGTAGGAATAAAAGTGCAACAATTAATGAATGGAAATCCAAAGTCTCTGTAAATTTTCATTAACATTAATAATAATAAAAAATTTTAAAAGAATATTCAGACACAATGATTATGTAATGCACATTAATGTTTAAAATGAGCATGATGCCCAATTTAATTTTAACAATTAATTCTTACAGAATTCCAATAGATAACTGTTTTCTTGAAAGTGTCTGAAACCTTCTTCTGACCTGCTTCTATTTCATTTTCTCCTACCTACTTTTTAAGAGCTTGACGGAAGCTGGATATTTATTCCATGTCTTCTAGCCTAGTTACCAAGACTTTATTGCTGTATTTAAAATTATCTTCTGCTTTTACTTTCCCCCTTTTCTGTGATGTCTTAGTTATCTAGTGCTGCTATAACAGTCCACAAGAGGATGACTTTAAGGAATATACATCTAATCTACTTCCTTACATTTTATGAATCTCTGTCTCTATCACTCATAATTGACCCTCTACTGTGGTTCTGAGGCTGTAAGTCACATTGCCCATGTTTTTCCTGGTGAATTCAAACTGCCAACGAGGTAAAGCCTTTGGGTTAGCAGCACTATTCCCTAAATCAGAAGTCCAAATTTACGGTGCCAGCTCTAGGGGAGAACTTTCTACCTCTATTGGCCAGGAGAAAGATCCTTGTTTATAGTCCAGTTTCTGTGTGGCCCTGGCACTCCTCAATACTGACAATCTTTGGGTGGCATCTTGCCCAGTTTGTTTTTCCTCTTTTCCCATCCAACTCTAACCTTATAATTTGGAAGGGCCTCATTTTAGGACAAAGAGTACTCTGAAATGGCCCTCATTAACCAAACAAAGAAATCCTTATTCCCACACAGGATTGTATCCATAGGTAGCAGAACTAGGATTCCAATATATAATTCAGGAAGATAACTAGAGCCAAAGGTAATGAAAGAAAAAATTGAAGCTACACTGATGGCACTGGCAAAAAAATAAGGTCACAGGAATCAATGGAATACCGATTGACATGTTTGTTTATTTTTTAATATTACTCTTATTGATTTACAAAGTTTATATTGTTTTTCACAAAAGATCCTTCCCATTTTTTCACCCCACCCACTCATCAGATTGTGCAACTCTATGATTAACATCCTACACCCCCTAATCCTTACCTCTCTATATCTACCCTACCCCCCACCTTGGATTCTCATACTCATTCTATAATAATGGTTTTATAACTCAGTCCTACATAATACTCTCTGGTCCTTCCCAAGTTAGGTAGTAATTTACAAAATGATTGTTTGTGCATGCTAAGTAGTATTCCATTGTATGAATGTACTATAACTTCTCAATCCATTCATTTGTAGTTGGACAACTGGGCTGTTTCTGTGTTCTTGCAATGGTGAATAATGCTGCTGTGAACATTGGTGTACAAGTCTCTGTTTGAGCCTCAGTTCTCATTTTCTTGGGGTATATACTAAGCAATGGAATAGCTGGGTCATAAGGAATTTCTGTGTTCAGCTTTTTGAGGAAGCACCAAACTGCCTTCCAAAGTGATTGTACCATTTTACAGTCCCACCAAGAATGTATGAGTTACTATCTCACCACATCCTCTCCAGCATTTATTACTTGCTCTCTTATTAAACTTTGCCACTGCTATTGGAGTGAGATGGTATCTCACTGTGATTTTTATTTGCATCTCTCTTATTGCCAGTGATTTGGAGCATTTCTTCATATGTCTATTGTCCATTTGAATATCTTCCTCTGTGAAAATTCTTTCTATGTCTTTTGATTACTTTGTAATTGTGTTGTGCAGCCATCCCTGGATGTGATCACTCATCTATACCAGAGAATTTAAAAGAAAGATCTCAGGCCTACTATTAAAAGAGACCCATATTATCCCCATTCTCAAGAATTGTGATCCAACAGAATGTGGAAATTATTGAACAGTATCATTAGTATCACATGCAAGTAAAATACAGCTCAAGATCATTCAAAAATGGCTAGAACAGTACACAGACAGGGGAACTGCCAGAATTTCAAGCAGAATTTAGAATAGACTATGGCACCAGCGATGTCATTGTTGATGATATGTTTATTGACTATGCAAAGACATTTGACTGTGTAGATTATAACAAGTTATGGATAACATTGAGAAGGATATGAATTCCAGAATAATTAATTGTGCTCATGTGAAACCTATACCTAAACCAAGAGGTTGTTGTATAAACAGAGCAAGTGAACACTTGTTGTTGTTGTTGTTATGTGCCATCAAGTCACCTGCTATTTATAGTGACCCTATTTACAACAGCCATAAACCCTGCTTTATCCTGTGCCAATCTTATTGTCTCTGACACATCTACCCCCCCTTTACCCCAGTGACTGAATCAATCCATCTCATTGAGGGTCTTCCTCTCTTGCGCTGTCCCTTCACCCTCTCCAAGGACTGGTTCCTCTGTGCAACATGTCCAGATTAGGTCAGATGAAGCTTCAGAATCCTTGCCTCTAAATGAACAGTCTGGTTTCACTCTCTCTAGGATGAACCTGTTTGTTCTCTTAGCAGTCAATGGTATATTCAATACTCTTCTCCAGCACCACAGCTCAAAGGTATCAATTCTCCATCTCTCATCGCTAGTCATTGACCAGCTCTCTGATGATATAAAGTAATTACAAAGACTATAGCCTGGTTCAGGTGTACCTTAGTCTCCAGCCTGACATCATGTTCTTCACTATTTTGGAGAGATCTCTGGCAGTATACTTTCCCAATGCAATTTGTCTTTTCATTTCCTGGCTGCTGGTACTGAGGGTGTTGATTGTGGGGCCAAGCAAACCAAAGCTGTTAACAATCTCAGTCTCTTCACCATCCATCCTGATGCTGCCAATTGGCCCAATGGTGAGAATCTTTGTTTTCTTGATGTTCAGCTTCAATCCACATTGAAGGCTGAAGTCTTTGACCTTCTGCAGCAAGCACTTCAGGTCAGTTTCAGCAAGCAGGGTTGTGTCATCTGCATAACACAGACTGTTGATGAGACTTCCTCCAATCCTAATGTCACATTTCTCCTCATAGAGCCCAGCCTCCTGGATAATCTGTTTTGCATATAGATTGGAAAGGTATGGAGAAAGGACACTTCCCTGGCATACACCTTTGCCAATTTTGAATCATGCACTGTTTTCCTGCTCTGTTCTAACTATTGCCTCCTGGTCCAAGTATATGTCTTGCATAAGCATGATAAATTAAAATTAAGAAAAGAATGTGTCAGGGTTGTGTATTCTCTCCATGCCTATTCAATCTGTATGTTGAGCAAATCATCCAAGAAGCTGGACTCTATGAAGAAGAATATAACATTAGAATTGGAGGAAGATTCATCAGTAACCTATGTTATGCAGATTACACAACCTTGCTTGTGAAATCAAGGAGGATTAAATCACTTGGTACAGAACATTAAAGAATACAGCCTTCAATATTAATTGCATCTGAATGTCAAGAAAACAAAAATGTTTTACCACTGGAATGATTATGATAGATGGAAAAAAAGTTGACATTGCCAATAATTTAATCTTACTTGGATCCACAATCAACACACTTTGTACCACCTGTCAGGAGATCAGGAGACATATTGCACTGGAGAAGTCTGCAGCCAGGGACCTCCCCAAATTATTGAGAAGCAGCGATATCAGTGTGAGGACTAAGATGTGCCTGATTTGGGCTACGATATTGTCAATAACTCTCTCTACTGTTAAGTGTTGGACAATGAATAAGGATAACAGAAGAAAAAGTGATGCCTTTGAGTTGTGGTGTTGGAGAAGAGTACTCAATATCCCAAGAATTGCCCAAAGAACAAATATGTCTTGGAGAAAGTGCAGAGTGCTCCTTGTATGCAAAAATGATAAAGCTTCATCTCACATACTTTGAGCACGTTTCTAGGAAAAGTTATTTCTTGGAAAGGAGCATCATATTTGGAAAGGCAGAGGACTAGTGCAAGAAAGGAAGACCCTCAACCAAACTGATTGACACAATGACTTTAGCGATGAGTTCAAAAGCGTCACAAAATGTAGAATGGCACAGGGTTCAGGTGTGTTGTTCATAGGGTCACTGACTCAGTGGCATCTAACAACAGAAAAACCAACCTCCATTTACCCATTTCCCATAAGTCGATTTTTCTGTCCAATAAATTATTTTATACTTAAACTAGTTAAATTAATATGGGTTTTATAATTTCTAATATAAGAGTCTTGACTAACTCCAGTTTTCAAATCCTAACCTTTTAATAAAGCAGAAAATAATCAACCAAGCCCAATAAATTGCCATGTGATTGGTTCCAACTCACAACAACCTTCAGTTCAGTTCCCAAGGCTGTAAATATTTGTGGGAGATGACTGCTCTCCTTCCTCCTGTGGAGCAGCTGGTGAATTTGAACAGCCAACCTTTCAGTTAGCAACCTTATACATTATGCATTTATTTTATTACCAGAGCTCCTTAAAACAGAACAAGAAAAGCACTTACATATGTCTTAAGTCAAATTGTGTGCTCCCACCAAATGCATGCATGTAATGTCACTATGTATAAACTATGTAACAATCCCCACCATCTTATAAACCAAACAGAAGAGAAAGGATTAAAGATGAAATACAGTGCCCCTCAGTTCCATCACAACCTTGATCTGATGCAAGGGAAGGGAAATGTTGCCAATAGTATCTCTTATTTCACAAGAGATAAAGGAGGGTGGAGGTTAACTAGGAGTGGGTTAACTCAGTATCACTGAGAAATAATCACCAGGAGTGGATTTCGCCCTTTTGGACACAGACCCCTAGCAATGAATCGCCTGAACACCAGGGAAGACCACAATACACAGAGATCTATAAAGAATGTCTGACCTACAGGTGCTGAAGAAGATAAAAGCTTTATTCCAGAGCTGACGCAGAGAGAGGATCTTCCTTTCGAGCTGGTATCCTGAATTGGAGCTTCCAAAAATGCCTCTGGAAACTCTATGAACTTTGAGAAACAACGATACTTGTAGAAATGCTTATGGTCTTTTGTTCACAAGGTCGCTATGAGTTGTGCTCGACTTGATGGCAACTAACAACAACAACAACAAATGTAAGTTAATAAATGAATGTTTATTAAAACTATCTGCACGTAATATCTTTGTTATAGCAACATCAGATAACTACACTGGAATTCCTTGGGTCTATGGTTGTTTTTCACTATTAAAGTGGTTCATCAGTGTTCATTTCACAGCAGTGCAGTAAATTGTGCACTTGTGTAGTATGAATTTTTCTGTGTATTGGTTGCATTTCACTTTGCATTATTTTTAAATGGAAAGCACTAAGGTTTTTTCAGCAACATAGAAATGTAAAGGAAAAGAGTGGCATCCGCTTCCTAAACAATATGCCTTTGGAAACTTATGAACTTTGAGAAATGATGATAGTTACAAAAGGCTTCAGGTCTTTTGTGCATAGGGTCTTTGTGAGTAGTGCTTGATTCTATGGCAATCAACAACAGTGTATGATGTGGGCCACAAATAATCTTATTTAAATAAGTAACCTTGAAATCATAGTAGTTTTCAGGTTGTGGCATTTTATTAATTATCACTCATATTACTCATAAATCTTTAAGGCACGTATGCCCCATCCCATGTTTTTCCTCTTTAAGTAAATAGAGGTTTAACAATTCAGCCAATAAATAAAAAAAATTAGTTGCAAAATAGAGGCTGAAATCCAAATGCCCAGCTCCAGGTTCTGCTCTTTTCTGTGGAGAGCAGCTGTTTCTAAGTGGAGGCTCCAGATTCCAAGAAGACCATCCACTGTACTCCTGGGTGTGCCTGAAAGCCTTTGTTACATTTCCCTGAGCTTTGTTGTTCATATTTAAGTATCTGCTGGTAAGTGACATGTTCTATGGGTTAGCACTCAAGCACCTACCCACTATGCAACTAGAGCTTTTAGAAAACAGTAACCACATAGTAAATGCTAATTGAATAGTAAATGAGTAGCAGAATAGACACATATAAGAAGATGAGAAATTCAGGTTTGGTGAACAAATAGTGAGAAATGCCCTCAGAAATGTAGACTGTGGAGAAATTGATAAAAAATTATTATTTCCAATCCAAGGCATTTGCACAGCAAGAAGCTCAGGAGAGACACATTCTTTCTCTTTGGGCAGGGTTTTAGAGAGGTTGACCTTCCTTGTAGGTTGGAGAAAGGATGGTGTGATTGATTGTTCAGGATTTAGGTGTTAGGAGCATGGTGCACAGTGTGGACTGGAAATGAAACTAGAAAGAAACAATTATGGGAGTTACCACAAGCTAAATGCCCTTCTTACCTGTGATGTAAGCAGTGTGGTGCAGAGTGTCCTGGTTGGGTCAGTAAACTGTGGTGCAGCAAGTTAGACAGAGTGCAGTCTGTGTGGAAGAAGCAAGTCATAAATGCCAGCAAGCTCCACGGCAACTACTAACCATAAAGACCAGAAGTAAAACTCCTGGTGAAGGTTGCCAAGTCAAGGGATTTGAGCCTATTGGGTAAGAAGTCAAGGTTAGAGGAGATGGCTAACAAATGCAGGGGGTTTTGGCAGTGCTGAACAGTAATACTCCTTTGTATTTATATCCTATTGCCTTCATACCAAAATAACGTTAATACAGCTATTTGGGGAAAAAAACCACACAATTTTCTTGTACTACAATTTTATAGCCTGGAAATATTAGCACACGTCTCACTGGACTAATACAGGATGTCAGCAAGGCTGAGTTCCTTCAGGGAGAATCTATTTCTTTGCCTCTGCCATCCTCTAGAGACCACCCACATTTCCTGACTTCTCTAGCTTCAAAGCAAGGAACAGTAAGCTAGTCCCATCTCAAGCTATCTCTCTGGTTTTCCCTTTTCTGTCTCCCTACACTTATAAGGACTTACGTGAATACATTGGACCTACCTGGCTAATCCAGGAAAAACCCTTCCTGTTAATTAATTTTTTGTCAGCAGGTGCTGTCAAGTTTTCTCCAACTCAAATATAACAAATTGAAATCATGTGCCATTTAAGCCCATTGTTTCAGTCTATCCATCTTCTCCTTCAGCAACCCTCTACTGTCTCAAGCATGATATGTTCTTCTAAGGATTAGACCCTCCTGATAATGCTCCCTTCACAGCTGACCCTCCAGCAAGGTTTTGGTGGCTCAAAGTTACACAGGAGGAGGCTGTCCGTATCTCTCCAGTACAACAGCTGGTGAATTTAAACTGGACTGCCTTTGGGTCAGCACTAAAACTCTTTATCCCCTTGGCCTTGTAAAGGAGCATATCCATGAATATTTGGGATTATAACTTGGAACATCTTTAGGGCAGGTAACCATTATTCTGTCAACCACACCCTTCTTCCATGGGAAAAGTGCCAGGCAAAGTGCTAGATGCTGAAACTGATACTGTAGATAATGCAACAGCCAAGGGAAGACCGGCTTGAAAATCCAACAAGTTTCTGTCCAGCCTTCCAGCAGTCCTTACTAGGATGGCCTTGGGCACAGCGATTAGTGTCAATTCTTACTAGTGCATCATCAGCTGTCCAAGGCTGAAGGGAGCTGAGTTGCTGTTTACTAAAGCAGAAGAGTAGTATTTGCAACGCCTCCCTCTGATTTTCTCTGACACTAAGTTTTAAAACATTTCTTAGCATGAACACTCCATTTTTCTGGGACTGGGTATACACACATCAGGAAGGATATCTGGAGATAATCCATATTACAGAGACAGGCCACTCAAAACCACCACTTCTTGTCAGTATTTTTCCCACAACAGCTCTTAACACTGACGCTTATTCATGAGAATGAGTTTCTCTAGCTTTCTTACCCATCAAGTCAGACTATATAATATTATAGATGTTGCAACCTCCTTCCAGAAGTTTGCAAGAATTTACCATTAAATTGTCAGGAATTTTATGTGTCACGTTAATGTCAGATACACAATATGAAATAGCAAAAATAGAAATATTTGAAGGAAAAAAATAGCAAGGATTTTCCCTTGAATGAATGGGATTTTAAACAGTCATCAGCATATCACTACATATATATGAATTTAAAATTAAATGCAGCTAAATCAAGCTGGGATCTGCGTTAGTTTTGAAATATAGTGGCTGGCTACTTCAATTTGCTTGAGTATCTTGTGCCACGTTGGTGGTATAGTGGTGAGCATAGCTGCCTTCCAATTTGCTTGAGTATCTCAAATAAATATAAAGATGAAATAGGTTTAGAAATTATTTCATTACCTCTATTCTGTCCAGTAGGATGCATGTGATCCAGCTTATTAGTTACTGTGGTGTTGCTAAGGCTGACTGAAGTTACGGTATATCTAAACCGATGGATATGTCAAGAAGGACTTATCTTACTTTCCCAGTGCTGCTATAACAGACATGCCACACGTAGGTGGCTTTAATGAACAGAAATGCATTTTCTCACAGTTTAGACGTTTGGCTGTAAAGGAAGACTCTCTGCCTCTGCCAGCTCTGGAGGAGGGTACTTGTCTCTTTGCAACTTGAGTTCCTTGGGGATCTTTTTGTGGCATGGCATCCGTCTCTCCCCATCTGTGCATCCTTACCTCATCTGTTCTTTTTATATCTCAGAAGTGAGTGACTTAAGACACATCCTACACTGACATGGTCTCCTCAAATGACAAAGAAAACCTTATTCCCAAATAGGATTACATCTACTTGTATCTATGTTTGCGTTCCAACACACTTTTTAAAACACAATTCCATTCATAACACTGCTTGAGTGAATATTTACTGATCCCAGTGGGAATGTAGACAGTCACAAATGCCTGCTTCATCAGGGTTCAAGCACTCCCTGCATAGTTAGTTCAGGAAGTGGAGAGTTAGAAGACCCGGGGAACATTATGCAATATGGCATCATTTTGCATCTCTGTTCATTCATTCAATCAACAGAAAATTTTGAACTTCTACTAGGAATATCCACAATCAGTGCTGGTGGATTTGAAATGCTAAAGATGTGAAACCTTCCAATTAGTTGTGCAAAATATTATGGACTGTACTATCAGAACTCCAGGTGGGCTAGAGGTGGGGGTAAACAGACAAATGAACGGGCAGTTACAATGAAGGGAGACTGGTTCATGGTAATAGGAATGCCATCTAACAGACTTCTCAGGTCAGGCAAGGAGTCCTGGGACAGGTAAAGGAATTCAACAAGTAATAATAAGAAGATTACATTCATATTTCTCTTTCATTCTAAGAACTTGAACTTATTTTGTTTCATTTAGTTCTTCAGCTACCAAAATGTAAGTATTATCACAAGGATAATTTAGGAGCATACGAAAGCACAGTTAAGTAACTTGTTTAGAGTCTCACAGACATAGGAGAGTTGGGGTTCATTTTAAGGGACAATGGCACTCTGGGGAGCAGGTTGAAAGCAATCGAGTTGGCTCTAGTCCTTGAGGAAGAAGTAAGGATCTGGCTGGTTAATTTCAACACAGAAGGAATTCTTTTTCTTCATAATAGATGCCAAGCTCTTCTATCCGGAAGGTGGTAGATAAAAAATATCTTACTGCAGTTCGAGGTTTATAATCAGTGATGAGGCACTGCCTCAAACTTGAAAAACAAGTATTATCAGCTTGGCAGGGCTACAGGGCTTATCACTGTGGAGAAACAGTACTTTACACAGCGTATGGCCTTGATCACTGGGGGGGGGGGGGGGGGGAACCAAGCCAAAACACAACCAACCTAAGATATTTTTTTCCCTAAACTCTAGAAATTATCTTTGCCCTAGTTTTCTACCAAAGAAAACTTTTTGACTTGCCACGTTGGTTGATATTTCCTGGGTATGGAGTTTTTCTTTCAATATAACATCTCTAGCCATTATTTGATGATGTTATGTGGATGGCGGGATGATGTGAATAAGGCATATTGGCCCACCAACAAGGAGATTGATTATCTATCATTCCACAATTACATTGTCCAGTCTCAACAATCCACAAAGGGACTGGCTAGTCTCCCCAGTAAGTTGAAGAGGTCTAGCTACAGAGAGAAATTCTTCCCCCACTAGAAGAGGAAGGTGACTTCTCCCAAACCGGTGTTAATAAAGTTGATATAGGTCAGCTGTGACTATGCCCACTTGATCCTTACTCTTTTTTACACTGGATAAACTATAAACTTGAAATGTGAGAGTTTTTGGCCGTGAGAACGGGGTGAGCATTTACTAAGCAAATGAGTGCAACCTAACAAGAGGGGTTTGGTCAGTTTATGGGCTTGGTAGAAAATACCAGGATTCCATATTGACAAGGGGTTAGTGTGTTTAAAAAGCTCGCTCTGTAGAAATTTTAGGATTCAGAAGCAGCAAAGAGAGAGAGGGGACAGGCACTTTCCACAAGAACTGTAACATAGGTCAAGGTTTATAAAAACAACAGGTCCTGATAGAGTCCAGTAGCAGAACCACCTGTGTCAGAGCCTGGGTAGAACCAATCTTCAGGATTTAAGAGGAGGAATTCTCAGAGATCTGAGAGTAGACCTGTCCTTAGAGGGCCAAGGGGATCTGAAGGAGCTGCTCTGCACTGAAGAAAGGATATTTCGTCTACGCAGTTCTGCTCCTGAGTTGTAGCCTGTTGATCCTGATCCCAAGTGGTATCTTTTTTGTTAATAACCTATAGATATGATCTGTGTATTACGGATAGTCATGGTAATGGATCATAGAACCCGGACGATAAGTAAGAGAGGGTTACAGGAGAGAGAGCTATTAGTAGAATTGGTTTAAAGTCTGGAAGATGGAGATTTCTCCACCACCACCTCAAAGATGGAAGGCTAGTTTAACAGCCAAAGACTTTCCAAATTTGAGGCTTCCTTTTTTAAAAAAATTATATTATTTTTTGTGTGTACCGTCAAATCAGATCTGACTAGTACAGGAGGAGATTTTCCCTCCTTCTCCAGAAGAGCATCTGGTGGATTCAAACCGCTCGCCTCTGGGACTGCAATGCAGCTTCTTGCCACTAGGCCACCAGAGCTCACGCAAATATTAGACTTTCTAAACCTACACAAACTGTCAAAGTTGGGCAAACGTTCAGAGCACAAAATCAAGTAGCTCTCAGGGAATTTAAATTCCAGGAAAGATCCTCAAAGGATCAAATATCTAATTACCAGAAGCCAGCCACAGATGTCAGGAATTTGGAAGTGTAACAAGGGAATGCAGGAAGCATGGTCCCAGTGATTGAGTGCCAGAGCATTCGGCTGAGTCCTGGAGGCAGATTTTACTTGTTTCCTATGGTGTGGTTTGGGGAAGGAACAGGGATGATCTCAATAGATTTGGCATACTACTGAGTTGTTTAAATCCATTGGGTTTTGCATAGATGAAAAACAAAAATGATAGAAAAAACAGAATATTAATTTTCAAGCTCATAAGAAACCTGATTGAAAGATCTTATCTGATATAACTGAATTCAAGGACAGGACTCGGGCTTGATGTAACTAAATTGAGGCATAGTATAACTTCTACCCTAGACACACCTATTTAATTCTTAACTCTTAAATGTTAGGTTGCATCATCAGCAGAGAGAAAGACTAATCTGAAGCAAACCCATCTAGGCCAAGTGTTCATTAGGATAAGAACCAATTAGTTGCATCGAGTTACTGTGTCCAATCAATGCAACCCCATGTATGGCAGAATACTCAGGGTTTTTAATGGTTGAGCATTTGGAAGTATGTTGCTTTGTTGTGTGCTGTGGAATTGGAAGAGGCTCATAGCTAAACCTCTTAGTGGGTTTTCAGAGGCTGTAAATAACAAGAAGGAAATTGTTCATCTTTCTCCTGGGAAGCAGCTGGTGTATTTGAACTGTATGCCTTTGGGTTGACAGTACACCTCCTTACCTCTAGATTACCAGAGCTCCCTTTGGAAGTATGTTGTTAGCCATTTCTTCCAAGGCTTTCTTAGGTAGACTTAAACCTCCAATATTTTGGTTAGCAAACAAGTATATTAATGATTTATACCACCCAAGGCTTCCTTCATCACCATAGGCTCTTGCTCATATGTTATTTCTTTAAATTCCTCTGTATCTGCCAATTCCTTTCTATATAATGACTCAGTATATTCCTT
>NW_006399763.1:20558192-20561319 GCF_000299155.1 Elephantulus edwardii
GCTGTTGTGCATAGGGTCGCTATGAGTCGGAAATTACTCGATGGCACATAACAACAACAACAACAACCACCCAAGGAGTTCATGGTAGAAGTGGGCCAATTAAAAATTGCCCTGTTCTCTTGGCCCGAAAACACTGTAACTGGAAGCATGAAGTTTCTATTTAGAAGCTCCAGTGTCTACATGAAGCTTGTGACTCCCTCACTAACGTTGTGATGACTCCTCTGAGTCAAAGTAGAGTTGCATTCTGTTGGGTTTTCAATTGCTAAAGTCTACGGGAGTAAATCACCAGGCTTTCCTTCTGTGCTGTCACTGGGTGGATCAAAACAACCAAGCTTTCAGTTTATCGCAAGCACAAACTGTTAGAGCCATGAATGTAAATGGATTTAGGTTAATTTAGTTTAGGTGTTTTAGTTTTTTTTAAAGTAATATTGTGATGTAACTGGATGAGTCACACAGGGAATTACACAGTTGCTTCTAGGTTGAGGAGTCAGAACTTATTTAGCAGGGTTGCTGAATAGGCTTAAGCAAATAAGACCTGAATTCTTGTCAGGTTAATTTACTGCATGGTGACTAGAAGAGTAAGGGAAAGAGAAACTTCTAGGCAGATAATCTTTTTCTAGGAAATAAGAATCTCCACAAAAAGTGGATCTGATAAGTGTTGATCAGATTGTGTTGGACATTCTTTCTTTGTGTGAAAATTAAAAATGGAATAGGGCAGGTGATTTGAACAAAGAATTAAACATAAAGAATGATATATTAATTCTAAAAATATCCAAGTACTAGCTATATAGTTGTAAAATTAGTGCCAGCAATGTGGGGGAGTAAAGAAGAAAAAAGGGGGAGAGGGAGAATCTCTTCTCCTTCTGAATGTGCTTAATTGAAACGTGCTGAGATGACAAAACTGGCTAATCTTGTTAGTAGTCTTCTTCTTGTTATGTGGCTTCAAGTCAGAACTGACATGTAGCTGACTCCCCTCCAGCAGGTTCTCAGAGGCAGTAAATCGCAAAGAAAGAGATTGTCCATTCTTCTCCTGCGGACCAGCTGGTGAATTTGAACAATGTGCCTTTGGTATTTCTGTGAAGCTTCTTATCTCTAAACCACTAGAGTTCCCTAGGACTCTATATGCCTTGTTTACATGTTCACACTCAAAAGACACTACGAACCTGATTATTATTATTAGTGTAATCCTCCTACGAACTCACAAGCTGAAAGTCAAAGTCAAAGCCAATGATTAGGAAAGTAGTTTTGAACAATCAATGTTAAATTATCTATATAATTAACTGTACTCATTTTATAATTAAAGAACAGAGTTTTAAATTGGAGACAATCCTGTCAGGCTAAGAATGACAGGGCCAACACATACTGCCAAGAGGCAAAAGGTCAAAATGTAAAGAATTTAGCCATTGGAAGAATGTGTCAAGACGTAAACAGTTTTTTCCTGGGAAAAATGTGCTCATGATTACAATCTTATGCCACCTAATTTGGAAGCAGGAGTGGCATCTATTTCTTAAACAACATGCCTCTGGAGCTTTGATAAATGATGATAGTTATAGAAGGGTTTCAAGCCTTTTGTTCATAGCATTGCTATGAGTCATGCTCAACTCAATGGCAATTAACAACAACAGTAACAAAATTTTATAGTAGATATTCAGAGAATTAACCATGGGCAATATGATGGCTGTTTTTGAGGAGAGTGGGAATCACAGAATGCTTAATTGTGCTCATGTGAAACCTGTACTTGGACTAAGAAGCAGTCATCAGAACAGAGCAAGGAAACACTGCATGGTTCAAAATCAGGAAAGGGGTATGTCAGGGGCTACATTGGCCTAGTGGACAGAAAGTTATGCTACCAAACCCAAGGTGAGTAATTTTTGATCTGTGGCCCTCAGGCCTGGTTCAAATTGATTTTTTGTCAAACATTCTTCTAGGTGGTATAGCACTGGTCTGTGCATTGCTCTATGGAGGTAACTGGTGGTCGCTGTGATGCTAAACACTGTGACACTGATGTGCCAAATGTGATAGTGGTTACCCATGGTGGACAGTGTTTGGTGGAGCTTCCCAATTAAAACAAGCTTGGAAGCAGGAGTGGCATAGTGGCATCCACTTCTGAAATGGCTTGCCTCTGGAAACTCTATGAACAATGCTCAGTCAGATCTTTCATTCACAGGGATGCTATGAGTAGTCTACGACTCACCTAACAACAACAACATGCAGAACAGATCACTTAAAGGACTAATTGCACTAGGAAAACCTGCTTTCTGAGACCTCTCCAGAGTACTAAAGAGTCTAGAAACTAAGATGCACCAGATAAAGGCCATGGTCTTTGTAATTACCTGCTATGCAGCAAAAGCCTAACAATGACTAGGAATGACTAGCCTTTAAGCTTTTGTGCTGGAGAAGAGTATTGAACATACCATGGACTGACAAGAGAACAAACGGGTCTGTTCTGGAGAGGGTGAAACCAAGTTAGTTGCTCCTTGGAGGAAAGGATTTTGAACTTCATCTCATGTTTTTGGCATGTGGCCAGGAGGAACCAGTCTCTGGAGAAGGACATCAAGCTTGGAAGGGTGGACGGACAGTGCAGGAGAAAACCCTGCTCGCTAAAACTGAGGAGGACCTGAAGCATTTACTGCAGAAGGTCAAGGACTGCCATCTTCAATAAGGATTGAATCTCAATATCAATAAAACAAAGATTCTCACCACTGGGCCAATGGGCAGCATCAGTATGGATGGTGAAGAGATTGAGATAGTTAACAGTTTTAGTTTACTTGGTTCCACAGTCAACACTCTTGGTAACAGCAGCCAGGAAATCAGAAGACAAATTTCATTGGAAAAGTGAGGGACCTCTCAAGAGTACTGAAGAGCAACGATGTCAGGCTGGAGACTAAGGTGCGCCTGATCCAGGCTATAGTCTTTGCAATTAAGTGCTATGCATTAGACAGTGGATAGGGATGATAGGAAGAGAATTGATGCCTTTGAGTTGTGGTGCTGGGGAAATTGAATATACCATGGACTGCTAGGAGAACAAGCAGGGTTGTCCTGGAGAGGGTGAAGCCAGAATGTTCCCTGGAGTCAAGGATTCTGAAGCTTCGTCTGACATACTTTGGGCATGTTGCAAGGAGGGACT
>NW_006399763.1:20562589-20578539 GCF_000299155.1 Elephantulus edwardii
GCTCCTTGGAGGCAAGGATTCTGAGGCTCCATCTAACATACTTTGGACATGTTGTAAGGAGGGACTGGTCCTTGGAGAGGGACCATCATGCTTGGGGGCCTGGTGGTGGAGGGACCACACAAGAGGGGAAGGCCCTCTATGAGGTGGACTGATTCAGTGACTGGGGTAATTGGGATGGGTGTATCGGAGACGGTGCGATTAGCACAGGACAGAGCAGAGTTTAGGGCTGTTGTACATAGAGTCACTATGAGTCGCAAGCAACTCAACAGCACATAACAACAACAACATATGAGGAACAGATCATTCAGGAGGCTGGGCCTTATGAAGAGGAATGTGGTGTCAGGATTAGAGGAAGACTCATCAACAACCTGCATTATGCAGATGATACACTCTTGCTTGCTGAAACTGAGAAGGACCTGAAACTTTTGCTGCAGAAGGGCAAGGACTGTAGTGTTCAATATGGATTGAGAATCAACATCAAAAGACAAAGATTCTTACCACTGGGCCAATTGGCAGCACCATGATAGATGGAAAAGAAGTTGAGATGAACCATTTCAGATTGCTCAGTGCCACAATCAATATTCTTGGAACCAGCAGTCAGGAAATCAGAAGATGAATTGCACTGGGAAAATTTGCTATAACAATGTCAAGGTGGAGACTAAAGTGTGCCTGATCCAGGCCATGGTCTTCATGGTTACTTGCTATGGATCAGAGAACTGGGCAATGAGTATGTATGACAGAAGAATTATTGAGGTCTTTGAGTTGTGGTGCTGAAGAAGAGTCTTAAACCTACCGTGGATCACCAAGGAAACAAATGGGTCTGTCTTGGAGAGAGTGAAACCAAATTTTCCTTTGAGGCTGGATTTTGAAGTTCCATTTCACATATTTTGGGCACGTGGCCAGAAGGGAGTGGAGAAGGGACATCATGCTCAGAAGGGTGGAGGGACAGTGCAGTAGAGGAAGACCCTGGATGAGATGGATGGACACCCTATCTGGGTTATTAGGGCAGGTATGTCAGAGTCAGTGAGACTGGCTCAGGACAGGGCAGGCTTCAGAGCTGCTGTTTTTAGGGTCTCTATGAGTCAAAAGTGACTCAGCGGCACTCTTTCCATTTTTTCCTGGAGTTTCCTGTTGCCATGTGCCTTTCTTTCCTCTCCCTTTCTAGTTTCTCAGTTTATTCTTTTTTAAAACTCTTGGCCATGTTACAAAATAGAGTCTAGAATCATTACTAAGAAAAATCATAGTTTATAAACCAAGCCATCACATCTAAAGTTTTGGTAAGAAAAGTCAGAAAGAAAATCCCACAGTAAGCTTTAGTTAAAACCATAGATATTGTTGTTAAGTGCCGTCGAGTCGTTGGCAACTCACAGCGACCCTATGCACAGAACACCTGGACACTTGTATAACTTTTTTCCTTTCTCCAGGTTCATAGGGTTTCCAGAGGCAAGCTTTTTCAAAAGTGGATGCCGCTCCTGCTTCCAAGCTTGTTTTAATCAGGGAGATCCACCAAACACTGTCTACCATAGGTAACCATTATCACATTTGACACATTAGTGTCACAGTGTTCAGCTTCACAGCAACCATGAGTTACTTCTGTACAGCAAATGGACAGACCAGGGCTATACGACCTAGAAGAATGGATAGCAGTTCATTTTTAGGAACTATTCATCATTTCCACACTTCAGAAGTAGATTGTCCTCACTTCCGCGTCGTGATGGTGTTAGGTACCATTTTCATCACACTGCTATGTGCAACAGAACTGAACACTCTTTCCTCTTGCACCGTTCTTACAATTGCTGCTATACATAAGCCCGTTGTTGCAGACACTGTGACAACTCATCTCATGAAGTGTCTTCCTATTTTTTGCTAACACTTTACCAAGCATGATGTCCTTTTCTAAGGACTGACAATAAAACATCCAAAGTATTTGAGATAAAATCTCTCTATCTTTGCTTCTAAGAAGCATTTTATTTCACTTTGTCCAAAACAAATTTGTTTGCCCTTTTGGCAGTACTTTGTATCCTTAATAATCTTTACTGAAACCACAATTCAAGGGCATCAGCACTTGGTTTGGGTTGTTGTTTTGATGTGCCATCAAGTCAGCTATGACTCATAGTGACCATATGAACAACAGCTCTGAACTCTGCCCTATCTCGTGCTATCCTCACCATCTCTGACACAAGTGAGTCCATTATTACAGACACTCTCAATCCATCTCATTAAGGGTCTTCCCTTCTTACACTGACTGTCCACCCTTCCAAGTGTTACGTCCTTTTCCAAGGACAGGTCCGTCCCAACCACATGCCCAAAGTAGGGGAGACAAATAGAGTTTTACTATCCTTGCCCACAAGGAGCACACCTGTTTCACTTTCTCCAGGACAAACATGTTTTTTTCTCTTGACTATCTATGGGTATTCTATACTCTTCTCTAGCACCATACATAACTCAAAGGCATTGATTCTTCTGTCAAGTGCTTGGAAGTCTTGGTTCCTTTTAGAAGACCTAGGAAAGGATCCCTTTGTCTTTCCCTGTTTCTAGCTGGCTCCTGACCCTTTCTCTATCCTCAAAGCTAGTGAGGCAGGGTCTGGTTTCAGTGATCTCACATATTCTTCTCATACCTCACATACTTTGGGTATGTTGCTAGGAGGTTCTGTTCCTTGGAGAGGGACAAATATCCCAAAATAAGTGTTAGTTAAAACCATGGATGCTGTTGTTAAGTGTCAAGTCTTAGGCAACTCATAGTGACCCTATGAACAAAAGACCTTGACACCTCCTGTAGAACTTTCATCCATTCTCCAGGTTCATAGGGTTTCTGGAGGCAAGCTATTTTGGAAGTGGATGCCACTCCTGCTTCCAAGCTTGTTTTAGTCAGGGAGGGAAGGTGCGGAAGGTTGGCGAAGGATAAGAAGAGCCTCAACCAGGTAGATTGGTACCATGACTCCTGCAATGGACTCGTGTGTCAAGAAGTGTGAGGATGATGCAGGATAAAACAGAGTTCAGATCTTTTGTTCATAGAGTCACTACTACTCGATGGCACCTAACACCACCACCACCACCCAAATTCCCCTCTGCCTCCCTCCTATAAGAACATGTATGACTGCACTGAGAATCCACCAGGGAAAACCATGGTAATCTCCCTACCCTCAAGAACTTTAATCACCCTGCAAAATCTTCTTGGATGTAAGGTAACTTCTGCAAGTTCCAGGGATTAGAATCTGGTTATCTCTGAGGGCCATTATTTAGCTGACTACACCTCTGGGTCTTCATTTTTCTCTGTTTTAAATTTAGAGATTTTACAACATGATTTCTAAAGCAAAATTTCCTATTTGAGTCTATAAATTTTTGGTCCTATTGACTTCTGTATTAGAATATGGAAAATCAATCACTTGTATGCATTAGTGTTGAGAAGTAGAAATCTTCTCTTCCTTGAGGGAGCTCTCAAACGCAGCTAGCACCCATCTGTTAGTAGAGAATTGTATGTCGCTATGATGCTTAACGGATATGAGCAGAGTTTTCAAACTGAGACCAGTTAGGAGAATAAATACATCTGAAAATCAGTATTAAAAGCCCTGTGGACCACAGTTAGCCAATCTGCAACCTGTCACTGGAATGGAACAGAATCAAGCAGCATTTCCTTTGGTATGGTGCGGTAGAGTTGCACACATTGAAGATCTAAATAAGACCACTAACATCAAAAATACAAGGTAGTCATTGTATATCTTGAACACTAAACATATTACTGATTTTCAAGAAATAGAGGGCTGGCAAGAGATCAGGAGTGGAGTTTTGTTATTTACATGCTGTTATTCACATTCATTCATCTGGCTCCACCAATCAGTTAAAAACAAGCATGACCTTTTAGTAGAAATTGACACAGAAAGGGCTGCGTGACTTCCATTTTAGCATTTGAGATTAGAGTCACTTTCTGACAAAATGCACACTCTGCAGAACCACAGGCAAAAGAAATCTGTGGGCCTTTAAGTGGACTGAAGAGGGTGAGATACAATTTCTAAAGCTGTGTGTGCTTAAAGTGTTTAATAGCTTTATTTTGAGGGTGGGGTGTGTTGTGGGGTTTTTTTTTCTTTCTCAAGTTCATAGAAATCAAATAATAACATTTATCAAGTGTGAAACCATAAAAACGCTAGTACTTTTTCTCATTTGCAACTGTTCCTTAAAGCATACTGCTACTATGGGGATAGGATGTGTTACTGAAATGGTAAGA
The DNA here is from genome assembly GCF_000299155.1 of Elephantulus edwardii. Classification (NCBI taxonomy): domain Eukaryota; kingdom Metazoa; phylum Chordata; class Mammalia; order Macroscelidea; family Macroscelididae; genus Elephantulus; species Elephantulus edwardii. The sequence continues at coordinate 20,566,812 of NW_006399763.1, forward strand.
TTATTTTAAGATTTGCTTCAAAATCATGAGGGACCTGGGGAAAGAGAGATCATATATAAAAGACATTAGTCTGAACATGAATGAATTGATGATTATTGCTTCTAGGAAGTTGGCCTATTGGAACTCATTATATAAAACTCTATACATTTCAAATACTTGAAATGTTTATAGCAAAAATTATTAAGAAAAAGACTAACACTAATTTTCTAATAAAGTTATATTGCTATATTATATTCTTCCATAAATATACCAGTTTAAAGACTAAGGTACACCTAACCAAGCCATTGCTATTGTTCTGTTAAGTGCTGTAGAGTCAGAGGCAACTCATAGCGACCCCATGAATGGAAAGCCTGGACATCAGTATAATTTTCGTCCTTTCTCCAAGTTCATAGGGTTTCCAGAGGCAAGCTATTTATGGAGTGGATGCCACTCCTGCTTCCAAGCTTGTCTTAATCAGGGAGCTCCACCAAAAACTGTCCACCACAGGTGACCATTCTCGCATTTGACACATCACTGTCACAGAGTTCAGCTTCACAACAACCACAAGTTACCTCTGTACAGCAAGTGGACAAACCAGGGCTATATGACCCAGAAGACTGTTTCACCAAAAATAAGTAAAGGCAAGCCTGAGATCTGTGGATTAGAGTCACCCACCTTTGGTTTGGGAGCATGAATTTCTGTCCATTAGGCCAACTGATCTCTTAAATAACTTCATGTGCACATGAACGTTGGATAGTGAATAAGTAGGGCCTAAAAGAAATTGGAAGAGTGTCCATCAGGGGTGTATTCTCTCCCCATACCTTTTCAATCTGTGTGCAAAACAGATCATCCAGGAGGCTGGGCTGTATGAAGAGCAATATGGCATCAGGATTGGAGGAAGATTCATCAATAACTTGCATTATGCAGCTGACACAGCCCTACTTGCTAAAACTGAAGAGGACCTGAAGCATGTGCCATAGAAGGTCAAGGACTGCAGCCTTCAATATGGATTGAAATTCAACATCAAGAAAACAAGGATTCTCACCACTGGGCCAGTTGGCAGCACATGATAGATGATGAAGAAATTGAGATTGTTAACAGTTTTAGTTTGTTTGGCTCCACAATCAATACTCTTGGTACCAGCAGCCAGGAAATCAAGAGACTAATTGTATTGGGAAAGTCAGCTGCCAGGGACTTCTCCATAGTACTGAAGAGCAATGATGTCAGGCTAGAGACTAAGGTGTACATGATCCAGGCCATAGTCTTTGCAGTTGTTTGCTATGTGTCAGAGAGCTAGACTGTAACTAGAGATGATAAAAAGATAATTGATGCCTTTGAGCTGTGGTGCTGAAAGAGTGTTGAATATACCATGAACTGCTAGGAGAACAAACAGTTTCATTTTGGAGAGGGTAAAACTGGGCTGCTCCTTGGAGTCAAGGATTCTGAAGCTTCATCTGACATACTTTGGGCATGTTGCATGCAGGGACCAGTCCTTGGAGAGGGACATCATGTTTGGGAGGGTGGAGGGACAGCACAAGGGAGGAAGACCCTCAATAAGATGGATAGATTCAGTGTTTGGGGTAATGGGAGTAGGTATGTCAGAGACAGTGAGGTTGGCACAGGATAGAGCAGGGTTTAGGGCTCTTGTACATAGGGTCGCTACGACTTGCAAGTGACTTGATGGCACATAACAACAACAATAACATAAAAGAATTGATGCATTTGAATTACAGTGCTGGTGAAAAGTATCAAATATACCTTAGGCTGCCAAAGAATGAAGTGCTCTAGTGTGTCATCCACAGGAAGTTCACCTGTTAACCTAAACACCATGTATCTCTGGTAGTTTGAATACTCCAGCAACTCTTATAATTAAGTTTCTGTTGTTCTTGTTGTGTAAGTTGAGTTGGAGCTGACCCATAGCTGACTCTCCAGTGGGTTTTCAGAGGCCATTAATCGCATGGGAGGAGATTGTCCATGCTTCTTCCAGGGAGCAGCTGATGGCCTAAAGCTGTTTGCCTTTGGGATTGCAGTGCAGCAAAAATCCCCACTGAAAGGAAAGTTATCATTTGGTTTCAACTTGACAGCAATGAGGTTTTGGAGGTTTTTTTGGGCTTGGGTTTTGTTTTAGCCAAAATGACAAACAAATTGGATGTGTTTGAAGCATTGGGTATCAAGGTTGGAAAACCAGATGAGTTGTGGGATGACATCAAGGATATCATCCATGAGGAGGGCCAAAGGTCATTAAAATAGAGAAGAAAGAAAAAAAGCCAAAATGGATGTTAGAAGAGATTCTGAAAATTTCACAGAGCATTTAGACGCCAAAACAAAGGAAAGAGAGGCTAAAGTCAAAGAGTTGAAAGAATATTTCAAAGGGAAGCTCAAGGAAACAAAGCGAAGTATTATAATGGAATGTATAGAGAGCTGGAATTGGAGAATAAAAAGGGAAGAAATTACTCAACATTTTTCATGTGGAAAGAACTGAAAACAAATTCAAGCCTGAGTCGCAATACTATTGATGCTATGGGCAATTATTTTTAAAAAGATTTTATATTGGTTTGTTTACAAAATTTGTATGCATTTTGCTTCATACTGTTTTCATTCAGACTGTTTTAGACAATCATTCCCATGTTTAATGTTTTATAAAATTAATCACCATTGGACCTTGCCCATCATGACCCTGTCTTTTCACCTGGTTCCTCCCCACTTCCTTCACCTGTTCTCTCAACCCACCAAACTGTGCAGCTCTGTGGTTTCACCCCTACCCATTCTCACCCTTCAGTTTCCCCTTTCACCCATTGCATTTACATACATATTTTATTAGTTTGAATGATCCAAGAAGCATCAGAATATGGAAAGAATACACAGAATCACTACCAAGAAGTATCTGACACTGAAGTATTTCAGGAAGTATATAAACAAGAGCCAGCGGTAATGAGAAAAGAAGGTGAAGCAGCATTGTGGACATTGGCAAAAAAATAAGCCACAGAATCTATGAGATTCCAATTGCCATGTTTCAACTAACGGATACAACCCTAGACATGCTCACCATTTTATGCCAGGAAATTTGCTTGGATAACTGACTTGAAGAGACTCACATTTATTCCCATTTCCACAAAAAGTGATCCAACAGAATGTGGAAATTATCAAGCAATATCATTAATATTGCATGCAAACAAAATACTGCTGAAAATCATAAAAAAAAAACACAACTAGAACATAGAGAATTGACAAGTTCAGACCAGATTAAGAAGAGGCTGTGGCACCAGGGATGTTATTGCTAATTTCAGATGGTCCCTGGCTAAAAGCAAAGAATACTAGAAGGATGTCTATTTGTGCTATATTGGCTGTGTAAAAGCATTTGACTGTGTAGATCATAATAAATTATGGCTAATATTGAGAAGAATGAGAATCTTAGAACACTTAATTGTGCTCATGTTAAATCTGTATCTAGACCAATAGGCTGTTGTGTGACCAGAATAAGAGAATACTAAATCCCTTGCAATCAGAGAAATACAACTCAAAACCAATATGAGATATCATCTCACCCCTGCAATAATACCAAAGTACAACAGGGCAGCAGACAACAAATGCTGGCACAGATTTGGAGACATTGGAACTCTTATTCACTGTTGGTGGGAGTGTAAAATGGTACAATTACTATGGAAGAGGGTCAGGCGTTTTCTCAAAAAGTTGAAAATAGGAATATTATTTGACCCAGCAATCTCACTACTGGGAATATACCCTAAAGAAACCAGATCAGCTACTCAAACAGATGTATGCACACCTGTTTTTATTGCTGCCTTGTTTTTCAATAATGAGGTGATGGAAGCAGCCTGCCTACCAACAAATGAATGGCTAGAAACTGTGGTTTGTTCATACAATGGAATATTACACAACACTGAAAAAATAAGTTTATAAAGCATTCCAAAACATGAGTGAGCCTAGAGAATATTATCTCAGACACAAAAGTAGAATATCTCATAACAAAAGGACAAATGCTGCATGTTGTTGTTGTTGTTAGTGTCGTCAAGTTGTAGACAACTCATAGTGAACCTATGATCAAAAGACCTGAACACTTATGTAACTTTCATCATAAGGTTTCCAGAGACAAGCTATTTCAGAAGTGGATGCCACTCCTGCTTCCAAGCTTGTTTTGATCTGGAAGCTCCACCAAACACTGTCTACCATGAGTAACCATTATCAATTTTGACACATCAGTGTCACAGTGTTCAGCATCACAGCAACCACGAGTTACCGTGGTACAGCAAATGGACAGAGCAGTGCTATACCACTTAAGAAGGCTGTTTGACCAAAAACAGTTAAAACCAGGCCTGAGGACCGCAGATAAAAATCACACATTTTGGCTTGGTAGTATCACTTTCTGTCCACTAGGCCAACTAAGCTCTCTTGTTGTTGTTGAGTGCCATTGAGTTGTAGACAACTCATAGTGATCCTATGAACAAAAGACCTGAACACTTGTATAACTTTCATCACTTCTCCAAGTTCCACTATTATGAAGTAGGACTAGCATAGGCATTTGGGAGGAGAATAGGGAAAAGAGTGAATAAATAATGGACACTGCATTGGAATAATTAAAGGTAAAGATCATTAGAAAAAGAATGTATAATTAGGGACTATATATATGACAGCAATCTGGAACAAGAGATGCCTTACAATGTGAATTGGGGAGGAGGAAAGGAAGCAGAAGGAGGAAAATATGCAGCATAAATAAAAGCCCAAACTATCTGAAAACTTGTTAAAATCTAATTTTTTAAAAAGCAAAGAGAAAGAAAAAAATTAAAAGTATGTGTCAGAGTTGTATTCTCTCTCCATACCTATTCAATCTATACATTGTGCAAATTATTCAAGAAGCTGGACTCTGTGAAGAAGAATATGGTAAGAGAATTGGAGGAAGACTCATAAATAACTTCTGCTATGCAGATGATATAACCTTGCTTGCTGAAAGTAGAAAGGACTTGAAGATCTTGGGCAGAAGATCAAAGAATACAGCTTTCAGTATGAATTGCACCTCAATGTCAAGAAAATATAAATTCTAACCAATAGGCAACAACATGATAGATTGGGGAGAAAAATTGAGACTGTCAACAACTTCATCTCTCTTGGAGCCACTCCTAACGTACTTGGTATTAGCCGTCAGGAGATCAGAAGTATTGTACCAGGAAAGTCTGCAGTCAGAGACCTCTCCAAATTATTGAGGAACAATGATAATAATTTGAGGACTAGAGTGAGCCTGATTCAGACCATGGTCTTTTCAGTCACTTGTTATGCATCTGAAAACTGGATAATTAATAAGGCTGACATGAAGATTGATGCCTTTGATCTATGGTGCTTCCTTGGGGGCTAAGATAGCAAAGCTTTATCTCACATACTTTAGATATATTGCTAGGAGAGGCTCTTCTTTAGAGAGAGACATCATGCTTGAAATGGTGGAGGGACAAGGAAAGATAAGAAAACCCTCATCCAGATGGACTGATAGAGTAACTAACTGCAGCCCTGGGCCCATGTGTTAGAGATGTTGAGGAAGGCACAGGATAAGGCAGGGTTCAGATCTGTGGTTCATAAGGTCACTATGAGTCATACTCAACTCGATTACACTTAGCAAAAACATTTTATATCTCAGGGAGCTCTGGTGGCATGGTCCATAGGTTGTTGCACTACCACCCCAAAGGTCATGGGTCTCTGATGGCTTAAATCCACCAGCAGCAACTTGGGGAAAAGATGGGCAATCTCTTTTTGTACAATATGTATCCTTCTATATTGCTGTAGGGTCTTCTGTGAGTTGGTTCTGACTTTATGGCAAAAAGTGGAGTTGCTGAGTATTCTTTGTTTCACGAACTTACAACATTGAGTTCCTATGAGACTGTTCAAGTTTGGGACACTTGGATATTGCCTGACTTGTACCCTTACAAATTCCCTGACTTCTGAGCCAGAATCCACCCCTTGGACAGTTTCTGTCAGCCTGAACTCCTTTACCTTAGTCAGAATGAGCCCTGTCTCCACATATTTACTGTCTGCCTACTACTAGTTGAATTTGGTCAGTGCAACCTCTTTGTGCTGTCAAAGGTTCCCTGAGTCACCTGTCATTGGGCTTTAGTGACTGCAATCCCTCTTGTTGAATTATATTCAAAGCAAAGAGAGGGCAATGGTAATAAAAGTCTAGGTAGAGAAAGATTGACGATGAAGAGAGGATTGGCTAGGGAATATTTCTGCGACTGGCACCGGGAAGAAGCAGGCCGAACTGTGTGACAGCGAGCCTCAGATTTCCACTCGTATTTCAACCTTGATGAGCCCAAGAGCGCCACCAAGTGTGCATAGTATGCTAAGCTCCAAATAAGAGGTGTATTCAAAATACCTTTCAAAATTATTAATACATGCTTGAAGAATATACATTTCATTAATCCTTTAGATCACAGGCCTGTATTTATGGTTCTTTTTCAACCTTCTCCCTGTGCCTCTTGAAAAAGGAAATCAATCTTGGCTGCTGCTGGTTGAAATATCGGCATACTTTGATCTAGGCCCTATACTAGACGCTATACTCAATTTTGAAACCCTTCAAGTCATCACTGTCTTACTATCATTCTAGTCTTATAGCTAAGGAAACTGTTAAAACAGATTAAGTAAATTGTACAGGATTTTCTTTCTTTTTTCCCACCTAGTTGCTCAGGATTCCTACTTGTCTTTGAGCTCATTTAATATTTATTTACTATCAAGTTCTGGCGACTTGGTGTATAATATATCAGGCTACTAACTAAAATATTAGCAGTTTGAATCCACTAAGCGCCTTATAGGAGAGATGTGGGTAGTCTCCTCCTATAAAAATATACAGTCACATAGAGATTTGGTCATGAGTCAGAACTGAACCAATGGCAGTGAAGTTTGCTTTATTTGTTTCTGCACCAAGCACAAAATAGGCAAAATTTCTTGTCTTTACAGATTTATTTTGTAATGGGTCGAGTTTATTTCATGGCTATCTTAACATTTAGGCATATATACCTATAACACTCCATCCTGAGAGACTCTTAATCTTAAATTGTTGTTATGTACCCTGAGGTTGGAAAAAGGCAGTAAATCTCAGAAGAGATTACCATCTTTCTCTCATGGAGAAGAAGGTGAATTTGAACCATATGTTTTTGAGTTGGAAGTGCAACACCCTAACACTAAGCCACCAGAGCTCCCTAGTTCTAACTAGCATCTTAGTTATACTTTCCTTGGGGATCTGACTTCAGGCCTCACCATAAGCCCACAGAGAGCTCTGAATTCAGACTTCCTGTTAATTTATATGTTTTATTAAGAAGAGTTGACTGAATTGGTAGTTCGAGTTTTATTTCCATGATGATCCCCAAGTGTAACTGCTAATTGTATGTTTCTAAGTGCGTGCTTCTGCCTGTGCTCTGTCCTTTAAGTCTCTGCACATCAGGAGACCAGGCCAGGCAAAGCTTTGTGTAAGTTGCAGTCTCCTTCGCTGTTCAATTCAAGCCCTACTTAAATATGAGAATTCAAGGAATTAACTCATGCTGCAATCACCATAGTCCCAGAGACTTGCTACAACTTCTGTCTAATTTTCATTTACATGCTGCTCTAGGAATGGTAACTTGTATTAAATGTGTTTTCTTGTAGAATATTTTAGCAGACAGTGAATGGAATTGCTATCATAACTGTTGGAACACCTACTATGAGAAGAAAAAAATATTTGGCACCTATAAACTAAAAAAAAAAAATTAAAAAAATAAAATATCCAGTACTGTCAAACTGGAATCTACTTATCACGGACCTTCCAGCAAATTTTGAGGAGGCTGTAAATCACTTAGAAGGAGTTATCTGTGGACCACCAGAGAAACATCACCTTTGGGTCAGCAGTGCAACTCCCTTTGGACCACTGCACCCAATAAAAAGAAAGAAAAAAAAAACCCACTTTGGTTAAAAAAATTAATGAGTCATGAATATATTTAAATATCAAAGATAGAAATCTTGGAGCAGCCTGCCACCTTCAGGAAACTTCTCAATTCTGGGAAAACACTGGTTTTATCCTTTTTATAAAATTCCAAACATTAATATTGTTGTTGTTAGGTACTTTTAAGTCAACCACGACTCCTAGCAATCCTCTAAACAACAGATAGCCTTGCCTGATCCTGAAAGCTCCTCAAAATCCCCACTAAACTCAAGCCCAATGATAAATTCTATCAGAAACATTACATTCATTTTCTGCAAATAAAATTACTCCTTTCTTTCATTATCTTTACTGTGATGCTTTCCTTGATTTTAACTGGTTTAAAACAAGCTACTCATTTACTAAGCAGAACTAAGAACAATAAAACAAATCTGGCCACAACAGTTTGTAAAAACGTATTATAATTGTGGATATCCTTCTAGTTCCAATTCCTTTGTCAATTTCTTTTATTACGGATTAATCCCAATAAACCTCTAAAGAATTATGAAACAAAAGCACACTGGAGTACCCCAATCAGAAATGGTGGGAAGAAGAGAGGAGAGAGAATATGCAGCGGTGCTCATTTATTTTTCCTTTTCCTGATATTTTATTGACTTCTCCGTTAGGTTACATGGAAGTTTTTTGTTTTGTTTTTGAAAATAGACTGGAGAATGACCCAGTAACTTAGTGCTTAATAGTATGGACAAATACATTTGCTGGGAAAATGCAGAAGCGAAGGGAAAGCATAGCTGAAATCAGTATCAAATGAAAAGTTGAGAGCAGGATGTGAAAAATTACAGAAAAACAATGTTGCTCAGAAATGCATCAGGCAAAGTGACAGGCAAATAAAGGACAATAAAACAGTGCATAAGAACCAACCTTCTTTGGGAAGGATTAAAGTTTCTTGATTTTTGCTTCACAAAAGCAGAAAAAGGGTAACATTAACCTCTTGCTTGATCATGATATAATTTCCGCAAAACCAGATTGGTTGCAATCTAGTTGATAATCTTTAGAGAATCAAGCGGAACTCAAAGCGACAGACTAGCACTGTGCCATGTCGTTCCCAAATTGGTCATCTTTTGGAAGTTAAGTCTTGGTGGTACAGTTAAACTATCTGGCTGTCATCCAAAAGACCAGCAATTTGAACTCCCCAGCTCTGGCGGCCTACTGGTAAAAAGCTGCGCTGCGATCCCCAAGTCAGAGGTCCGAATCCATCAGTTGCTCCCAGGGAGAAGGATGCAATTTACTTGGCTGCTTTTTACTACCTTTGGCGATCAGCCCGAGTGTTAGCTATGGGTCAGCTTCGACTCAAGGGCACACAACAACTACTTGGTAGGTAGAGATATGTGGTAGATCGCTTTTGGAAAGATTTACTGTCTTGGAAACTCTATGGAGGCAGTTCTACTGTTTCATGAATAGGAATCAATGGGACAGCAGTGGAATCTTCTTTCACGTCTACATTCTCCTCACAGATCAGCTGGTGGGTTTTAACTAACTATCCTTTTCGTTAGTAGCCAAGCCGTTTAAGAACCGAACCACCAGAGTTCCTAGTGGTGTAGTGGTTTAGTGCCTTCATATTTCTTCTGAGTCAGCAACTTTATGAGCGATAGTAGGACTTGTGTAGCAAGCTTCTGTTGCAGGTCCTTCCAGGTTAGGAGTGTGGCCTCCTAAGCGCTAGGGGGCGAGCGGCTCACTTTAGTGTTTGTCTCTCTGAGCTCTGACAGGCGGCGGGCGCATGCTCCGTGAGTCCCAGAGACTGTAGTGGAGTGACCTTTCTACACACGTGAGGTGTGAACCTGGGAGCATCATGCTGTGAGGAGATGGGGGCGGCTGTGTCCAGAGCAATGAGGAACTTCAATCTCGAGAACAGGGCAGAGCGGGAAATCAGCAAGATGAAGCCCTCCCTCGCCCCCAAGCACCCCTCTACTAAGAACCTACTACGAGAAGAAATGAGTCGTGAGTGGTGGGAAGGCGCGGGCGGGAGGGTTCTGCTCCCCTGGCCTTGTCCAGAGGTCAAGGTGACCACCGGGAGCCTGTGTGGTCCCAGCCTGGCGGGAGGGATTGGAGGGAGGTGGAGCTGGTAGGCCCGTGACATTGAGACTGTCCCCTTCGCCCCTGGGGTGGAATCTGCTGCTGGCTTTTCCTAGACCCCGAAGATCCGCCCCCCTCCATGGCTTTTCTCTTGAATATTTAGCTGCGTGGAGCACAGAGGCAATCAGGAAGGTTTGTGTGCTGCGGAAGTGAATGGCCTCATTCACAGTGTAATAGACATTTTATAGTGACGAAGTTTTCATCAGGTGTTTTGATTGGAGGATAAATGCTGGGCCTGACAGGTGTTTTGATTTACATTTAGAATCTGTGCTGACCAATTAATTTTTAAAAATCGACTGACCTGTGTTACGCTTGGGATCTTGGGGAAATCTTTTTCTTTAATACCACGGTCTTTCTTGTTTCTTTAGGCCATCCAGAAATCAGGGGAGAAATTACTAGAAAAGATGACAGGCTGTTGTCCTTACTAAAAGATGTTTATGTTGATTCCAAAGATCCTGTGTCTTCTATGCAGGTAATGTATGTCTTAATGAATGCAGAGTAAATGAGTAACGTTTCTGGGCTCTAAGGAGAAGAGTACTTCTTTCGGGCAATATTATCAGAGATCAAGAGAAGGGGGCCGAATGATAAAAGAGAGTGAACATTACAGGTATAAAAGTGGCAGTGTCATTGTGAAAGAAGGTACCTTGACAAAGTTTAAATACAGTGGACTTGGTTCATTGGTTATTTCTGAACTTTGAGAAAACTCAACACCACTTGTAAAGTATCTGCTTGAGTGTTTGATGCTCTTTCAGAAGTTACGTGATTTGGTAAGGTACCTTTCATGATTGTCATCTTACTGACCAAAGGAAAGCCAGACTATTTGCATTTGCATTTGAAAATTGGTTCTTGGAGAGATGATGGAGCTGGTGACTTTTCAGTAAGAAGCTGAGTTTTAATTGTAGCACTCCTAAGGCTCCTGTCTACACATCAATTGATTTTTTTTTCTTTTAGTCATTCGTTCATTATATTTAGGCACTTGGCCATCCTTTTGGAAAGAGGTTAAAGTGAACTTCACACATCAAATAAAAATCCTCACACTGCAAACGACTTGATTCAAATTCATAGTGACCATCTATCAGCTTTCTGAAGGTGTGAATCTTTTCTAGAAAGAAACTTCCCATCTTTCTCCCAAGGAGCAACTGGTGGATTTAAAGGCAAAGGAATGAATGGATAATGTTTTCGAAAAAGTGCAGCCAGAGTGCTCCTTGGAGGCACGATGTTGACGTTTCATCTTATACTTTGGACATGTGATTAGGAGAGGCTATTCCCTGAAAAGGTGTCATGCTTGGATAAGTGGAGGGTCACGGAAAGCCAGGAAGACCCCCAAGGAGATGGACTGACATGGTTACTTCAGCAATGGGCTCAAGTGTAGCAATGATAATGAGGACGGCACAGGATAGGACAGGGTTCAGGTCTGTTCATAAGGTTGCTATGAGTCTTACTTGATGACACCTAACAACAACTTGGTTAGTAGTGCAACATACTACACTCTGTATCACCAGTGTGCTCTAGAAACAATTATAGCCTCGAACACCAGGTGGGGTAGTTTTACTCAGTTTTAAGGAGACTGAATCAAAAATTGACTTCAATGAAAATTTACAGAGGCTTTGGATTTCCATTCATTCATTGTTGTAGATTTGTCCCCTCCCAAGGCTTCCCCCCCACCAGACATTACCCTCTTGGAAAAGTAAAAGAAAAGATTCTTTCATT
>NW_006399763.1:20581510-20584121 GCF_000299155.1 Elephantulus edwardii
AATTGAATTCAAGACACCAGATAGCAATAGCATGTATTTGCTCACACTTATGTACAGATATGCATTCATTTATGGACCTCTCAGTCCTATTTCTATATTTCTCTGTACAACAGACTTACCTTTTTAACTGTTTTTGTTACATGCCATCGAGTCAGAACTAACTGCTGGCTGACCTTCCAGCAGGTTTTCATAGACAGTAAATCACATGGGAGGAGATTGCTCATCTTTCCTCCCGCAGAGTGATTGCTGAATTCGAACAATGAGCCGTTGGATTGGCAGCACAATTCCTTACCCCTAAGCCAGCAGAGCTTTCTAATAATAGACTTTTATATATATTAAGAAATCTCATTCTTTTAAGAAATGTCTTTGTTTTTCTCTTTGATTTCCCAGATGAGCTAGAATATAAAATTAAAACCCACTTCTGTTTGTGTTTAGAATGTAATTAAATTAAATGTTATAGATTAATTTGAGGAGAATTAGCATCTTTTTAATGAATTGAGTTTATGAGGATAGAAAGGAGGCTGTTAACAGGATCCTTTTACACTCAAAATTTTTAAACCGTTTATAGCTAATATATCAGAATGTGATTTTTGTATTGGAGCCACATACATTTCTGAGTTTCAATGTATTTCATTTTTTTAGTTGATTTTCTAACTCATATTTTAAAGGTGATCTCATCTATGTGAAATAAAAATTTTTTCTTCCTCTGTAGCACTTATCCATCTTAAATATGTTCTTATTTTATCAACTTGCCTCTAATGTTTCTTCATTAATTATTATACTGGATTCTAATTGGAAAGAATACTTTTATCTCATTTGGGAAGTTGAGTTTTGTTGGAGTTGCTTTTGTATTTCCAATTTCCTAAGAGTTCTTATTTATTTATGAAAATAGATGAAAGATGATTTGAGTTTTTGAAACTGAAGAAGTTAGCTAAAGTGTTTAGGCCAAGATTGCAGTATAGAATTACAGCAGTAGCTTTTGCCTTTTGAAAATGATTGGATTTCTGTATAATTAGGGCAAAGTGGGAAGAAGAGCTGAAGGCAGGATCCTGAAGGTCCTTGTTTATCTCATTAAAGAATTTGGATTTGGGTTTGTTTTTTAGTTTTTTATTTTTGTACAGATTTTAGAAATAGAGATACCCTTTAAGCATCTGGGAATATGAATCTGGAAATCAGGAGAAGCTGTAGATCTGAGGTCAGAGATTTATGAGTGTTTCTACCTAAATATTGTGATGGCAGTTAGAGAAGTATTAGGGGCTTGACCTTGATGAGCACATCATTTAAAGAGAAGCAGAAAGGAAAGAGATCCACTAAGAAAATGAGAAGCAAACCACTAGAGGGATAGATGAAAAATAAGAAAAGAACTGGCATGGAAACCAAGAATGTCACCTGTTGTATTGAGTACAAATAAGACCTGAAAAAGTGCCCTCTGAGTTTAACAACTGTGCATTCCTCATAGATGGCAAATGCCTTTATCTTTTAAAACTTGACTAAAAAGAAGAGAACTGGTTATAAGGTGGTTTGGGATTTCATGAGTATTTTTAAAAGATAAGACTACAGCATTTTAATTTTTTTTTTTTTTTACTCTGCGTAGAAAGCAGCACTTAGACATGTAGTTGGAAAAGAGCAGGAAATTTTTGGCATAGTTAATAGGAATGGAGCACAGAGCAAAGATTCAGGGAGTGTAAAAAGAGCAAGGATAGCATGGGATGGTTATATCTGACCTCTCCAAACTCCACAAGGGTGAACTGTACCTGTCAACAGCATCAGCAGCACAACCAATTCCCGTGAGGTGAGACATGTCCCCCACACGCCCAACATCAGTCTTACTGCTTTGCTGGATTCAGAATCTGTTGCAATAGCTCACAGACCACTCAGAACCATATTAGGGAAGTCAGGAGGCTGTACTTTAGCTTAGTAGCAGATGTAATCACTCAATCAAGACAGCTTTGAAATGTGGTCACGGTCACCTCAACCTTCAGTCTCATGGCTTTAGGTAGGTGTTACAAAGCTCTTAGTCCTCTCAGTGTCTCTTCACAACCCTTAATCTACCAGGAAGCTTGTGGAAAAGGTTCTTAGCTGTGGTTCCATGGCATAGCAGTCAGCTCTGTCTCATGTCAGTTCTCTCTCATCACTGGTTCTCTGCTGCTCTCCTGTTGGTCTGGCTGGTACGAGTATCTCTGATGCTGAAGGGCATGCTGCATGCTCTTGCTTCTTTGCTGACTCTCAAATTCTGCTATAAATCGGCTCAATTTAATGGCAGTCCCATTGTAGATAGACTAACACATTATTTACGTATTCCCACCCATTTACATGGTAAAGTTAGTGACTATGAAGCCATTTTGAATAACCCTTAACACCACAGTGAATGAACCTGCATGTGAGTATGCATAGATTGTATACTTTTGTGTGTAGTTATTGACATTGGTCAGTTTTCTTTGAATTACGATCTATAGCAATATTTGAATTGTCTCGAGCTTTTTAGGGGACACTCTATATAAAATACAAAACTAGGATGCAGAATGAAGGTTATTAAATAAAAGTGTTAAAGCAAAAATCAGAATCCTGTGCTTCTGAAGCAGGTACAATTTTTAAGATTTAGTCTAATCTA
>NW_006399763.1:20584221-20600869 GCF_000299155.1 Elephantulus edwardii
ATGATGTTGTTTATTGGTCCATACATACATGCATATATACATATATACATACATACATATATATGTATCTATTCATATTATACATATAAGAGTATGTGTGTGTGTATATATATATACATACACAAACACACACACACACACACATATATATATATAATACATATAAACCTGACAGAAGGTCAGCTATGGGTCAGTTCTCTGGCAGGTTTTCATAGTTATTTAATCAGACAGGAGGAGATTGCCCATCCTTCTTCTGCAGAACAGCTGGTGGCCTCTAACTCCTTGCCTTCAGAATTGCATGAAGCACAATTTCTTTTTATATATATTTCATATATATGTGAAATAGTGTGATGAGTGAATGGGATATATTCAGTTATAATTTTATGGAATTAAATAATTGTATATTAGTGGTAATGTAAAGCTTTAACCATGAAATAGTCATATGCTGAAAGTGTCCTTGTAATGTGGTCTTGCTGAAAAAATATAACTTAGTGTCACGTACTGTATTTATTTGAAAAGCAGCTGTAAAGATAGAAGTAGTAAGAATCTTTGCTCTCATCCTTTTTTTTCTTTGTTTTGATACTAGGCAAAAGGTGGTGGAACACGGCATGAGATGAAGGAGTTCAGATTGCCAAAAGGCCATCACTTTAATATGAATATTACAGACATTCCCAAAGGCAAAATTTCAGTTGTAGAAGCATTGACACTTCTCAATAATTATAAACTTGATCCAGATACATGGACTGCTGAGAAAATAGCTCAAGAATACCATCTTGAACTCAAGGACGTAAATTCTCTGCTTAGATACTTCATTACTTTTGAAGTCAAAATCTTTCCCCCTGAAACCAAGAAAGCCTTATTATCAAAATGAAGAAAATAATGAAATTACTTTTCTTATGTGTATTCTCCATATCCTTGTTGTATTTGTTTCTACATTTTTAGCATTTTAATTTATATAAATGTCTGAATGTTTAAAGCTCTCTCTTTATTCTAGGACACTGCTGATTTAAGATGGAGCTCTGTTTAAGATTACTGGATGCTTTTTCATTTTTATTTGGTTTAGGCATATGATTGTATGTATATGTCTGCATGACTAAACGGGGTTGTTGTTTTTTTTTTTTTGTCCTTGGATCAACTTTTAAATTGCTAATGTGATTTAAGCAATATTCGGCATCCTTCTAACATTCAGAATTTTGCTTTTCAATTTAGATGGTTAATGAAAGTAAGAAATTTTCTAACTTTTAAGACCTTTATTGCTAGAGAAAGGTAAACGTAACAGAAAAAGAGTTTTTCTAAGTAAAGAAAGATTACATAAAAATCTAGAAAATCCTTTTTTTAACTGCATAATAAATCCATTGTGGTAGAGTCAGAACTGACTCAGTGTTTTCAGAGGCTGCCAATCACATGGGAGGAGACTGCCCATCTCTTATCCTCACAGCATGTAGAGGATTCCAACCTTTGGATTTGCAGCACAACTCCTTCCATCTAGACCATCAGATCTCCCTATAATAACACCCAAAGAACAGTACACATTTTTAATTGGTTTTTAGAAAATAATATTAAAGGTGGTTATTCCATATTTAAAGTCAATCTAAAATGAAACAATCCATAGCTACTTTTTGTTGCTGCTGTTGTGTCATTGAGTCAAGGACAACTCATAACAAGCCTGTTCTATAACTATTGCCATTTCTCTAATGTTCACAAGGTTTTCAAAGGCTTGTTATTTAAGAAATGGATGCCAATCCTGCTTCCAAGTCTGTCTTAATCTGGGAGTTCTACCAAACCCTGTCTACCCAGGCTAACCCTTATAGCATTTGACACACCAGTGACAGTGTTCAGTAGCAAAGCAACCCCAAGTTATCTAAATATAGCAAACTGACAGACTTGTTGTTGCTATTGATTGCTGTAGAGTTGAACATGACTAATAGCGACCATATGAACAAAAGGCCTGAAGCTTTTCTATATCATTTATCAAAGTTCTAAAGGCACTATCAAAACAGAAGCATCTCTTAGTTGCTCCTCCATTATTCTACAGTAGGTTTTCATAAACTTTTAGAAATGGATTTTTTTTTTAATTGAGGGTTTCCTTTGTCTTAGGTTGGCTTTAACTATGAAATAACTATCTTTAAAATTAATTTTTTGAAAAAACAATAAAAATATATGTATTGTACCCTGGGTGGTAAACAGTTAGTTCATGGTAGACTAAATGGAAGATTGGCAGTTTGACTCCACCCAGGAGTGCCATGGAGGAAAGGCTTGACAATCTACTTTCTAGATGATAATGTTATTGTTGTTATTGATTGCCTTCAAGTCAAGCTCTACTCACAGCAGCCCTATGAACAAATGGCCTGAAGCCCCTCTACAACCATCATTTATCAAAGTTCATAGAATTTCCGGAGGAATGTTGTTCCGGAGGAATGTTGTTTAGGAAGCGGATGCCACTCCTGCTTCCAAACCTGTCATAGAATGTGTTGGTTGAGTTGCCTGTGATGCATAGCATGGTTCCCTAGCAAACAGTAGATGTCTGAGTTGGAATCGACAGCAATGGGAAATATTTTCAACATACTTTGGACATGTTGCAAGGAGGGACAGTTCCTTGGAGAGGGACATCATGCTTGGTAGGGTGGAGGGACAGCGTAGAAAGGGAAGGCCCCCTATGAGGTGGATTGATTCAGTGACTTGGGTAATTGGGATGGGTGTATCGGAGACGGTGCGATTGGCAGGGTATAGGGATGTTGTACATAGGGTCGCTATGAGTCGCAAGCGACTCGGTGGCACATAACAACAACAACAAAATTAGTCCTGGTAATATAATGGTTAATCTTTCAGTTGTTAATGAGAAGATTGGAAGTCCAAACCCACTTGCCTCTCTGAAAGAATGTGGCTGTCTGCTTCCATTTAGATCACAGCCTTCGAAACGCTATAGTATGGGGCAGTTCTACTTCGTCTTGTGGGGTCAACTCTATGACAGTGGATTTAGGTATTATTTTGGGCTTTGACCAAACTAGCTTCAACCTTTGTTCTAGTCTGCTGCGTTACATGTGAGATGGGGACAAGAACAAGGGAAGACAAAGATGTCCAGCTTGAATGAAGTAATTCCTCAGATCTGGGAGCTGGAGGAGAGGCTGTAGAAGAGTTCAAGAAGATGAACCAGCAAGGGCCACCTGGCTTGACCTCTTTGAGATGTCTGAGCAGCCAGGCTATCACTTGAGGACTTTTGTTAAAAAGCAGAATCTGTATGGTGGGGGCAGGCTAGCTCCAGTCATCCATGCAGGATGTAATCAAGGCCTTGTACCTGGCCATGCAGCTGAAAGCAGACCAGAAATCAGAGAGGCAAGAAGTAATGACCAGTGATGAATGCAAATAAAGACAGAATTTTTAAAAAGCTATCCCACTGCTTGAAATATACCCTGAGAAAATGAGAACTGAGGCATAAACGGAGACTTGTACACCAGTGTTCATAGCAGTATTATTCACAATCGCAAGAACATGGAAGCAGCCCCAATGTCCAACCATAATGGAATGGATTGAGAAATTATAGTACATTCAACAATGGAATACTACGCAGCACACAGGAACAATGATTTTGTAAATCACTAACTAACTTGAGAGAGACTGGAAAGTATTCTGCTAAGTGAAACTAACTCAGTCCCAAAGAACAAATATTGTTTAAGACCATTATTACAGAATGAGCATGGGATCTGGGGGTGGGGGGTATTAATCTTAGGGTTGCACAATTTGATGGGTGGAGGGATGGGTAAAGGAAATGAGAGGGATCTGGTGTGAAAACTGTGTAAAACTAAGTAAACCAGTAGAAAATAAATATTTTCAGTAGGTTTTTTTTTAAAAAACTAAAAAAACGAAAAGAAATAGTATAGTGGAGAAGGGACAAGAACTTTGAGAGAAGCTGTCACAGTCATGGGGTTTTTCTGAAAAATTAACTTGTTCATTTCTATCTAGGTTTAATGTAAAAAACCCCACAAATTCATTGCTGTCCAGTCTGAACCAACTCATAGCTAGTCCTCCAGTGGGTTTCTGAGACTGTAAATGGAACAGAGGAGATTTTTCATCTTTCTTGAGAGCTTTTGCTAGTTTTGAACCTCCAGAGAGGCGTAGTCTTTGGGATATCAATACAATTCCCTATGGAATAGGGCACCAGATCCAAAAAGTTTTAAATAATGATAAGCCATGGTAAGTGAGATTTGATGATTTAAAGATTAGAAATTTTGAAAAGCTAACTGGGGGAAAGGGAAAAGCCAAAGCATAAAATGATTTTGGGGAGGGACCTGGGAATTTGCTGATCTACCCGTTTAACAAACTCACATGAGCACAACATATACCAGTAGTAGTATCTTGAGCACAGTGTGTCTGAGTTCAGCTATGCTGAATACTTTCTGTGGAGTTGTGAGTGGATCACATAACCTCTTAAAAGGAGATTACATTTCCTTTAAGGCAAGTATTATGTCTTTGGTCTAAAGGGGTCTTACTGTCATCAAGTCATAGCTGATCCTCCAGTGGGTTTTCAGAGATTTTAAATTGTGTCAGAAGAGATTGCCCATTTTTCTATCAAGGAGTTGGTGGATTAGAAACTGCAGAGTCTTGACCTTTGTGTTAGCACAATTCCCTACGGACTTCACCACCAAGGCAAAAATAAGAAACAGATTCTTGTAGTCAAGGCATGCCTAAGAAGGATACTTGACCTATGTAATAAATTTAGATTGTTATTAATCCGTGGCATAACCAGGTCCAGAATCTATTTTCAAGGTCCTCAAACTTACTATCTTCCAGTTGGTTCCAACACGTAGGGACCTTCTAACAGGTTTTTTGAGACTGTAAAATCTTGACTGGAGCAGACTCCTTTCTTCCGCAAAGCTGCTGCTGATTCAAATTGCTGCAGCCTCTTGGCTCTTGAATTAGGAGCATAACTTGATACAAACTAAGTCACCAGAGTGGGGTGTTTTTTCTGTCTCAAGAGAAAAAGTCCCAGGAGTGCAGGTGTGAGTTGTGGGAATATTAAGGAATATAGTAAAATTTCAGGATGTCAGTGTCTTTCTCAGGGAAGAAATCCTAGCCTTTATACCTATAAATATAGGTATATTTATGTAATATACGTATAAATATAGGTATATTAAAATATACCTTTATATTTTCTTTATGTTAATAAGGCCATATTGGTATAAAATATGTTTAAGCCAATAAGTTACTTGAAATATAGAAGGGACAGATGAAACAGAAGCAAGCGTGCTCCAATGGAGGAAAGCTAGATGCCACATGAAGATTGCAAAAGGATGTGGAGGAGAACATTTGAGAAGCTGTGACAAGGATTTCCCCATTGAGCCTGCAGAAAATTTTCCTCTAAGGTTGAGTATCCTAACTCAACCTCTGGGTTCCTAAACTGTGAGAAAATAAATACCTGTTAAAGCTGGCTAATTATTTCTCTGTTAATAGCGGGACTATAAAGGGTGTTTTCAAATTCATTTTAATTATGTGAATAATTCACATCTTGTTTATATTTAATTCAATACAATAATTCTTTTTGAAAGCAATAAACAATGTCAAATACCATTTTTTAAAACTCATTAGTCATTTAACTCATTTAGTCATCAGTCGTTAAAACATATGTGAACTGCTAGTTCTGCAGTTTCTGAGGTATCTGTTCAAATCTATGTGTGTAGTTGGTTGGTCGTTATCTACTATAGAACTGGTTCTTGTCTTGCCAACCCGGAGCACAGTGGAGTGAAGCACTGTCCTGTTCTGAGCCATCTCCGTGACGGGACACAGATTGGACCATGATGCTCCAGAGTTTTCATTGAGTTTCAATCACTGATTATCAGCCATTTCTTCCGCCTTACCTGGAAGTTTCTTACTGAAACCTATTCATCATAGCAACACATAAGCCTCCATTGATAAATGCATGACAACTGTGATGAGGTTCATTGGCTAGGAATGAATTCTAGGTCACCTGCATGGAAGTCAAGCATTCTACCACTGAACCACTAATGCCCCAGAGTGATTAGGCAATTGTTAACATAGCTGCTGTTTATTGCGTGACAGAATACTTCATTGGGGACTACATTGGGCTAATCCACTGGAAGCTGCACTGATAACCCAAAGGTTTCCACTCTGGTTTAAATCCACTAGCAGCAACTCTGCAGGAGAAAGATGAGTAACACTTCCCTCCCTTTCCATTTGTACCACCGAGTCAGAACTGACCAAAAGCAGCTGATCTCCAATAGTTTTTCGGAGGTCCTCTATTAATTGGCTCCGTGACAGCAGTGTTGAAACATAGTTCACTAGCCCTCCTGTTTCTTTGTGTGTGAATGCTGTTTTCCTTTTGTTCTTTGGTGTGCGTAGCAAAGCACTTGGATTAGGAGTGGTGGTGGTTGCTGTTGAGTTGGGACCAATTCACAGCACTCAAGGATACTCCCTGCTTCTACTGAGCTGCTGGTGAGTTCAAACTATCTGCCTGTGAGTTGACAGCACAGCTTCTTACCTAGTAGGCTGCCAGAGCCTCAAGAATAGTTGTTAAATACCATTGAGTCAGAATCAACTCCTCTGCCCATCCTGTGGGTTTTCAGATCAGTCAGTAAATTGCATGGGAGGAGAGAGCCCGTCTTTCTGTAGAGCAAGCGGTGGGTTTGAACCACTTGAATTAGGATTGGCAGCACAGCCCACTAAACCACCAGAAGTGGTATTTATAAAAAACATGAAGTGTTGTTTCACAAAACCTGGGCTTGGGTCTCACCATCACTTATATGATCATGGGTGTCCTAAACTGTAAAACGGAAATAGTTATTTACTGAGAAGATTATTTTAAAAGTAATTACTGTGTGCTGTTATGTGCCATCAAGTCGACTCCAACTCAGAACTCTGTACAACAGATTGAAACCCTGCACTATCCCCATAATCTGTTGCGCTTAAACTCATTGCTGTAGTCACCATGTAGTCTGTCATTGAGGGTCTTTGAACCTTGTGCCTTTGGGATTGGAGTGCTGGTTCTTAGAACTAGGTCACCAGAACAACCTTAGCGTCCAAGAACCTCCAGTTTATAAAATACACTGCTGTGCTTACCTACCACTAGAGGGAGTATATCAGGATGATTTCATAGATTTATTTTCATTCTAGGGGGTGATCTAGTTGTAAGGAGCTGTGCTGCCAGTTGTGAAGGCTTGCTGTTCAAATCCACCAGTTGGTCTGCTGGAGAAAGATGGGCAATCTTTGTGATTTGCCGATTCTGAAAATCCACTGGAGGGTCAGCTGTAGGTTACACCTCAGTGGTATATAACAACATTTAAATTCTAGGAAGTCATTTGATAATCTTTTGGGCATAATGGGAAGTTACATTTTGGTATACCTGTAGCTCTAGTAAATTCTGGAGCTGTGGAGTGTTTATCCGCTCAAAAGAAGCTTTTAATGTGGGTTTATAACTAGTATATGAAGTAAACACTTCATAATAATGGAAAGAGCACTTACCAGTGTACATAGGATGCTGGCTCTCCTTACTGTTGTCTATAATACTGATGCTTCTCTGGTGGCACTTGCAGCTGAGGAAGAAAGAGTGTAGGTGCATTATATCATTCACCCATATTCAAGCATTAAAAAACACAAAAAGGCCACAAACAGAATGAACAAATAGTTTATGATCCTTTTATCTGAAGGATACATCAGTAGAATGGGGGGTAGCTAACATTCTATTAATTGTACAATGCTGCAAAATACTGTTCTGCAAAATAGGGGAAGAGTAGATGATGCACGATAATCAAACTAGGAAAATAATCACACACTGGGAATGTGGTAACAACGTGATGAGAGAAGAAAAGGAAATTTTCTCTGCCTAAATGTCCTTTGTAATAAA
Source organism: Elephantulus edwardii (assembly GCF_000299155.1). NCBI lineage: Eukaryota > Metazoa > Chordata > Mammalia > Macroscelidea > Macroscelididae > Elephantulus > Elephantulus edwardii. The sequence continues at coordinate 20,592,077 of NW_006399763.1, forward strand.
GTACTTTAAATATTCTACCCTCATCTTGTTGTGTTATTGTTGTTGATTGCCTTCGAGACAAGCACAACTCATAGCAACCCTATGAACTTTTGTTCCTTTTGGCCTGAAGCACCTCTACAACTATTGACATTTATCAAAGTCCATAGAGTTTCCAGAGGCATGTTATTTAGGAAGTGGATGCCACTCCTGCTTCCAAACCTGTCATGGTTACTGTTTTTCTGTGCCATTGAGTTGCCTGCGATGCACAGTGACCCTATGTACAGCAGCTCTGAACCCTTCCCTGTCCTCAGCCAGTCTTACTAATTCTGACACACCAAACCCCATCGCCCCAGTTCCTGTATCAATTTATCTCATCTGGGGTCTCCCTTGCCTGTACTATCCATCCACCCTTCTGAGCATTATGACCTCATCTTAGAGTTATTTCAAACCCAGATTAAAATGTTTTTATAACTTATCTCCATCTCAGGAACAGATTTTAGGCTTTGAATACTAATGAACGAAGGCCAGATGAGTTGTGGGAGGATATCAAGGGTATCATCCAGGAAGAGTGCAAACGGTCATTGCAAAGACAGAAGAGGAAGAAAAGACCAAAATGGATGTCAGAAGAGACTCTGAAAATTGCACTGGAGCACAGAGAAGCCAAAGAACAAGGAAGAATTCAAGATACTAAAGAGTTGAAGATTTCAAAAGGCAGCATCTCTGCTGATGTACTGTTCCAGTTGTTTTTGGATAATATTCAGTAGAATCTTGCTTGCATGTGAAATCAATGATATGATATTGTTCTGTAGTTTCCACACTCTGTTGGGTCACCCTTCTTTGGAATGGGAACAAATATAGATCTCTTCCAGTCAGTTGGCCAAGTGGTTGTTCTCCAGATTTCTTGGCACAACTTGGTGAGCACATCCAGGGCAGCATCTGTTAGCTTAAATACATCAATATCTGTAGAAAAAGGATACAACCCTGACCTCATTCTTCCTGATTTAAACGGTGCAGTGCTCCCTTCTTCTGTTTGGACAGTTGTTACTTGGTCTAGATATAGGTTTCGCATGAACCCAATTAAGTGTTGTGGGATTACCACTCTTCTCAATGCACCATAATTTGTCAAGAAATCAAAAGACATTTGGTAAGTTTTTAAAGGACATTTTTAAAGTGCTAAGGACCAAGGGTGTTACTTTAAAGACTAGTTGTTTGTGCTGTTGAGTCGAGTATAACTCACAGTGACCCAGTGAACAACGGATCTAAACTCTTTCCTACTCTGTGCCACCTCATAATTTTTGAAATTTTTAACCACGTTATTTCTGTCACTGTGTCAGTCCATCTTGTTGAAAGTCTTCCTCTTTTGCTGACCCTCTACCTTTCCAAGCATAATGTTCCTCCCCAAGGAATATTCCCCCTCACAACATGTCTAAAGTATGTGAGATAAAGCTTTGCCATCCTTGCTTCCAGGAAACACTCTTGCCACACTGACATATCTGTTTTATCTTTTCACAATCCATGGTATCGACACTTTTTCTGTCATCCTTATTCATTGTCCAGCTTTTCAGATTCATAGTTAGTGATAAAAAAGACCATGACCTGAATTAAGTGAACCTGAGGCTTTAAATGGACATTATTACTCCTCAGTAATTTGGAGAGGTCCCTGACAGCAGACTTTTCCATTGCAATGCATCTTTTGATTTCTTCTTTGCTGGTGCCCGGGTTGTTGATTTGTGGATCCCAGAAAGAGAAAATAGGTTGAAATATATAAAAGCAATTTCAATCTTTTCTTTATGTGTCATGATGTTGCTTACTGGTCTGGGGTGAAGATTTTTTGTCTCCTTGATGTTGAGATGTAATCCATACTATAAACTGTAATCTTTGATCTTCTGCAACAAGTGCTTCAAGTTCTCTTCAATTTGAGCAAGCAAGGTTGAGTTATCTGGATAACGCAGGCTGCTGATGAGTCTTCCTCATATTCTGGTGCCACATCCTTCTTCATATAATCCAGCTTCTCAAATGACTTTCTCTGCATACAGATTGAATAGGTATGGAGAGAGAATACAGCCCTGACACACTGCTTTCTTAATTTTAAACCTTGCGGTGTTGTTCTTTCACTTGATTCAGACAACAGTGACTAGGTCTAGATATAAATTTCATATCAGCACAATTAAATGTTGTGGGATTCCCATTTGTCTCAATGTGAATCATAGTTTATTTGACCCACACAGTCAAATGTCTTTGCATAGTCAATAAAATACAAATAGACACTCTGGAATTCTCTGCTTTCTGCTAAGATCCATCTGACATCAACAATGATATACCTGGTGCCACTGCCTCTTCTAAATCCAGCCTGAGTTTCTGGCAGTTCTAGGCCAATGCTTTGTTCTAGCCATTTTTGGATGATCTATAGTAATATTTAGCTTTAATGTGATATTAAAGATATTGTTGAATAATTTCCATATTCTGTTGGATCACGTTTCTTGGGAGTGGGAACAAATATAGATCTCTTTCAGTCAGCCAGACAAATGTCCACCAAATTTCCCTGCACACACTGGTGAGCATGTCCACGGCTGCATCTGTTAGTTAAATATGCCTATTTCAGACATGTCATGGTGAGCTTTCAGTGCAACTGGAACCTCTTCCTTCATTACCATTGGCTCTCTCCACAAGAACCGAAATAGATGACCTTGAGTCAATCCCCTTAAATTTAAAAATCATCTCAAGAATAAGTGTGAAACATTGAACACTAATGATAGAAGACCAGATGAGTTATGGCATGGCATCAAGGATATCCTCCATGAAGAGAACAAAAGGTCATTACCTAAATAGAGGAGAAAGAAAGGAAAAAAATGGATGTTAGGAGAGACTCTGAAAATTGTACTGGAGTGTCAAGAAGCCAAAGCAAGGAGATGAGATTAAAGACTAAGTGCACTTTAATACCATGAAAAAGCCATGTGATTTAAACTGCGTCACATGCATGTGAAAATGAAACAATGAATAAGAAAAACTGAAGACTTGCTGCCTTTTAATTGAGTTGACAAAAAGTATCGAGTGCACTGTAGTCTGCCAAAAGACCAAACAACTCTATCTTGGAAGAAGTTAAATGAAATTGCTCCTTAGAAGCAAAAGTTGTGAGGCTTCATTGTACAGACTTTTGGAGGAGCCAGTCCTTGGAAAAGGACATGTTTGGAAAGGCAGATAGTCGGTGAAAAAAAAAAAAGAAGAAGAAGAATCTTAACACATTGCCACAAATGACGGCAAAATGTGTTTCTAAGCACGGTCGTCAATTTAAAAGTGTGAGGCAATGTGTTAATGGGATTTTCCACAGTGAGTGCAAGAATGAGTTTAAACAAAGGAAGGGAAGACTCTCACGATGTGTGTTGACAGTGTAACGATGGGCTCCAGTGTGCAGAGATGATGAGGGTGCACAGGATAGGTCAGGATTCGGATCTATTGTTTAGAGGGTTGCTATGAGTCCTGGTTGGCCTGAGGGCACCTAACACCAACAACTTAAGAAGAAAAACATGGTATCAGCTTTGGAGAAAGACTCACAGACAGCCTTTGATACTTGGATGAGACAACCTTCTGTGCTAAAAGAGAAGACTTGACGTGCTTATTGATGAGGATAAAAGCTTTTGCAATTACAAACACCATGGCCTGGATCAGATGCATCTTAGTCTCTAGACTGACTTTGTTGCTTCTCAGTACTCAGGAGAGGTTCATGATAGCAGATTTTCCCAGTACAATTCGTCTTTTGATTTCCTGACTGCTGGTGCCATGAATGTTGATTGTGGAGCTGAACAAGATACATGTGTTAACAACCTCAATCTTTTCTCCATCTATTGTGGTGCTGCCAGTTGACCCAGAGGTGAGAATCTTTGTCTACTTGATGCTGAGCTTCAATCCATATCGAAGACTACAGTCCTTGACCTTCTGCAGCAAGTGCTTCAGGTCCTCCTCAGTTTCAGCAAGCAAGGTTGTGTCATATGCATAATGTAGGTTGTTGATGAGTCTTCCTCCAATCCTGATGCCACATTTTTCCTCATAAAGCCCAGCCTCCTAAGTGATCTGCATACAGATTTAAAAGGTATTGAGATAGGACACATCCCTGATGCACTCTTTCCTTTGAGTTGTGGAGCTGAAGAGTCTTGAATATACCATGGACCACCAAGAAAATAAATGTCTGTCTTGGAGAGGGTGAAACTAAGTTTCTCCTTGGAGGCTAGGATTTTGAAGCCCTGTCTCACATAGTTTGGGGATGTGGCCAGGAGGGACCAGTCTTTAGAGAATGACAACATACTTGGAAGGGTGGAGGGACAGTGCAGGAGAGGAAGACCCCAGATAAGATGGATTGATACAGTAAATGGGGGGTAGGTGTGTCAGAGTCAATGAGTCTAGCTTCAGTGCTGATGTCCAAGTTTCAGGCAACTTGAGGGCACATAACAACAACAATGTACTTTCTAAAAGAGGAGCTAGCTGAGCGACAGTTAATCACTCATGGCTAAATGAAAGGTGAGGTGTCAGAACCCTTGAAAATGGGCTTATCTTGCCGTTGAGATAACCCCCATGGGGAAGAGGGAGGACATAGTCTCCAGCTACCCTAACTGCAGACATATGGTCTTGAAAATCATCAATAGCTGTATTACCAATATAGGAGAGCGATTTCTACCCTGTGGTGTACCCTGGTGATGTTGATGGAGAGAGGGTGGAGACTGTGACAAGCTTAACCAGAGGAACCCTGCATTTATGCTACAGTTAAAGGTTTTGCTTTCTGGATGATTGAAGGGAAAGCTGATTTATAACTGCAGGAGATAAAGTTTGCTGGATGATTGAGAAAACCAGAAGCTTCTTAATCTGTGCTGCTTAACTAATTGAGGAACTTTGCCTTGTTAATCTGACGTGGGATTACTGACTAAACCTGTACTTGCATGGTGTGATATTCTTTGTCTCACTCACTATCCAACCTATTTCCCTGAAAAACTCTACAACCATGGGTCAACAACGAACTAACAGACCCAATGGTTGGTAGACATAGATACAGGAGCTTGTGGGTGTCATGTCTGACCAAGCAGCTATTCATTGGGACTATGGGTATTATTGATGGGGACAGTTACCCTTTATGAAGCAGGTAGAAGTCAGACTTGGCCACCTCCACGTTGCATCTCTCCTTTCACAAAAGGTTAGCCAGTTGACCTACCCAGAGTCTCCTCAGGAGAAATAACTGAACTGATGATCTGTACCAATAACGATTACCATCAAAAAGCCTTCTGAGACAATTCTACTGTGTCATGTGAGTCAACATCCACTTAGAGGCACCTACAAACAGCCACAGGGAGCTCTGTTAGCCCAGTGACAAGAAACTGTGCTACAATTCCTAAGGTACATGGTTCGAGGGCACAAGCTGCTCCCTGGAAAAGGATCCTCCTGTGTGATTAACTGTCTCTGAAAATCTGTCAAAGGATTAGCTACGGGTAAGTTTCAACTATGCAGTACACAACAACACAACAACAAAAAATAACAGCATTACATATCAAAACCCCGTGTCAATGTTATTAGGTCCTATTGAGTCAAATATGACTCATAGCAACTCTTTGAACAAAAGATCTGAATCCTGTTCTATCCTGTGCCAGCCTCGCACTTCCTGACACACAAAAGCCTATTGTGGCAGTCACTGTGTCAGTTCATCTGGTCCAGGGTCTTCCTCTCCTTCACCGATTCTCCACCCTTTCTAGCATCATGACCCTCTTCAAGAAATACCTCTCCTAGAAACATTTCCAAAATATGTGAGGCAAAGCCTCATCATTCTTGCCTCCAAAGAGCACTCTGGCAGCTCCCTTACATGACGTACATGTTTGTTTTTTTGCTTGTCGATGGGATGCTCAGTGCTCTTCTTCAACACCACCACTCAAAGGCATCAATTCTTCTTCAGTGATCAGAAATACTATAGCCTGAATCAGATGCACCTTATTTCTCAAACTGACATCATTACACCTCAATAACTTGGAGAGGTCCCTAACTTCAGGTTTTCCCAGTGCAATATGTCTTCTTATTTCCTGATTGCTAGTCCAAGGGTATTAATTGTGTATCCAAGCAAGATAAAGCTGTTGACAGTTTCAGTCTCCTCTCCTCCCTCATGATGTTGTCAATTGATCCAGGTGTAAAATTTTGTTTTAGAGTAGTAGTCATGAACTAGTAGATGTCATCAGACAAAGTAAAGAAGAATGGAGGGAAGAGAAGAAGAACTATTACCTTACAAATTGCCCCAAAATATACACTATCCTTAAAGAAGAAAAATACTTGGTAGTTTAATATTTTGTTATTTGTTTTTCCTTTTGTCACTGGTCCTGATTCTTTATCAACAGATAAAATGGAGTCTTTTACAGGACCAGATTTAAGAGACCTCAAAACCTTGGAAAAAAAAATCCTTAATGAGACCTTTAAATATTTAGGTTACCACTTTCTATTTTTAAGGGCTCCACTTTTTGGTAGGTCAAATGTGTGACCCAATTCTCAGTGCACATACAAAATTAATAATGTGATCTTTTAAAGACTTGTTCAAGTAATATAGTAAGCAAAAAGTATCTAAATATTCAAATATTCCTAAATAGCTTTTTAAAAGAAATAGACTTTAAAAATATTTCTTCTGGGGAGTTCTGGGGGCCTAGTGGCAAGAGGCTGCACTGCAATCCCAGAGGTACACGGTTCGAATCCACCAGATGCTCTGCTGGAGAAGGAGGAGCAATCTCCTCCTGTACCAGTCAGATCTGATTTGATGGTACACGCACACAAAATTTAAAAAAAATATTTCTTCTAATCAATAATTATTCATTTATTTATTACAAATAGCAAATATTTATTGACCTGTGTGCCATGCACTGATCTAGATGCCGAGGATACCACAGAAGAGATAATGTCCTACATTTCGTGGAGTTTACAGTTTTATAATGTTAGTTGTTTTCCAGTTATCCTAGTTAACATTTTAAACTGTGAATCTGCCACAGTGCCTATAGGAATATGACATGTTGTTTTGTACAGAGTATTAAAAGAAAGTTTCTTCCTAATAAGAGACATGTGACAGCACTGAAAGGAGTAACAGGCCAGCCATATGAATGTCAAATAGGAGAGTTTTCCAGGTGGAAAAAGTAGCAAATTCAAAGGTCCTGTGGCAGCAGCAATTTTATTTTTGTGAGAAGCAACTAGGAGGCAAATATAATTGTTTTTGGTTGGTAGATGCCATCAAGTATGACTCATAGTGACAAAGTGAACAACAGACCTGAATCCTGTCCTATCCTGTGCCATCGTCATCATCTCTGACACAGCTGAGCCTATTGCTGCAGACTCTGTTTCAATCCACCTTGTTGGGGGTCTCCCTCTCTTTGGCTGACCCTCCATCTTTCCGAGCATGATAACCTATCCTGGCCACGTGCCCAAAGTGTGAGAGGTGAACGTACACCATACAAGGGGCACTCTGGCTGCGCTTTCCTCCAGCTAAATATAATTAAATCAGTTTAAAGAAAGGAGAATAGTAAAAGATGAGGTAAAAAAATGCTAGAGGTTGTGTTGAAAGATAATACATGCTATCATGAGAACTTTTTTTTAATAACGTGGAAAAACTTGGGAGTGTAACAGGATCTGAATGTGACATGATCTGAATTTATTTTGTTTTTTAAGAAGCCAACTCTAGCTGCTTTCTAGAGAATAGTTACACATATTGGATCAACCAGCAAATAGATACTATTACAAAAGTGTTAATTTTCATAGGGTCACTATGAGTTGCCTACAATTCGATGCGACTTAATAACAGCAACATCAACACAGAGAGTGATGAGCTGGCCTAGTGGACAGAAAGCGATGCTACCAAGCCAAAGATGGGTAACTTTTAATCTGCAGCCCTTGGGCCTGTCTTTCATTGTTTTTGTTCAAACATTCCTCTAGATTGTATAGCCCTAGTGTGTCCACTTGCCATACAGCGGTAATTCGTGGTTGCTGTGAGGCTGAACACTGCGACACTGATGCGTCAAATTCGTTAAGGGTTACCCATGGTGGACAGTGTTTGGTGGAGCTCCCCAATTAAAACAATCTTGGAAGCACTAGTGGCTTCCACTTCCATAACAGCTTGCCTCTGGAAACCCTATGAACCTGGAGAGAGGATGAAAGTCACACAAGTGTTGAGGACTTTCCTTCATAGAGTGCCTACAACTCGATGGCACTTAACAACAATAACAACAACAACACTGCCAATGATTTGATGAAAACCAGTTGTAATAACTCTTTGTCAATTTTCTGAGGCTTTAAATCACAACGGAGGAGCTTGCCCAGCTCTCTTGCTTGGAGTCCCTGGTGGATTCTAGCTTCCTCAGGTGTACAGCCTTTGAGTTAGCAATTCAATTCTGTCCAGACTGTGTCTCTAGAGCGTCCTCCATGTCCATTTTACATATATTGAAATTGTTATATGGTAAATTTGCATATTTGGTAGAGATATCTATAGTCTTTTAACTTTGTGAAATAAGAAATTCTAGTGAGTTGGGAACTGTGGTGGCTTAGTGGTAAGGAGTTGTGCTTTCTGCACAAAGAAACACAGTTCAAATCCATGAGTTGCTCCATAGGAAAGATGTGCTCTTTCTTCCTTCTTGTGTAATTCACTGTCTCTGAAAACTGACTGGTGGGTAAACTATGAGTTGGTTCTTACTTCGTAGTACATCAGGAACAACAACCAGGACAATAGTGAATTGGTGTATTTTACAAAATATAGTTAATAAAATCCTTACATTTATTAATTGGATAAATTATTGTAAATATGCTTAAAAATCTTAG
>NW_006399763.1:20601709-20614428 GCF_000299155.1 Elephantulus edwardii
AGAGCATGAAGTAGAGTCTGGGTTTTTTTTTCACCCCCCCAGGTGCCTGTCGGGCCTGGGTTTCAGCTGTCCACACCACAGCAGTGGGCAACGAGCTTAAAGCCCCTGATGGCTCTGGGCGCTGACTCTCACCAGTGGCTATGGATGAAGTCACAGGCGATTTTCAGCCAGCACTGGTAATATTTCTAATAACATTAAGAAATGCAAAATTTTGGCATATAAGAATTTTTTTAAAGGCAGTGGGATTTTAGTATTGTGAGTTTATTGTTCAACATGGTTTTCTAAATCCACTGCCTTTGACTTTTGCCACGTGCCTGATAGAAAAATGAAAATAGGATGTGTAGACTATTGATGAGGGGATTGACCTGCTTTGCCATCCTGTTGTTGTTGTTGTTGTTATGTGCCATTGAGTTTCCTGCAATTCATAGTGACCCTATGTACAACAGCTCTTAAGTCTGTCCTATCCTGAGCCAGTCTCACTGACTCCTACACATCTTCCCTCATTGCTTCAGTCACTATATCAATCCATCTCTTCTGTGGTCTTCCCTTCCTGTACTGTCCCTTCACCCTTACAAGCATGATGTCCTTCTCCAAGGACCGATCCCTCCTTGCCACATGCTCAAAGTGTGTGAGACAGAGCTTCAAAATCCTAGCTTCCAAGGAGAAGCTTGATTTCACCCCTCTCCAAGACAGACCTATTTGTTTCCTTGACAATCCATGGTATGTTCAAGACTCTTCCAGAACCAAAACTCAAAAGCATCTATTCTTCTGTCATCCTTCATCATTATCCAGTTCTATAACGCATAGCAAGTAATTGCAAACCCCATGACCTGGATCAGGCACACCTTTGTCTCTAGCCTGATATCGATGCTTCTCAGTACTCAGTACCCTGACAGCAGATTATCCCAGTGCAATTTCTTTTGATTTCTTGACTTCTGTACCAAAAGTGTTGATTGTGGTGCCAAGCAAACTGTAATTGTCATTTGCTATCCTACTATGTTTAAATTGAGTTAACACCAGAAAATGTACATTTCCCAACCAGCAAGAAAGAATGAGCCAAGAATGCAGCTTAAGTCCTTCAGTGTCACAGATTCCTATATAATTCAGACTCGGATCTGGATGAGAGCAGTAGCAACAGTTCAGAACAATAGACAAGCACGAGACAAAGCTGAGCTTGGATTGCTACCCTGTGGAGCCAAAGCCCAGGTCCTATGCTTAAATTCTGGAGGATTTGGGGTAGGGAAGGCATCATAATTGGCATGACTAAGAGAACTTCGCACTCTAGTACATCAAACAGAATTGATGAAATACCAATTGACATGTTTCAACAAACAGTTGTAGTCCTGGACTTACAGTCTATGCTAAGAAATTTGGAGGACAGCAATCTGGCCAACAGACTGGAAGAGTCATATTCGTTCCCATTCCCAAACAAGGTGACCCAACAGAGTGTGAAAATTATAAAAAAAAATCACTAATGTCACATTCAGGTAAAATTCTTGCTGAAGATGATTAAAAACAGGATGATACATCAACAACAGACTGTCAGAAGTTCTAGACGGATTTAGAAGAGACTATGGCACTAGGGATATCATTGCTGATGTTTGGTGGATCCTAGGATGTCTATTTCTATTTTGCTGACTTTTCAAAGGTATTTTACTGTACAGATCATAAAAAAATTATGGTTAACAGAGAAGATTAAGAATCCAGAACACTTAATTATGCTCATACGAAACCTACTGCTGGACCAAGAAGTTGCTGTCTGAACAGAGCAAGGTAACACTGTTGTTTGTTGTTATATGGCATGGAGTCAACTGAACTCATAGTGATCCTATGCACAATAGCTCTGAACCCTTCCCTATCCTGAAGCAATCTCATAATCTCTGACACACCTACCCACATTGGCCCAGTCACTGTGTCAGTCCATTTCCTCTAAGGTCTTCTTCTCCTGCTCTGTCTCTCTCTTTCCAAACATGATGTCCTTTTCCAAGGATCAATCCCTCAAGGCAACATGTCCAAACTATGTGAGATGGAGTTTCAAAATCCTTACCTGCAAAGGGCAATTTGGCCTCATCCTCTCCAGGACATACCTGTTTGTTCTCTTGGCAGTTCACTAATGTTTGACATTTTCCTCCAGCACCACAACTTAAAGACATTGATTCTTCTTCAATCATCCTTAGTCATTGTCCTGTTCTCTGATGTATAGCAAGTAATATCAAAGACCATGACCTGGATCAGTTACACCTTAGTCTCCAGACTGACATCTTTGCTCTTCAGCATTCTGGAGAGGTCCCTGACAATAGATTTTTCTAATGCCATTGATCGTTTCCAGACGGCTGGTACCAAGAGTGTTGATTGTAGAACTGAGCAAGCTGAAATTATTAACTCAATCTCTTCTCCATCTATCGTGATGCTCCCAATTGGCCCAGTGGTGAGAATCTTTATTTTCTTGATGTTGAATTTCAATCCATATTGGTAACCAAAATCCTTGACCTTCTGCAGCAAACAAGTCAGGTCTTCTTCAGTTTCCACAAGCAAGGTTGCGTTATCTTCACAAATTGGGGAAAGTATGCATCAGGGCTATCTCCTTTCTCCATTCCTATTCAAAATGTATGCCAATGAAAGGAACTCATTTGGGATGCTGGACTTTGGGAAAAAGAATGTTGCATCAGAACTTGCTTGCTGACAGGACATGAGGAGGATTTGAAGCCACATTATAGGAGATTACAGATTACAGCCTTCAATGTGGATTACATTTCAGTATCAACAGGACAAAATGCAAACATCTTCACCACTGGCCCAATAGGCATGATGGGGGAAAAATTGAAGTTGTCCATGATTTCCTCTTGCCTGAATCCACAATTAACACCTTTGTTAACAGCTCTCAAGAACTCAAAAGACACGTTGCATTGAGAACACCTGCTGCCATGAGGATGTCACAGGACGGGGCATGTTTCAGATGTGTTGTCCTTAAGGTTGCTATGAATTTTAGTTGACTTGACAACACCCAATAACAACAATAACAATTGCATATAAGGTTGTGACTTTGTTTAAGAGTTAAGTTATGATAAGGAATAAACTCAGGCCCTATTCTCCATTTTGGATGAGAGCAGTATACAAAATACCCACACTGCAGAGTAAACTTTAGAAAGTACTCTAGGAAGTATAAGTACTATAAAGTAAATATTCAAAGAAGAGAGAAACAGAGATCAGACACAGTTGTTTAGGGATTATTTGCCTTAATGAATAATATTGTCCCAAAGAGAATTATTCTGACGTTTAAGTGGAAACATTACATCAAAGTAATTATTTCCTTCAAGAATTGAAGTTCCCAGGAAACTTGACCTTTTCTGTGGGTGGTGTGTTTGATCTCTGTGTATACAAGTCTTCTTTTTCCTGGGATATCAAAACAGTGCAGCAGGCATGTGGACAGCAGCATCTGGCCTACACTCAGTCCACAGAAGGAAAAATCCCCATCAACAATATCAAGAGTACAGAGCTAATTCTTGTGAGCTCAGAAATGTCCTCAGGCATGTATCTTCTATTAATTCTAAGACCAACCATCCCCAGGACTCTCATTCCTTGGATTCATTGCAGTGGCCAAAAAGTTACAGGTACTGCTTATGACTGTAGAGTTTATTAGGGAAGTAACAGCTTATAACTGAGGTTTGAAACACTCAGCATAAAATTTTTCAATCAGAACAGTTTCTCGGGCGTGTTCTTAGGTAGGCCTCTATCTGGCCTCGTGACTCTGGGCCATGCTCTAATCAGGCAGGTGCTACAAAGCTCTTTTAGTTTTCTGCCAATTTTGTGACGGTACAACTGCTACTTCTCCCATAGTCTGCCAATAAACCTATTGCAACTCAGCTCTGGCACCAAAGGTCAGCATATCTAGTTCAGCTCTTCATCACGTCAGTCTCTGGTTCTCTAATATCTTCTACATCAAACTACTTCAAGTGTCATTGCTGCAGTCACTGCTGTTGCCACTCCCAGTTCCACCGCCTCACTCCATCTCACACAGGAAAATGTGCTGTTTAGTCTCTTTCTTTTTGTTTATGGTAGGGAGATGATCTTTTCAATTGTCTTCTGTGCATTAGAGAGCTGGACAATGAATAAGGAAGACAGAGGAAGCATTGATGTCTTTGAGTCCTGGTGCTGGAGAAAAGTACTGAATGTCTCATTGGCTGCCAAAAGAACAAAGAGATATGCCTTAGAGAAAGTGTACCTAGAGTGTTCCTTGAGGAAAAAGATGGTGAAGTTTTGTCTTTTATTCTGTGGACAGGTAATGAAGCAGGGCTATTCCTTGGAAAGGGACATATATATGTGGAGGATCAGTGAAGAAGAGGAACAGCCCCATCAAGATGAATCGTCGTGAAGATTTCAGCAATGGGCTTGAGTGGTTCAGAGATGATGAGGATAACACAGGATAGGGCAGGGTTCATGTCAGCTGTTCATAGGGTCACTAGGAGTCATACTCAACCACACTTAACAACAACAACCACCACCACTACCCAGTTAGGTGCTATTTACTCTATTAATAAGCTACCCAATCCCACTGGGGCTCCACAAGCACCTCATATGTGTATATTCCTCCCCAGTCTTGTGGTGAAAGTCAAAATCATTGGCTAGAAAAATCCATATTACATAACGCATTGTAACAAATGGGAGTGTAATTTCCTATTTCTTTTGTTTTTAATTTTTAAATAATTTTAATGAACACTTACAGAGAATTTGGAGAAGTGCAGCAATGAATGAATTTTCCTATTTCTTGAGAGTTTATTGAAAAGATCTGCATTTTGTATTAGTTTCATTTTCTTATGCTAGGAGTGTTTCCATTTCTTTTTCTCTCCTCAGAATACTGTTGTGATTGGTGTAGTATTGACAGTCTCTTATTTCCATGCTCATCCTGGGACATTTGTGAGGCTTGTACTATCTTAGGAGAACAAGCTTTACTGCTTATAGAGAAAGTGCAGCCTCAGACAAAGTTTCAAATCTTCACTTTTCATTAGATGTCTGTTGCTGTTGCTTTTAGTTGCTTTCAATATCCTATGATACATGGTGTTGTCATGGCATGGAATTAGATATCTAACATTCCTTTTATATCTAAAATATATATTTAGTTGTAAAAATAGCTCATCTCTGTCATATTTTGTTTCTGTTATTGTTAGCTGCCATTTAGTTGACTAAAACTCATGGCTACTCTGAATAACAGATCTGAACCTTGCTCTATCCTCTGTCATCCTTGGGATCTCCAACCTGCTGTAGCCCATTGCTATGTCACTGTGTCTAGCCATCTCACTGAAAGTCATCCTCTCTTTTCTTGATCCTTTAACTTTTCAGCATGATGTACTTTTACAAGCAATGTTACCTCCTGACAAAATGCCTAAAGAATATGAAGCGAAGTTTCACCATCCCTGCCAGTGAGGAATACCCTGTTATACTTCTTCCAAGACAAATTTGTTCATTCTTTAGGCATTTCATGAGACATTCAATACTATACACTAATGCCACACTCAAAGACATCAATTCTTCTTCTGTCTTCCTTATTCACTGTCAAACTTTCATACACGTAGAAGCAACTAAAAATACTATGGCTTGAATCAGGTGTGCTGGTGATCTAGTGAGTAGGGAGGGACATTGCTAAACCAAGGGTTCTCTCTGGCAGTTCAAATCCACTGGGGTTCTGTGGAAGAAGAATAGACAATCTGCTATGTGATTTAAAACATCTACAAAGTCCCTGGAGTTGGCTGTGACAATGGTAATTAGGGTCAGATTTTAGCAACATATTTTTTGAGGAACTATCTTGAATTTTCTTTCTGGATCAAAACATTTTCTTTTTAAACTTTTAATTGTAATCTGAAGGAAAGTTTACAGAATAAATTGGTTCCCCACCCAACAATTTATGAATATTATGTTTTTTGACATTGATTCCAGTTCCCACATTGTAATAATACACTTCCTACTTCCTCCATGTATTTCCTATTTCCATTCATCTTTTCCCCTATTCTTTCTTATCTTGTGAGTATTTATCCCTGGACAATGCTGCCCTTTTTGTCTTGTTATGACTCATTGTTATAAGTCGTGAATACCTTCAATGTGTTATGGATTACCTCATAAACCTCTCTATTGTTTGGCTGAAAAATTGAAGGTGTGTAGGTAGTTGGAAGGTGGGCAGAGTTCAATTCCAGCCTGGAAGGGTGATTGTGTATTCCCAGAGTTCTACAGGTCTCTATCAGACCAATAAGTCCCATCTTTTTATAACTTTTAGTTTTGCTCTACATTTGTCTCCTCTATCAGGGGGTCTTCTATTAAAGAGTAATCAGGAGTGGCAATGTGGAATTTATTATTAAAAATGGCTTACCTAACCACAGACCTGTACTCTGCTGTGTGTATGGGCAGAAATATGCAAATAGGGTGTATTAACCTATCTGTAAAAGGATTGGCTATCTCATTAATCCACAGGGGATTGTCTAGTTTCACCATTAAATTGAATGATTCCAGCATTAGAGTTTCTCTTTCACCAACAACAAAGGTGAAATAGACATACAGTAGGTACCCATTCAGATATTCTTGTGCCCACTAGACTTGACAGTAGCAGCAGCCATGGCTAAAGCAGAGAACCAGAGAATCAACATGATATGGAACTGTTATGCCGTCATCACCCATGGACAGAAATGGAGCTAAGCTAAGAGCCTTTGCCCAGGTTTTTTTGACAACTTGAGGGTAGGGGGTATGAGTAAATATTGACAAGACTGAGAACTTGGTAACACTGGCCTTAAGCCATAAGGCTCAAGGCTGAGGTGCCTGTGAGCACATTTCAAAGCTGTTACAAATGTTCTGCTATAAACTTGGATTATAACCCTGTAACTTCCTCAGTATGTTTCTGTGTGATCTGTGAGCTAGCCCATTGGATTTTGGACCCAGTAAATCAGTAAGATTTGTGTTGATATGGGTAGAAAGAGGTGAGGGAATGTAGGGGACACGTCTGACCTCTTAGGAATTGATTCTGTTCTATTGATGCTGTTGATGGGAACAGTTCCTCTTTGTGAAGTTGGTAAAGGTCAGATATGGCCATCCTCATGTGACCCTTGCTCTTTTTACAGGTAACAAGGCACTATCTAGTTCTGATCTCTGGATTTTAGAGACTGATGCTCACATAGTCATTTAGTAGTCCTTTGGATTACTAATCTTCACTGTTATTTGGTCTATATTGGAAGAGACTAAGTTACATGTTGAATGTCCATTTGTAAGTTTTTACAATCCTAGCCTTTGAGTCGTGGTGTTGAAGAAGAGCACTGAATATCACACGGACTGCCAAAAGAACTCACAGATATGTCTTAGAAATATTGCATCCAGAGTAGTCTTGGAGGCAAAGTTAGTGAAGCTTCATCTCACATATTTTGGACATGTTGTTGGGAGAGGCTATTCTTTGGGGAGGGATATCATGCTTGGAAAGGGAGAGGGTCAAGGAAAGAGAGGAAGACCCTCAACAAGATGTATTGACACAGTTATTGCAGAAATAGGCTCAAGTGTCTCAAAGATAAGGCTGACACAGGATAGGGCAAGGATCAGAGCTGTTGTTCATAGAATTGCTGTGACTTGTACTTGGTTTGAGATTACCTAACAACAGTCACTACTACCAAAGTAGGAAGTAAAACTTTGTCTTTCTAGGTTATATTATGTCGGCTGACTTTCATTTAATCCATGACTATGATCCTGAGCTCCCAGACCTAGTCATCCACTCAAGGTGCTTGAATTTGTCTAAGAAGCTCATTATGTTGTCCTATTTGCTCTATTGTATACTTTGATGTATTTACAACACATATATTCCATGAAACAACATATGATCAAGAGGCAATGATGATAAAGGAGGAAGTTTAAGCTGCTCTGAAGGAACTGACAAAAAAACAAGGCCCAGGAGTTGATGGAATACCAACTGACATATTTCAACAAACAGATGTTGCCCTGGATGTGTATTCTAGTTTGTATTAAGAAATATGCAGACCAACTACCTGGTCAACTGACTGGAACAGACACATGTTTATTCCGATTCCAAAAAATGGTGATACAACAAGTGTAGAAATTACCATGCAATATCACTAATATCACATGCAAGCAAAATCCTGCTGAAGACTATACAAAACTACCAGAAGTGCATACTGGATTTAGAAGAGGCCATGAACTGGGGATATCATAGCCAATGACAGATGAATGTTGGCTGAGAGCAAAGAATACCCGAAGAATGTCTATCAGTGTTTTATTAACTATGCAAAGGCATTTAAATGTGTGGATAACAATAAATTGTGGCTAACCTTGAGAAGAAAGGGAATCCCAGAACAACTGATTGCACTCATGTGAAACCTATACTTGGACCAGGAAGCAATTGTCCGAAAAGAGGAAGGAAACACTGCATGCTTCAAAATCAGGAAAGGAGTGTGTCAGGGATGCATCCTGTCTCCATACCTTTTCAATCTATATGCGGAACAGGCCATTCGGGAGTCTGGGCTTTATTAGGAGGAATGTGGTATCAGGACTGGAGGAAGACTCATCAACAGCCTGTGTTATGCATATGACACAACCTTGCCTGCACAAACTGAGGAAACTTTGCTTGCACAAACTGAGGAGGGCCTGAAGTGTTCGCTGCATAAGATAAAGGAATGAAGGCTTCAGTATGGACTGAAGCTCAACATGAAGAAGTCAAAGATTCTTACCACTGGGCCAGTTGGCAGCACCATGATGGCTGGTGAAGGGAGAGTTTGTTAACAATTTCAGATTTCTATGCTACACAATCAACAGTCTTGGCACTAGCAATCAGGAAATCAAAAGACTAATCGCATTCATAAAATCTGCTGTCAGGGACCTCTACAAAGTGCTAAAGAGCAACAGTGTCTGTCTAGAGACTAGATGTGCCTGACCTCTCCAAAGTGCTAAAGAGCAACAGTGTCTGTCTAGAGACTAAGGTGTGCCTGACTCAGGCCATGATCTTTGCAATTATTTACTATGCATCAAAGAGCTGGACAATGACAAAAGAGGATCAAAGATTGATGTATCTGAGTTGTGGTGCTGGAGAAGAGTACTGAACATATCCTGGATTGCCAAGAGAACAAACAGGTTTGTCGTGAAGAGGGTGAAACCAAGTTGCTTCTTGGAAATAAGAATTTTGAAGCTCTGTCTCATGTATTTTGAGCATATTGCCAGGAGGGATTTGTCTTTGGAGAAGGTCATCATGCTTGTAAGGATGGAGAGACAGTAAAAGAGAGGAAGCCCTTGGAAAAGATGGATTGACACAGTAACTAGGGTGATGGCATTAGGAATATCAGAGACAGTGAGATTGGCTCAGGATAAGACAGGGTTCAGAGCTGTACACAGGGTTGCTATGAGTTGCAGGCAACTTGGTAGCACATAACAACAACAACATAGATAGGTACATAGGAATATTGTTCATCAGACCTATATATATATTTGTGTATTTGCCTATGAATATTTGCTCATTTTACCTGCCTGCCTATATATATGCTTTAATGTACTTTATTATGATACTGCCACATTGTGCATATAACAGTATTTACCTTTTTCATCTGTAACTTTGGTACAACTCTCTATAGCTTCCTTTTCTTTCACCCTACTTAAAAGATGTCTCAATGAGTGATTTTGTTCCCCTTCTCCTCTCCTCCCATCTCTGATAACCATTAAAGAATTTTTTTCTATATAAACTTTCCAATAATGTGAGTAGTGAACTCACAGTATTTGTCGTTTTTATGAATGTCCTATTTCACTTAACATAATGACTTCCAGGTTCATCGGTGTTATGAGGTTTCAAGGGTTCTTCATTCATCTTTAACATTGCATAGTATTCCATTGTGTGTTGTCAAATGTATCCATTAACGTACTTTATTACCTCTTTGCTATTTGGAATAATGCTGCAAAGCACATGGGTGTGCTTATAGAAGTACTTTGATTTTGGTCCATTATTTAGTGCATGAAGTTTAGGTTGATGTCCCATGAAAAAAATCATATAGTACTGGATAGTATCTTAGAATCTTGCCCAACTCTCGTTCTGTAGGTTGAGATATGTCTACATCTAACCAATTAAAAGGATAGTACAGAACTCAGTATCCTGAGATGAGATGTTTTACCTACCTTGTGATAACAATTTTATGAAGGTGTTATGGAGATGCTGTAAAATTGTAGATTTTCTCATTTGCCATTTGAAAAAAATTATTACCAGATATAATTTTAGGTTTATAGCTTATAGTATAGTGCTTTGAAAATATTATGACAGACATTTACAGTGCTTATAATTTGACAGGCATAATGCTAAATACTTGAAGTTGCTTATTTATTTTATTATCCCAATTATTCTTTGACTAGCTGGTGTGTTTTTGTGTGGTTTTTTTGTTGTTGTGTTGTTGTTTTGTTTAGTTTAGTGTGGGTTTCCTCCTTACAGTGCTGAGTATTTGGCCCAAGGCAATCTTAGAAATCAGCTGGAGAGAGACTATATTGTGGCTATCTTCTCCAAAGTTCAGGTCATAAGGATAAATATGAACTACCTCACCATCATGATTTATATCACAATGCATTTTATAGGAGAAGTAGTCATTAGGCTGGTGTCTAGAGAGCTTAAAATGGGATATAAGGACAAAAGGCAGTGAGAGTTTCTCTGAAAAGGCCAGAGGAGTCAGAATAGCACAGCCCCTCATTGCTCCAGAGCAGAAAGCAGGTAAAGAGACCATAGCCCAGCTCCATAGTTTTCTCTAGAGCCACACCAGCAAGAGGTTAATTTATTCATGGCTGATTCACAGACTTACAGTTGTGGTACTGACAGTGGGCTTTATTAGAGAAGTGAGATGGAAAGTGGGAGAGACAAAGAATATTACCCAATGCAAATAAAAGTTTTAGCCCAGATGTCCCAAGGCATAATTTCTCAATTAGTCCAGGCTCTGTTTCAGTCCAGTAAGCACCTTTTCCTTCCATCATCAAAGGCAAGAAGAGCAAAACCTTTAATTGTGGCTAGCACAAATGCAAGAAGCTTCATATCACACATTTCCACAGTTTCAACACAGTCTCTCCACCACCATCACCAGAATCTTGCCACCAGGTCTGGCTTTCACCAGCGTCTTAGTCTTCCTCAAACATTGCTCATCTCAAGTCTTGCTGCAACAAGTCTTGTTACTCAGTGTGGGAAGCTCACTCTCTCTTATCCCATTCTCACAGCTGTTGATAATTTGCTAGACCATGTGTCTATAATTAAAGCAGCTGGAGGCCAGAGGGAGCTTAACATAATGGCTAAAAAAAAAGCCAATTTTTAGGCTAACAATGCAGATGGACTTACAAAGCAGAAGTAACAGTTCAACTATATCATACCATCTCTAGGGAATTCTGGTGGCCTAGTGGTAAGAAGCTACACTTCAATCGCAAAGGCACATAGTTCAAATCCAACAGCTGTTATACAGGAGAAGGATGGGCAATCTCTTCTGAGTGATTAACTGTCTCAACAATGCACAGCAACAACAACATGTTACCTCTACTCTATATAACTCAGGTGAGATTTAAAAAAACCCCAAACCTTAAGAAATGGTCAGTAGATATAGAACAATGAGGAGTTGACTTGCATCCTTTGATCCCACATCTTCCTCTTCTAACCCCAAGAATTATGCCATTGGTTTCTTTAATTTCACAGGTTCGGAAGACGTAAACTATCTTGTTTTGCTGGAGAATATTTTACATTCCCTTCCATCTTTAGACTCAATGCAGTCCTGCTGTTTGCCTCATCATCAACGCTGATGAATCAAGGCTGGCCTTTGTAGTGGACATATAGTTCTTGTGGTATCCTTGGTGATGTGATGCTTATGGAGGCTTTCAAATGCTGTCTAATTAGACTTTTATATCTCGGGAATCTCAAGAGATCAGAAAAGGAATGCCAGGTCCCTAAATGAGAGTCCTAAAGACAGACTCCAAATGCTTTTCTCTCTCCTGACAACATCTTATTATGCTTATTATGCCAGGTTGGTTGTTATGGTGATAGGGAGACAAGACTGAACAAGGAAGGGATAGTGAAAGGTATTGTTTTAAGGGAGGGAGGTAACTCTAACGTATTTTGCAAAATCTCACTTTCATTAAATAATCATGACTATCATATCACTTCTATCTATGGTGATGGTATAAACCTTCTATTCAACTAATACATTTAGAAATCCATGAAAAGAAGGAAAAAGAATTTTATACTTGTGTTTGTTTTATTCTGTCTGGTTAGATCCTTTCTTCTTTTAAAACTCTTGACTTATGTTTATAATCATACTCTGATATCAAAGCTAGCACGTCATTGCTTTTTTCTTTGTTAACAGTATTTAAAGTTTTCTAAGTTAGCTCTACTGATCTTATATAACTTATTTTAACATGTTTAATTAAAAGCACAACAAATAAAATATGTAACTATATTTATTGCTTACAAGTTTATATGTTCAGGTCTTTTGTTCATAAGGTCACTATGAGTCGCCTATTCCATGACACTTAACAACAACATAGAGAGAGAGCTCAGTCGGCCTAGTGGACAGAAAGTGATGCTACCAAGCCAAAAGTGGGTGTTTTAATCTGTCGCCATCAGTCCTGGTTTTAATTGTTTTTGTTCATTCTTCTAAGTAGTATAGCACTGGTCTGTCCGTTTGCTGTACTGAGGTAACTCATGATTGCTGTGATGCTGAACACTATGACACATGTGTCAA
>NW_006399763.1:20614833-20624010 GCF_000299155.1 Elephantulus edwardii
GGCAATGAAGGAGTGAAAGCCCAGAATCCCTGTGAATGTTCATTGAAACTAATAAAATTTAATAATAATATAAAAAAAACCCCAAAACTTGGAAGCAGGAGTGGCATTCACTTTTCAAATAGCTTGCCTCAGGAAACCCTATGAACTTAGAGAAACTTGCAAGTTATAAAAGTGTGCAAGTCTTTTGAGTCATCTATGACTTGATGGCATTTAACAGCACAACAACATATCTTACTTGGTATATAAAAGAAAATCCTGGTGGCAAAGTCCATAGGAAGTTGTGCTGATAACTCAAAGATAGTGTTAACCTGATAACCTTCCTCAATAGGAGGAAAATCTTTTGTACAATTTATAGCTTCCCCAAAAAACCACTGGAGGGTTGGCTATGAATTGGTTCCAACTTGAGGGCAATGAATTTGAGTTTTGAGGTATATAAACTAATAATGTTCTTCAGACTTTCAGTTTAAATATTGTTTCTATTGACTTCTACTTCAAGCAGAATGAATCTATTCTCAGATCTTCTACAAAGATTCTTGTAGATATACCCTCCCCTCCTGTTCTAGCTGGGAGGGCTTTGCATAGCCACACATTGTGTAGGGATTTTACTGGGGTGCTCTCTATCCCAGCTGATTGAAACAGACTATCTTTCAAACAGACATCCCATAAGGCAGTCCAATGCCCCTTTAGACAATTACCATTAAGAAAAGTGAAGAATAAACTTCCTCTGTGCTCTCTGTTATATTAGTGTAAGATTCGATGGGTTTCATCCAAGATTAATTCTGGCCTATTTGGAACACCAAAGAATAAGACAAAATAATTGGAAAACCAGACACCTCTTTGGTCAAAGGGTGAAGATAAAGCAAAAAGCTAATTTATCCTGGTATCTCCTGAAAATGTTTCTATTCCACTGTCAATAAGAAGAGTCCAAGTTTCTTTTCAAAACAGGAAAATATGAAAGTTTGCATAAAATTGAAAAGATAATTTGAATTGTGTTTTTCTATGGAAAGTACTTTTCATTGTTGTTGTTGTTGTTGTTATGTGCCGTCAAGTTGCTTGCGACTCACAGTGACCCTATGTATAACAGCCCTAAACTCTGCTCTGTACTGTGCCAATCACACTGTCTCCAATACACCCATCCCGATTACCCGAGTCACTGAATCAATCCATCTCATAGAGGGCCTTCTTCTCCTGCGCTGTCCCTCCACCCTTCCAAGTATGATGTCCCTCTCCAAGGACTGGTCTCTCCTTACAACATGTCCAAAGTATGTTAGATGAAGCCTCAGAATCCTTGCCTCCATGGAGCTGCTCAGTTTAACCCTCTCCAGGATGAATCTGCTTGTTTTCTTGGCAGTCCATGGTACCTTAAACACTCTTCTCCAGCACCACAGCTCAAAGGCATCAATTCTCCTTCTATCCTCTCTAGTCATTGTCCAGCTCTCTGATGCAAAACAAGTGATTGCAAAGACCATGGCCTGTATCATATGCACCTTAGTCTTCAGAGAGACACCATTGCTCTTCAGAACTTTGGAAAGGTCCCTAACAGCAGACTTTCCCATCACAATACATCTTTTAATTTCCTGGCTACTGGGGCCAAGAGTATTGACTGTGGAACCAAGCAAACTAAAGCTATGAACAATCTCAATCTCTTCACCATCCATCCTGATACTGCCAATTGGCCCAGTGGTGAGAATCTTTGTCTTCCTGTCACTGAGCCTCAATCCATACTGAAGGCTACAGTCCTTGACCCCCTGTAGCAAGCACTTCAGGCCCTCCTCAGTTTCAGCAAGCAGGGTTGTGTCATCTGCATAACGCAGATTGTTAATAGATCTTCCACCAAAGAGAAAACGAATCATTTCTGAGGATAGATGTGCTACAGATCAAAATGCAACTGCAAAGATACAGAAGGAATGCAAATATCTATGACAATCTTAATTTCTTTTCATTGTTATAGCAGAA
This sequence comes from Elephantulus edwardii, assembly GCF_000299155.1. NCBI lineage: Eukaryota > Metazoa > Chordata > Mammalia > Macroscelidea > Macroscelididae > Elephantulus > Elephantulus edwardii. The sequence continues at coordinate 20,616,790 of NW_006399763.1, forward strand.
GGGTTGGAGAAAAGAGATTAAGCCTTTTGCTCTTCCACAGCTCAAACTTCTTTCTTTTCAATAGCCTATCTTTTGTGTGTGTGAAACCTCAAATCTATGTTTATTTTTTATGTAATGTGCAATTTAACCAATCATTTCTCTTCGTTCATCATTTTGTGTACTTAAGACTTCATAGATGAACACATCTTGTTCTCAGAAGGATTCCAGAAGAATTCAAGTCACAGGGTCTATTTCTCTGTCTTCTCTCAGAAGAAGACAATAATATTATCAAGGTATTTCTATTTTTGCACTATAATGAGGACACTCAAGCTAAAATTGCCCAGTCCTGAGCTGTTACATTTCTGGCTCAGGTTAGCCTGAATAAGGGATTAGATTTTCCAGAAATCAGATGCATGCAATGCCTGTTTCAAGGCCGTGCCTGGCTTGTTACCGTCAGAATCCCGTGTTTATTCCTCATTGTAATGAGAAAAGCCCTCTGGCTGCCCAACCAGCTGTAGCTTTTCACTGGTTCTGAATAAACATTTCAAATCATAATGAGTCATTGTTGGGTATGATGAAGAAAATGGAATTAGGGACAAAGCAATTTACATCTGTGCTGACCACATTAAAACTTTTCAACAAAAACAGATGGAGCAACGAGACAAAACGAAAGCCATGGTTTTCAAGAACAAGAATTGAAAAAGAGGAACTTTTTGACAAGTGAGACTCAAATTCTTTTCTGGGAAAGGAAGAGACAAAGTTTCAATTCTGGACTGGTGTTTAGATCTGCTCTGATGAGAAAACTTTGTGGGGAGATGAAGTTGGAGTACTAGAAAAATATTTAGCCAACTGATTGCCCTCCTGTCTCAAAAGTCTGAGTGGCCCGAGGCATGTGCCAGAGCAGCACCATGCTCCACAGGGCTTTCAATGGCTCATCTTTTAGATGAGATGCCCAGGTCTTTCTGCTGAGGCACATTTGGGTGGACTTGAACCACAAACCTGTGGGTTGGTAGCTGAACATTCACTCATTTATACCCCCAGAGAATTCCAGAAGCAGGGCCTAAATTCAAATTGGGGTCCAACCTCTCTGAATCCATACTGGCTGTACCTTCTATCACCCTCACCCTAGACGGTGTGAGATATGGTCTTGAAAATGGACACACCTAGGAAGACAACTCTTGTATCAAAGATCCCTCCTAACAGATAAGGTCCTCACGGGTGAGTCAAGCCAGCTGGGGAAGAGACTGCTTTTCAGGGCTTCAGAAAAGTCACAACTCTCCTAGGTGTTTCTGTGACTCCTTTGTACCTAACTTTTACTGCCTGGAGTCTTATTGGGTTAGAGTCTGAGTCTCCTCTTACAGCCCTAAACCATAGCGTGCATTTTTCTTACATAATCAATTGGTTGTTTGATCTAAGCTTTTGACTTGAAAAATTCATTCTTCGTATGAAATTGTGTATTTGTCTTATAGTGGGATTTTGGTTAAGAATGAAGTGTTTCAATGTGATCATCAATGATGGCACAAACAAGGTGGGCTGCCATGGAAGGAGGAAAGGGAAGCTGGAACATTCAGAGAGTGAATAGACTGAGTGGTGCAAAGTCCTGTCAGTATGCGGTGTTAACTCTGGAGCAGCGCACGGCTTCTGGATTTCCATTTTCTCAGTAGCCTCCCTGCCCTCTCAAAGGAGCAACAATTATGCCTAATTTTATATACACTGGTTGAATTTTTTAAAATGTCTCTAAATATCAGAGAGCATTCATGAAAGAAACAAAAATGTTGCTCTAAACTAATTTTTTAAATGGGATTTTCACTTTAATAAACATCTTTCGAGGAATTTTATTTGCTAAAGAACTTGAGAAAATATTAGCATAGTCTTTTATTAAAATCAAGCAAATGATAAAAAACAAGATCTTTTAAAAATTACAGGTTATGAATCATCACAATAACTGATGATTTATGCATGTCAAAACTGTGCTTGGAAATGTCTTCATCTTGTCAGAAGGCTGTGAGTGAAATGCAGAGTAGAACAGAGATGCAAAATGTCACTGGAAAATGTATAAATATGATCTATATTTTTGACAGAAGAGCAAATTTGTTAACTGGGGTTTTTAATCTCTAGTAGACATTATTATCTATGTTATGTGTTGTGGAATGTTTTTTAAACATTAAAAATAATATTCTTTTAAAAGATGGGAGGTGAGTTAATCATAGGGTCGCACAATTTGATGGGTGAGGATGGTGAAGGAAATCTGAAAGATGTGATGTGAAAAACAATGTATTGTGGAACTTTGTAAATAAACCAGTGTGTTTTGAAAGTAGAGAGATGATATTTGTAAGGTGGCTTGTACACATTAAATGTTCAATAAATGGAAGCTGAATTGTTCTAAAACAACAACAACAAAAAGATACTAATCAGCAGTAGTCAGAACAGAGCAGTGAAACACTGTACGGTTCAGGATCAAGAAAGGTGTGCATCAGGCATGCATCCTATCTCCTTACTTTTCAATCTACATGGGGAACAGGTCATTCGGGGGGCTGGACTTGACGAGGAGGGATGTGGCTTCAGGATTGAAGGAAGACTCATCAACAACCTGTGTTATTCAGATGTCACAACCTTGTTTCCCAAAACTGAGGAGAACCTGAGGCATTTGCTGCAGAAGGTAAAGGTCTGCAGTCTTCAATATTGAAACTCAACACCAAGAAAACAAAGATTCTCATTACTAGGCAAATTAGCAGCTTCATGATGGATAGAGAAGAGATTGAGATTGTTGAAAACTTCAGCTTGCTTGGTTCCATTCCGCAATCAACACTCTTGGCACCTGCACTTGGGAAATCAAAAAATGGTTTGCATTAGGAGAGTCTACTGTCAGGAACCTCTCCAGAGTACCAAAAAACAACGATGTCTGTCTGGAGACTAAAGAGTGCCTGATATAGGCCATGGTCTTCACAATTACTTGCTGTACATCTGAGAGATGGACAAATAACTAAGGATGATAGAAGAAGGACCGATGCCTTTGAGTTGTGGTGCTGGAGAATAGAGTTGAATGTACCGTGGACTGCCAGAAGAATAGACAGGTCTGTCCTGCAAAGGGTGAAAGCAGACTGCTTTCTGGAGGCAAGGATTTTGAAGCTCCATCTCACATACTTTGGGCACATGGCCAGTCCTTGGAGAGGGACATAATGCTATGAGGGGAGAGGAAGACCCAGGATGAGATGGATTGACTCAGTGACTGGAGAAATGGGATTTGGCCTATTGGAGACAATAAGATTGGCTTAGAATAGGGCAGGTTTCAGAGCTAAAGTGCATAGGGTTGGTACGAGTTACAGGTGACTCAATGGCAAAACAACAATGTTTTATTACAGTTTTTGCTTGTGACAACAATACTTAATTTTCTTTTTAAATAGTGATGCTAGGATCTTGGAAATGATTTTATTCTCTGATCCAAAGGCATTGTAAAATCAGCTAATAAAGAGAAAGAATATCCTTGAAGAATGCTAGTTTGGTTCTGCTAAGCTTTCGCTTTATTATTTTTTAAAGTAACATTTTATAAGGAAAGAAACTCTCTTTGAAGATATTGTCCAATCCCCATTTCCCCACATTGAACATCCTCTTAGAGACATTTTAGATGAAACAGGATTAATCACAGCAGATATTGTGAAGATGGCTTTTGACAGGGCAGTATTTTGTTCAGTTCTCTGTGGGAGGTTGCTATAAGTTGGAGTCGACTTCATGACACCTAGAACCAAGGACATCAGATGTGTTTGACTCAGTAAGGAAGCAGTATTTCATAGATGTTTAAAAAATTTTGTCTGTGTGTGTATAGTTCTTAGGTGCCTTTGAGTCATGCCTATCCCCATCATTGTTGTTATTGAGTGCCATCAAGTCAGGAATGACTCACAGTGACCCTAAGAACAGCCAGCCTGAACCTTGTGCTACCCTGTGCCAGCCTAATCATCTCCGATACATTCAAGCCCATTGCTGAAGTCACTGTGTCAATCTGTCTTGTTGGGGATCTTTTCAAGCATCATAACCCTTCTCAAGGAATACCCTCACCTAACCACATGTCTAAAATATGAAAGACAAAGCTTTGCCATCTTTGGCTCTAAGAAGTATTGCCAATCCATCCTATTAATGTCTCTCTTCTTCTGACACTCCGCCTTTCCCAGAATGAAGTCTTTTTCCAACGACTGGCCCCTCATGATAAGATGCTTAAAGTAGGTGAGATGAAGTTTCACCATCACTGTCTCTAAGGAGCATCCTGCTTGTACTTCCTCCAAGGCTTGTATGTTCTTTTGGTGGTTAAAGGACTATTCAGTATTCATCTACAACACCACGATTCATAGGTATCAATTCTTCCTCAACCTTTTTATTATTTTTCCAAATGTAACTTTTAAAAAAAATTCTGTTTACATACAAAATTAGTATACTTTGTGCTTCCACTTTGCTTCATTCACATTGTTTCATATAGTCATTCCCATTTATTGTATTTTATAAAATTAACGTTGAACTATGCTTCACTGTTCCATCCCTCCGTGGCTCTGTCTTTTCAGATCCCCTCCAGATCTTTCCCATTTCCTTTCTCCCCTCCCTCCACCCACTAACTTATGTGACTTTATGATTTCCCCCCTGCCCGTCCTCATTTCTCTGCTCCCACCCCTTCCCACCTTTGTTGTTATGTGCTGTCGAGTCGCCTGAGTCGCCTGCGACCCACAGCAACCCTATATACAGCAGCTCTGAACCCTGCCCTGTCCTGAGCCAGTCTCACTAATTCTGACACACCAATCCTCATTGCCTCTATCATTGTATCAGTCCATCTCATCTGGGGTTTTCCTCTCCTGCACTGTCCCTCCACCCTTCCAAGCATGATATCCTTCTCTAAGGACTGGTCTCTCCTGGCCACGTGCCCAAAATTTGTGAGATGGAGCTTCAAAATCCTAGCCTCCAAGGAGAGATTCAGATGCTGCCCTGGATGTGCTCACCAAGCTGCGCCAAGAAATCTGGAGGACAACTACTTGGCCAATTGACTGGAAGATTCCCACCTAGGGTCCCCATAAACCTTTTACTAGTTATCGTTCTACTTTTACAATGATCATCTTAGGCAGTATTTGTCCATATGAGACTGAGCTCACTCAATGTAATGCTCTCCAGTCTTTACCAAGTTATGTAAAAATTTTCAAAATCATTGTAGTAGTCCATTATGTATGTGAATGCACCACAACTTCTCAATCCATTTGATTGTAGTTGTACACTTGGGCTTTTTCCACGTTCTTGCAATAGTGAATAATGCAGCTATGAACATTGGTGTGAAAAATCTCTGTTTGTGTCTCAGTTTAATTTTCTTGGGGTATTTTCCAAGCAATGGAATATCTGGGTCATCTGGAATTTCTATATTCAGCTCTTTGAGGAAATACCAAACTGCCTTCCAGAGTGGTTGTACTATTTTATAATCTCATCAACAGTGTATGAGAGTTCATACATTTTCACATCCTCTTCAACATTAATTACTTGCTGTCCTTATAAACTTTGCCACGGCTACTAGAGTGAGATGGTATCTCACTGTGGTTTTGATTTGCACCTCTCTTATTTGCCAGTGATTTGGAGTATTTCTTCATGTGGCTACAGGCTTTCAGAATGCCTTCCTCCACGAAAATGCTTTCCATGTCTTTTGTCCATTTTGTAATAGTGTTATCAGTCTTTTTCTTGTGGAGGCCCTGTAGTATTCTGTAAACTTCTGTTATGAGACCCTTGTCTCATGGTATTGTCAAATGTTTTTTCCAGTCAGTAGCTTTTCTTTTCACCCTGTTGGTAAAAAGTTTTGTTGTGCACAGCAACTTAATCTTCACAAGGTCCCCTTTACCAATCCTCTTTATTCCCTGTCCAAGTCTCAGATACATAAGAAGCAGTTGAAAAGACCATGGAGTACATCAGGTTCCCTTTGGCTTTAAGTTGACATCATTATTCTGTAGAACTTTGGTGGCCTCCTTGACAACAGACTTCCCCAATGCAACACATATTTTGATTTCTTGACAATTGCTACCAATGCTGTTGACTATGGATCCGAGTAAATTAAATAGTTGACAACTTTAATCACTTCTCCATCTATCATAATGTTGTCTGTTTGCCCAATAGGGAGGAGTTTGGTTTTCTTGATGTTGAGGTGTAACTCATGTTGAAAACTGTGCCCTTTAATCTTCTTCAGGTTTTAGATATTGGTCTCTTTCTCTTTTCTTTTTAATTAATTTCAATGAACATTTGCAGAAATTTTGGATTTCCATTCATTTTTTGTTGCACTTTTCTCCCCGCCCACCCCACCTGCCCCCAGTTCGCTCCTTTCCTTGAAAAGCAAAAGAAAAAAACTCCTTCATTGGTATACAATCCCCCTGCACCCCCCACCCCCACCCCGAGTATACTCCACTCTGCAACCCTTATTCCGAACTCTTAGGATAATTATATTGCCCTAAAATATATTACTTGTAAACTCTCTCCCTCATGGGCTTCAGTGCAGTATACATAATTTTTTTTATTTTTTTTTAGTATACATAATTTATCCAGTTTTTCTCAGTCTTACCCCCACCTTGATGTCAGTCTCATTCTACAACAGTGGCACCATACAGTATTTGTCCTTTTGTGACTGAGATATTTCACTCAGCATAATGCCCTCCAGGGTCACCCATTTTGAGTAATATTGCACGAGTTCCTTGTTTTTCAATGCACCGTAGTATTCCATTGTGTGAATATACCACAGCTTCTTTTATGTAGAGTTGTCTTCTATTTCTGCCTTTCCCCTAAAATGAATCCCAGAGAAAGTGATCAAGAAGTGGTTTTCTGATGAATACATAAATGAACACATTCAGAACACAAAAGAATAACATATGGACAGAATCCAGCATGTGTTTTACCTAGAACTGATACAACACATTTTTTAAAAAGCAACTCAAGTCACTCCACTTAAAAAAGAGAACAAAAACAAACAAGAAAAGAGTCTGAAAAGAAAATGAAACCTAAGAACCACTATTTTTCTCTTTTGCATCCTCAAAGCACCACTGCCACTAAATAGATGTTACTCTCTCTGGTGTAATAATGGTAGAACCAGATCGTACCAGGTTTTATAAGGTACATTGAAGAGTTTAAACTTGGTACACATGGCCTGTTGTTGTTGTTATGTGCCATCGAGTCGTTTCCGACTCATAGTGACCCTATGCACAACAGCTCTAAACCCTGCTCTATCCTGCGCCAACCGCA
>NW_006399763.1:20624747-20635726 GCF_000299155.1 Elephantulus edwardii
CCACCTGAATTTCAGAATCATCTCAGGAACAGGTTTGAGGCCTTGAACACGCATGGCCTAGCTTCCAAAATATTCTGAATAGTACTTGTCTCGATTAGAGCAGTCCTGAGTGGGATTATTGGGTTAAGAAGGGACTAGGAAGCAGAAAGACTTGGAAAAATCTAGCGTGACCTATCCCAGTGAAGTAAGAATGATGACCTGACTTTCTTCTTCTTTTTTTTTTTTTGACCTGACTTTCGATGGTGTCCGTAGAATGAATGGAAAAAATGGAAATTAGAAAACTATTAACTCCTTGGAGGGCAGGATTTTGTTTTGCTTTGCTGTATACCTAATCATCCCAATTTCAAGAAAGTCTAAAAAGGTCAACAGATAGTAAAGAACTTCAACTGTGCTAGGATAACAGAAATGGACATTAATGTAAAGCAAAATTGTCTACAGCACCTATGGTATTACAGTGGATAGATTATTTGAGATCATTATAAATGTTATAATCATTTAAAAAATTATTAAAAAAATTATGCCAGTATAATAATGAACAAGAGAATGATACTATCATGTGGGGGAACTCTCCTGGGATGAGAGTCATAAACACATGCCAATTCTATACTTATTATGCTGTCTTCGAGCCTTTCCAAGATATAATTTCTTTATTTTTCCCTCCTAGGCTCCTTCAACAATCTATTTACTCAGTATATTGTTGCATTTATTGAATATATACCATGGACTATCAAAAGAACAAACATTTCTTAGAGGAGATAAAACCAGGATACTCCTTGGAGGCAATGATGTTGAAATGTCATCTCACGGACTTGAGGAATTTTGTCGGAAGCATAAAGTCCTTGGACAAAGATATCATGCTGGGAAAATGGTGAGTCAGTGAAAGAAAGAAAGACCTTCAACAAGATGGATTCACACAGTGACTGCACCACCAGGCTTGAGCATGACAGAAACCTGAGGATGGCACAGGATAGGGCACGGTTCAATCTGTTGTTCGTAGGATCACTATGAGTTACAGTTCATTCAAGGACACCTAACCCTAACAACATCAGGGTAGGCATAGTCTTTGCTGTTTAGAAATTGCTTAATAGCTTTCCAATATGGTTATAGCATTTTATTTCCCTGCCATTTATGAACATTGAAATTATTCTACAGCCTCATCTGGTAAGAGCAGTCCAATTTTGTCATTTGGGCAAATGTGCATTGTAGTGGTTTTAATTTGCGTTTTCTTGGCCACTCACACACTCACTCGTTGCTGTTGAGAGTCACTTCCAAGTCAAAGTGACCCTCCATAAGGCTTCTGAGGATATAAATTGCAATTGGAGGTGATTGCCCATCTGTCTTTCACAGGTGGATTTGAATGACTAAAATGCAGCCTTTGAATTAGTAATTCTGTGGATGATACCACCAGAGCACCCCATTTCCTTGAGTAGTGATCTTAAACACCTATTATTTTGTTTATTGGCTTGGATATCCTTTACCAAGTGTATTTTGTACATTTTAAAGTGTCTTTTCTGTTAATTATCACATTAATTACTTTATTCTCCATGTTCAGCATTATCTCTAGAAAAGAACAAATATTTCAAAAGCATGTTTTTGTTTTGTTTCTCCTGAATGAAAAAATGAGAATGTAAAAATACCCTAGCTTCAAATGCAAATTTCTGTCACTGGCCACAGGAAATGAGTTGTGGAAGTAATTAGCTCCATTGGTATGTTTGAGTTTGTTGGTTTTTAAAATAACAAGACATAAATTTTAAACACAGCTGGATATATTTGCGATAGAAGTACTTACAATTTTACATTTATGTTAAATTTTGGTTCATTCATATGTTTAAAATAGTCATCATCATAGTGTCTGGAAGCCCAGGAAGATCTAAACTAGAAAATAAATTATGTCATTACTTTCTGTTCTTCTTTTATCATGCTAATCAGGTAGATTACATACAATGTCTAAAATCCAGGTTTATTCTACTAATTACATTATTTATTTGATTTCTAGAAATATATTTTCACTTTATTCCATATCATTTGACATCCCTTGAAGCTAAATGAGTCTTATATGAAAAACAAGAAACTAGTTCAACTAGTCCGATTTTAAGTATTTTACATATGAATAATTATATTTTAATTATAAAGGTAAAAGTCATTCAATTTTGAACATTTGAAAAATAGCACAATATTACATAAAAATAACCTTAATTTGATAAAATCTAGAGTCCCATTCTTAACATCTTCCTAAGTTTTGTATATATATACTGTGTATGTACTTTTTTGTATGTTTATTTGTGATATGTCACTATGTATTTATTTTTATAGTTTGAATTAATGTTCCTCCTAAAATAGGGAACTATTTGTAATCTATATTTGTGGAGATAAACAATTTGGTTATTTTTTGTCTCTTTAAGAGTGCAGAGTCCCAAGTGAGCTCTGGTGGCCTAGTGGTAATAAGCTGCACTGCAATCCCAGAAGTACATAGTTCGAATCCACCAGATGCTCTGCTGGAGAAGGAGGGGCAATCTTCTCCTGTACCAGTCAGATCTGATTTGACGGTACACACAAAAAATAATAAAATTTTTTTAAAAAAAAGAATGTAGAGTCCCTGTGTCATGGGACAGTTAATGCACTTAGCTGCTAATAGGTAGTAAGTTCTTCTGAGAGTACTTTGGAAGAAAGCCCTGGTGATCAACTTTAGAAAAATTGTGCATTGAAAACTCTATGGAGCGAACTTCTGTTATGACACATACGGAGTTATCATGAGCAGAACTGATCAGATGACAACCAATTGCTTTTGTATAGTTGTTATTGGGCTTTTTGCATAAACCTGAAAAGAGGCACTTACTAATTCTTTCCGGTCACTTTAACTTCTTCAAAGTGGAGACAGCATGCATCTTTCTTGCTCTCTCTCTCTCCTAATATTATACCATATATACGTAGCAGGCACTCATCATGGGTTAATTTATTGATAGGCCTGTCAAGGGGATGATTTAAAAAATAGGTCCAGGGGCTTCTTCGAGTAAGAACTAGGAAGTTCTGACTTGGATATACAAGAAAGACTCCAATACCAGGCAAGAGCAAGAGAAAGGAACTAAGGTTTATTAGACAACTATGACCGGTCAGGGTAGACTCACACTGTCTATATCTTACAAAAGGGTTATACATCCTTTGTTAGCAGGGAGTGGAGTTTACACAGCTACACAGCTGCTTTTCTTCTAATGGATGTGTGGTGATTTTCAGCCATGTCATTTATCTTTTTCTTGTGTCTGTTTTACCACATTCCTTGAGAGTCTGTTTTTACTGTCATATAACCACATTCCTTGAGGGTTGGTTTTTATTGTTGTATTGCCTTGGTGTTTGTCAAAACGAGTTCTGATTGATCTCCTTAGTCAGTTTCCTTTGCCATTCCCTGTCAGGCATATTAGAGGTTTCCCATTTTAAAGGGGAAGCGTGGAGGGCATATTGGTTGCACTAAGCTACACAGAAGCTGTACTAGGTCATCCCAGATAAAGGGGAGAAATTTATAGTTTTATAGACCCATGGAGCTCAAAATATCCTTTAAATATCATCTCATTCATTTCTCTGCGTCTGGGCAGAAAAATTGCTGAACTGTTGAGGACAGCTATGCATTTTCGCAACACTATTTAATGATGGAAACTATGGAAATATTTTGTTGTTCTTATTTGACAGTATGTAACAACAGCAACCTGGTTTATTACTTATAATATAATAAGCAAATGGAATGTGATTTTTATGAAATTTAACAGAGAACCGAACATATTGAAATAATTACATACAGAAATTATGATCTCTAAAATATATTTTAGATACTTGAGTATAAATAAGTTATATAAAGTAGCTTCAAGATGTGTTGATGATAAAAATTCAATTCATGTAGATCACTCATAAAAACTTTACATATATTTACAATTTAAATGTTTTAAAATTTCAGAATATTTTTACTAATACAAATGAAAATGTGTCCTGACTCCAAACTTCCGTTTCATCTAGAGAATGTTATCAGGTGTGTGGAAAGATGTTGGATCTATTGAAATCCTTTGATGGACCAGTAAGGTTCTGGAATATGGGCATATAACCTTTTCTATTCATTAACTTTTTTTTCCTTCTTTTTTTAAAAATTCATTATTAATTTCAATGAAAATTTACAGACTTTGGATTTCCATTCATTCATTGTTGCACTTTTCTCCCCTCCCAACCCTCCCCCCTCATCAACTTTTCTAAACACTGTAATGTTAGGACAGTAATATTTTTGTGGTAACAATGCTACTGACAGCCACAATCAGACACACCTTGACATAAGATATGTTATGCATGGCCATCCCTATTGTCCACTTATAGAACAAAAGAGATTGTTTTCCATTCTGTCTCATCCCCTCTCTCTACCCCAAGCTCCATAAAGGTGCCACTGTCTAAGGAGAAAAAAATTAACCTTGTGTAAATCCCAAGTATGTCCCTTGTAGGTTTTGTTGACTAGAAGCCAGCCAAGTCGTTAGTCTGTTCTCAGTGTGACTGCTGCAATTCTGCTATAGAAGTTGTAAATTATTTCTTTCTGAATCTGATGTATGTAGGTGTAGAAGAAAACAAAAGCCAAGTTCAATGGACCTCACTTCTCTGAACTGTTTCACATTAAAGCATTTGGTAGAGATAAAATAATGCAATAAAAATATATTCCAATTCTCTCTATACATCTATAAATTATTAAAATATAGAATGTGCTTTACATAAACAAGCAAATGAAATCTTTATATGGTTAAACTTTTAAACATGTGACTTTTGAAATATGATAGAATGGACACATTTGACTGTTAATCCCAATGTTCCCTTTCCCATTATACATCAGGTTCTGTTGATCACTGCTCTAGGGACCTGGTTGGCCTCACGTGTCTTTAAAATTGCCAATTAGCCGCCATGCTCAGGTGTCCCTTGTTACCAGCCACAAAGGATGAACTTTTTAAAAAACAGGCAACTGGTTTCTTATACAAGTTGGTGAAAAGCACGAGACTGCTACATGAACAAAAGGATGGCTTTCAGGGTGTTTAAATCCTAAGAACTATCTGAGAATTATCTGTGCAAGCTCTACTGTATGCTTCAGTACCCCTCTCCTGTGAGTATAAGCACCCTGGAGACTGCAGGCATTGTTTTGCTTCACACAGTGCAAACTGCTCTGAGACTCTCTGGCATCATTAAGTCAAATTGTAGCCCAGGCATTTTGTTCCTGAAACTCTGAATGACACTTGTTCAGTTGATTACGAGGGAACTGTGTGTCTGGGAACTGCTCATAATGTGATACAGATCCCAATGATTTAAGTTGGGGTATTTTTTTTAATTTTTATATATATATATATATATGCTAGCTGTTAAGATTTTGTTCTGCTATGAAGATTTCGTTTCATGTTCTGTCCTTTTTACTACCATCTAATGCTTTTGGCTTTGTTCTTATTATCTGCTGTAAAGTTGGCTGAAAGCACATGGTGACTTCTGACAGGGGAACACTGCCTTGAAACACATCATCCCCTCTGCTTAAGGGTCTTCATCTCCTTTTCTGATCCTCTGCTTTTCCAAGTCTGATGTCCTTTTCCAAGAACTGACCCGTCTTAGCAACATGCTGAAGTCTGTGGAGCAAAATTCTTGCCATTCTCACTTCCAATGAGCATTCTGTCTACACTTCTGAAATATATTTGTTTGTTCTTCTGGTAATCCATGCTATATTCAACAGTCTCTGCCCAAACCACAATCCAAATGCATGAATTATTTTTCAGTCCTTCTTTATTGTCTAGATTTTTCCAGCCTATGAAGTGCTGTTATTTCTTGATATAAGATACACCTTATTCCTTCAAGTGACATCCTTGCTTTTAAACATTTTGAAGAGGACCTTGGCAGCAGATTTGCCCAGTACAGTATTTGATTTCTTGACAATTCCACAGGCATTGGTTCTAGATCCAAGTGAAATGGAATCCATCCAAATTCTAGTTGTGTTGCATTTGCTTTTTACAATCTCATATTGCCGGCTCTTTACTCAATGAAGCTGCTCTTACTTTGAGGTCCTTCTTGCTTCCCCCCCTTCTGCCCATCACCCTCTTTCTAATATTGTGAGCAAACCACAATGAACTACTCTTCCAACCCTTTTCTCATCTCTCTCCCAGCAGGCCTTTGTCTTTCCAAACAATGAGCTGTTTGTAAAATGCAGGAACTTTTTTTTCTAGCTAATTTCCCGAGAGATCATGCTGCTTCCTTGGTGTGATGAGTTGTATGTCCAGACTCTGTGCCTTTCCTCAATCTGGTCCCCTCTGTCTGCACTGCCTCCAGTAGATAACTCTGAAGATGCCTGCTAATTCAATGGCTCATTTCCTCAGCTTCCAGGGCTGATGGGTGCTTTGTCTCAATTTTTACATTTCCGTAGTAATTATTTTGGTCTGGATCAGAAAGAGGGAGTTGACTGTCTGGATTTACATTGCTAATTTCAGTCAGAACTCAGAGTGAGACTGAGTGATGGAACCAAAGTTAGGAGAATTTTTCAGGCCGAGAGACTAGCAAATACAATGATTAGAACAGAGTTGAGGGAACTCAGTACATTGAAGTACATGGATGTAGAACTGCAGGTAGTTAGGCATGGTTTGAAGGGGATGTTGCAAGAATATATGTGTCCATAGCAAAACCCTCTCTCCTACACACATTTACAGACACTACCTGCATGTATAAACAGAAATCACTGTGTAAGTAAGAAGGTGAATTCAGATGCCTTTCCATTGAGCCCTCCAGGTTGGAATTATTTTATAAGAATAAATGAATTTTCAATCTCAGATGTAAATTCTCCCCTGAAGTTGGGGGAAAGCATGTCATTCTCTTTCTGTCTGACCATTATCTACCATAATCATGGCTATAATATGCTTACCATGTTGAGTAGTTAACATTTATTTTAATTTTTTTTTTTTTTGTAACTAAGGATGTACATTAACCTTTCTATTCATCCTTTGTGGGTGAATAACTTGGGACCCTGAAATAGAAAGAAGCCAACAGTGGTTGAGATGGAAATGCAGAACTGAAAGGTTCATTTTGGTCTTGGAGAAAGAGATAGAGCCATTTGCTTCTGCTAATGTGTGAATTATCTCTTCAATGTTTCCCTATGTTTTCTATTGCACAGACATTTCTTAAATCTTAACGTATTATTTATTCTCAATGTTTATTTACCGAAAAGATCTGTTTAATCCATGACCTGGCATTTTAAAATCATAAAAAAATGTTTGAATGTTAATATTTGAGAAGAAAAGATACTTATATTTAGTTGTTTTTATTTCTGAAGCAATTGAGTTGCCCTTGGAGCTACATTTGACAGGCTACTTTTTCTCTTGAACAAATAGACTTTTGAAGGTTTTTGCAGCCTGTAGAGTTGTGAAATTAAGGGCTGAATCTAAACGTTAAAATGCTTTTGGCTGTCTCAATAGTACTATTTTGAGTTCTTTCTGTTTTCAGTTAGAAAGACTTCTAATGATCATCTTTAATATGTTTACAATTGAATTTAAATCTAATTCTTTGTAACAAAGTGCCTTCAGCAAGAATTGAACTAATGAGAAAACAACTCTTTCTTTTAAATCTTTTTGTTTTGAAATATACTGACCACACCAGTTAAATACAATGAGAATAAAGGAAGAAAAGTGTCTTCTCCCAATCTTATTGTGTTAGCTGCCAGAGAGTCAACCTCCAAGTCATGGATACAAGGGAAAGAAACCCTTCCCAGTTTTGTACCAGTCCAATGGACCCTTGCATGTCAGAGTACAGTAATTCATAGGGTTTTCATAGGTTAATCATTGCAAGTAGACTGCCAGGTGCCTCTTCCTAACCCATCTTAGTTAGAAGTTCCACTAAACCTTATTCATAAGCAAATCTCAGAGAAAAACTTTACTGACAGATGAGTTGTGCGTGAAGTGAGTGCTGGGTGTCAAATCCACATGTTAAACATGGAAAGTGAGAATTCTGCCATTGAAACTTCATTGCCCTCTTCACAATCCTATTTTCCAATATATCAAACTGCTTTCAACGTTTTCTATTTGCATTAAGTTCTTGTCTATATATAACATAATTTTAAAGATAATTGTGTTGTAATGTAGAGGGATAATGTTCATTATTATATCAGAAATTGCATTCTATTTTTCATTACCGAGTTGCAAATCTTTGTAAATGTCAATTTCTATCATCGTTTCATATTTTCCAATGTTGAGACAGATTCTTTACAAACTCTCTTCTGGTGTTTTTTTGTGGTTTTTTCCCCCCCTCTCACTGATTTTATATGTTACATGGCCTCACAACTCAAGAAAGCATGCCATAGTCATGTCATTGACCAAAAGCAGAAAATCCTCTTAAATTAGTGTTTTGGGAAAGAGCAATGGTTAGACTGTCCTCTCTTCCGATACTACAACTTTATATTTATGGAATTTCTGTTGTTTGTTATTGTTATGTGCCATCGAGTCACTTGAGACTCATAGCAATCCTATGTACAACAGTCCTAAACTCTGCTCTGTCCTGTGCCAATCGCACTGTCTCTGACATTCCCATCCTGATTACCCCAGTCACTGAATCAATCCACCTCATAGAGGGCCTTCCCCTCCTGCGCTGTCCCTCCACCCTCCCAAGCATGATGTCTCTCTTCAAGGACCGGTCCCTCCTTACAACATGTACAAAGTATGTTAGACGGAGCCTCAGAATCCTTGCCTCCAAGGAGCCACCTGGTTTAACCTTTTCCAGGATGAATCTATTTGTTTTCCTAGCAGCCCATGGTACTCTCAATACTCTTCTTGAGCACCACAGCTCAAAGGCATCAATTCTCCTTCTATCCTCCTTGGTCATTGACCAACTCTGTGATGCATAACAAGTGATAGCAAAGACCATGGCCTGTATCATATGCACCTTAGTCTCCAGAGAGACACCATTGCTCTTCAGTACTTTGGAGAAGTCCCTAACAGCAGACTTTCCCATGGCAACACACCTTTTAATTTCCTGGATACTGGTGCCAAGAGTGTTGACTGTGGAGCCAAGTAAACTAAAGCTGTGAACAATCTCAATCTCTTCACCATCCATCCTGATGCTGCCAATTGGTCCAGTTTTGAGAATCTTTGTCTTCTTGACATTGAACCTCAATCTATATTGGAGGCTGCAGTCCTTGACCCTCTGCAGCAAGCACCTCAGGTCCTCCTCAGTCGTTGTTTTATAATGTATTCTTTACTAGATGAAATTAAATTTTAAGGACCATCAGCACTACTGATCTATTTTCAGAAGACTAGGTGCGTTATGCAGATGACAGAACATTGCTGCTGAAACTGACATCAAAAACCCCAAAAATCTTCACCAGTAGACTAATAGGCAACATCATAATAGATGGAGAAAAGATTGAAATTGTCATTGATTTCATCTTGCTTGGATTGATAGTAAAACCCCTTGGTACCAGCAGTCAGGAGACCAGAAGACTTACAAAACGTTGGGAAAGTCTGTTGTCAGGGATCTCTCCAAAGTCCTGAAAAGCAATGACATCCGTTTAAAGACTAAATTGTGCCTGATTTAGTCTATGGTCTTTTTAATTGCTCCTGTGCATCTGAGAGCTGGGTGATGAATAAAGATAACAGGAGAAGAATTGATGCATTTCAGTTGTGTTGGAGAAGAGTGCTGAATGGATTGCTAAAAGAACAAACACACACCTTGGAGAATGTGCAGCTGAAGTGTTCCTTGGAGTTATAGGTGTTGAAGCTTTGTCTCACCTATTTTGACATGTGGGTAGACGAGGTTATTCCCTGAAGGGGAACATCATGTTTGGAAAGGTAGAGGGTGAGCAAAGGATAGAAAGACTCTCAACAAGATAAATTGATACAGTGTCTGTGGCAATGGACTAAAATCTGTTGAGAACAGTTCAGGATAGGACAAATTCAGATCTATTGTTTATAGAGTCTCTATGAATCATACTAGACGCAATAGCACTTAACAACAGGAGGAAGGAGTAGACTTATGTCTAGTGGATAGTCCGGCTACAGAACTGGAATTATCAGGCCAGTAACACAGGGTGACTCTGTACAGGGATGCTATAAGAAACTGAGGCCATGGAAGGTTTCTGATTTATTAATTTAGTTAAAATAGATTGGTGTTGCTCTAACTCAATGGCAAAGACTTTTTACCTTCTTTGGAAGAAAGTGTCTTGTCTTGCTTCTAAAGATTAAAAGTTGACCTTGAGTGTAATTCAAGTATTATTTTTTTAAATAAAATTTTACTTTATTTTATTATTTTTGTGCATGTACAAAATAGGATCTGACTGGTACAGGAGGAGATTGCCCTTCCTTTTCCAGCAGAACATCTGGTGGATTCTAACCACGTACCTCTAGGATTGCAGTGCAGCTTGCTGCCACTAGGCCACCAGAGCTCACTTCAAGTATTTTTTTTAAAGGAACAATACTCTTATTAAGCTGGAGAGAAACTTGAGAAAGGCCTTTTATGGTTTTAGCATACAGATGTCATTTTTTCCCTTTCAATTTTCCTCACGTGTGTCAAAATCCCATCAATTTTAGGAGATAGGTAATAGCAATAAATGCAATCATCAAGAGCTTACTGTATGCTAAGCCATTGTCTAGAGAATTTCTATTTTACCCTCACAGTCATTATCCTCTCTTTGAGGATGAATTAGTTGAGTGTAAGTGATTTGCCCAGCATAAATAGAGGAGCCAGGATGATGAATCCCTGTGATCCCATTCCATACCTCCCGATGCTAATTCACCTGCAGCATGGCACAGACTGCAGTAAGACTCCTTCCGAGTCTTCAGAGTCTAATGACATTTGTTAACAAAACTGACTGCTTTCAAAGGAAATGGGTGTTGATTATTGTTGTTAGATACCTCTGAGTCAACTATGAGTTCATAGAAACCGTGACCATGTGTTGATAGAAGCATCTCATTTATTTTGAATGTTTCAAAAAGATATCCTAGTTTTCAAGG
>NW_006399763.1:20640200-20641167 GCF_000299155.1 Elephantulus edwardii
TTGGAAGGAGGAGTGGCATCCACTTCTGTAATAGCTTGTCTCCGGAAACCCTATGAATCTGGAGAGAGGATGAAAGACACACAAGCGTTGAGGACTCTCCTTCATAGGGTCGCTATGTGTCGCCTGAGACTTGATGACACTTAACAACAACAACAACAACAATATGATTTTCAGTGGTCTGTGAACCATTACAACAGATTTTGGACCCAGTAGAGGTGTAAGATCAGTATTGGGATGAGTAGGAAGAAGTGTGAGAGAGTGAGGGACATGCTTGGCCTCATGATTTTGTGTTGTGGAATTTACTGGTGGGGGCAGTTCTGTGGAGTTAGTAGTGATTAGATATGGCCTTCCCCATGTGGATGTCTTATGTCATGGACCGGCCTCTCCAGAAAACATGCCAAAGTTTGTGAGTTGAAGTTCCACCACCCTTGCCTCTAAGGAGTACCTTGGTTACACTTCTTTGAAGACAGATTCATTTGTTCTTTTGGTCAATCACGGTATATTTAGTAGTCTATGCCAACACCACATTCAAAGACAGCAATTCTTCTTCTGTCATCCTAGTCATTGTCTAACTTTCAGATGCTTAAAAAGCAATTGAAAATACCATGGCTTGGATTCGGTGTACCTTAGTCTTTAAGCTGACATCATTGCTCTTTAACATTTTCAAGAGAAAGACATTAAGCCACCTTTGGACTTGGGTGAAACTCTTCTCAGACTGCATTTTGATCTCAGCCTATGGATGATGCCCTGGGTATCTTTTCAAGATAGTAAGATTAAAACTTTCCCCTTTCTTGTTTGTCGCTTAATTTATTTTTTCTCCAATAAAACATCATCTTATTTAATGATCTTACCTGTTGTTGTTTGGTGCCATCGAGTCGTAGACGACTCATAGCGACCCTATGAACGAACAGCCTGAGCACTGTTCATACACAGAGTTTCCGGAGGCAAGCTGTTTCGGAAGTGGATG
>NW_006399763.1:20641432-20642786 GCF_000299155.1 Elephantulus edwardii
GTTGTCGTTGTTATTGTTGTTTTGTGCCGTCGAGTCGTAGACAACTCATATAATGATCATGATGTAATGTGCATTTTCATTATCACGCTAAGACTCAACATCTAAGCTTCACTAGGTCACCTGGAGCTCAGTCCAAGAAGAGCTCATTAGGATATTTAGAAGTAAATTTAAATTCCAGACTCCTAAATAAATTACATAGTTCTAAGCTGTTTGTGTTAAAGGTACAAAGACATTCTGGCAACAGAGTAGTTAAAGGGGAAAAGATCCCACTTAAGACTTTGTCCAGGACTTGAACACACCCTCCTGCCAAGAGCTCTTGCCTTTTGTATGGCAACAGCTGAGACAGAGGAGGCTTGCATTTAATGGAAATTTGGCTTACCACTGACTCAGTTCTTTGGATTTGTTGCCCTAAATGAGAGGTGCTAATGAAAAGAATATTCCATCCTATCTCTTTTTTCAAAACTTTTAATAATGATGTAAATAATCTCCTTTTAAACCACAACGGTTTCCTTGGAATGGAAGTAAGATTTGAAGAAACAAATCCAAAGCCACTGTTCTTGCATTTGAGTTTATCTACAAAACTCTTAACAGGTGTTGGTATCTATTCACCAAAGTCAGCAGGAAGAGTCAGGAAATAGGAGAAACTATGGCATGTGTGTCTTGATTGTTAACAGAAACTACTGCCTCCTTTGCTGTGAGATCAGAAAATCTAGATGATGCCCAACAACCTCATTAAGCATTTTGTTCAAAGGTTTTGTAGAATATATTTAATCAAAAAGGGGAAAGAGCAGAACCAAATTTAACATTCTCAGGCACACAAGACATTTTGGAGCCATGAAGGTAACGTCCAAGGTCATCTTTAAACTTTAGACCAAAAATATGCCCTGGAGTCACCTTAAATTAAACAGTTGATCAGCTTAACTAATAAGAAATGTATGCCTTAATCATTGTCCTTTTTCAAGATTTATTTTTACATTAATGATAATTGGTGACGGGAATGCAAAAGTTGGGAACAATGAAGAGGGATTGATAGTCAGAAGGTACAGACATGGTGACAAAAAATGAGACTGGAAATCAAATGGTTGCTGATAGGATGGTATTAATAAGTTCAGAATTATATATATATGTTGTTGTTGTTGTTATGTGCCGTCGACTCGCTTGCGACTCATAGCGACCCTATGTACAGCAGCCCTAAACCCTGCTCTGTCCTGTGCCAATCGCTCTGTCTCTGACACTCCCATCCCAATTATCCCAGTCATCGAATCAATCCACCTCATAGAGGGTCTTCCCCTCCTGTGCTGTCCCTCCACCCTCCCAAGCATGATGTCCTTCTCCAAGGACCAGTCTCTCCTCA
>NW_006399763.1:20642911-20651679 GCF_000299155.1 Elephantulus edwardii
TGTGTGTGTGTGTGTGTGTGTGTGTATTAGTTATAATACTAGAGTTATATAATTATAAAACTAACATCAGTTTTCTTCAGCCTGCAAAACTAGTTACTTAGAACTCTTCTTAGAACTCTTAGAACTCTGCTTCCTTTCTTTAGTCATGTAGAGTAGTTTAATGTGTTTGTTTACCAGGAGAGGATATACATCTAGCCTAGATCCTGGTGAGGTTGGTTCTCCAGTCATATGTAAATTGTATCTTAACCTGCCCGTTTACCAGGAAGAGAACTGCGTTCTTCCTGAATTACTGATATTTAAGTGTGAACTGTTCTTTTCAAATGTAGAAATTTACCTTTTTTTTTTTTTACAAACAAAAGTGCATTATTAAAGGAGCTAGAGCCTCACCCTAGTATAAAACCCGGTGACCACTCCCAGACAGCGAGGCAGTCTTTGAGGTAACTCGCTGTCTCCCAGATCTGTGTAATAAAGTGCTTATGGATATTGCAATCCGTTTGTCTTATTGGCGATTGACTACAGAACGAACCTCTTGCGTTCAGTAACAGTTGCAATAAGCAGTACATACATAGGCGTTCTAGCTGACTTGAGAACAGAATGTGGAAAGAATAATATCATTAAGTGAATTTTGGCTAAAAGTAGAGGATGCTAAAAAGATGTTTACCTTTGAAGCTGGACAACAAATAAAGTAGACAGAAAAAAAATGGTGCTTTTAGATTAAAAAGTAATAGTTGAGTGGATGGTGGTTGTTTATTTTTATTGCAGAGTAAGCAACCCCACTGGTATAAATGGCTTAGCCACCAGTGGTTAACTGAAATGTTGGCTATTAAACCCACCTGGTGTCTCTGTGGGGAAAAGTCTTGTTTAGGTGTTCTCATCAAGATTGCTGTTGTTGTTAGGTTAGAACAACTCATAGGTCCCCATGAACAAAAGATCAGAACCCCGCTCTATCCTGCATCATCCTCACACTTCCTGACATGCAAGAGCCCATTGCAGCAGTCACCATGTCAATCTACTTGGTTGAGGGTCTTCCTCTCCCTGGCTGACCCTCCACCCTTCCCAACATCATGTCTCTCTCCTAGGAATAGTCCCTCCTAACAATATGTCCAAATTATGTGAGGCAAAGCATCATCATTCTTGCCTCCCAAGTAGCATTCTGGTTGCATCCTCTCCAAGACATATCCTTTTGTTCTCTCGGGTCTCCATGGGATGTTCAAAGCTCCTCTCCAACATCATAGCTTAAAGATGCCAATTCTTTTTCTGTCATCTTTATTCACTGTCCAGGTCTCAGAAGCATAGCTAATAATTGGAAAGACTACTGAATCAAACATACCTTAGTCCTCAAACTGACGTCACTGCTCCTCAATGATTTGGAAAGATTCCCTAACTGTAGATTTTCCCAGTGCAATGAGTCTCTTTATTTTCTAACTGTCAGGATTTAGAAGAGGCCCTGGCACCAGGGATATCATTGCTGATGTCAAATGGAACCTGGCTGAAAGTAAGGAATATCAGAAGAATGTCTATTTGTACTTTATTGACTATGAAAAAGCATTTGACCATGTGGATCATGACAAGTTGTGGTTGGCATTGAGAAGAATGGGAATCCCAGAACATTTGATTGTGCTCTTGTGGAACCTATACCTGGATCAGAAGGCTATTGTACAAATAGAGCAGGGGAGCACTGCATGATTTGGAATTGGAAAGGTTCTGTTCTCTCTCCATACCTATTCAATTTGTATGCTGAGCAAATTATCTTAGAAGCTAGACTCTATGAGGAGAAGTGTGGCATCAGGATTTGAGGGAGACTCATCAATAACTTGAGTTATGTAGATGACACAACCTTACTGCCGAAAGTGAAGAGAGCTTGAAGCACTTGTTGAAAAAGACCAAGGAATGCAGCTTTCAGTATGGACTGAAGCTCAATGTCAGGAATACGAAGATTCTTACCACTGCACCAATAGGCAGTGTTATGATGGATGGAAAAGAGATTGAAACTGTCAATAGCTTCTTGCTTTGATCAACAGTTAACACCCTTGGTATGAGCAGTCAGGAAATAAGGAGACACACTGCATCAAGATTACATCTTTGAAAACCTCATGGACAGTTATACTTAGTCATTTGAGATTATTTAGAGTTAGAATAGGCTCAGTGACACCTAACCATACCAGAGAGGTACATGTTTATTGGGAAATCACTAATGTTATTTGGGAAAATCACTAATTATATTGTTTCCTTCATTTTAATGGAATCCTTTTTAAAAAAATGCTTTATAATTTTCAGAAGATTTTTACATGTTAATTTTAGCAGATTGCATTTCTAAAATTTCTAGACCCTAATCGCCTACTGGTAAGAAGCTGTACTACCAACCCCAAAGTGCTTGGTTCAAATCCACCAATTTCTCCATGGGAGACAGATGGGCAGTTTCCTCCAGTACAATTAAATCGCCTCTAAAAACCCACTTGAGTGTCATCTATGAGTTGGATCCAACTCCACGGTACACAACAACAACAATACTCTTCTAAAATATTGTCACATCCCTTGGATTGAAATTGCTTTAATGAATAGAGCGTGGTCGAAATGATGCTTCATTCTTTCAGGCTATCTCATCCACGAGACCAGATTCTGTCTGACTCTTTCTCTTAGGGAAGAAGTCTTTGGATCAAATATAAGCCTGTTCTAAAAAATGCCAACCTATTATATTACAAACAAAGTTCAAAAAGTTTAGAGGCAGGGTCTGATTCTGAGAGAAAGTATTTGAAGATCTATGAGAATAATGAATGGCTTAAGACAACATGTTATTTTTCATGGATACAGTTGATGAAACACAGGTAAGCCTTCTTGCTCAAGGTCTCATATGGTGGTTGGTTCTGGACTTGTCTGAAATCTCCTTCACTCTCATATCTAGTGTGTGGGCTGGAATAGCTGGGACTCTGTGAGCATTTTTCTTTCTCGATAGTAACTCGACATCATTTTTCCAACCTAGCAGCTTTACAGAATCAACTAAAGGCCAGTGGATGAGTAATTTTCCCCCCAGTAAATTCACAATAATGAAAATTGGGGGGAAAAAAGTCAGGAATTGAATGTATGTCAGAAATGACTGATGATGATGTTTGTGAGAACAGGTACCTATCCTAAGAGGAATGTGCTTTATGTAGACAGTTTCATATCTACAGAAAACTGAAAAATATAGTCTAAGAAGTTCCATGTATTCCACACCCAATTTTCCCTTTGGTTGATATGTTATGCTGATACAGTACCTTTGTCTCAACTAATGGGCAAATATGTGTTCAATTAAGGCTCAATGGGAGCTCTGGAGGCATAGTTCATGGGAAGTTATGCTGCTAACACAAAGGGCACACCTCTCTGATGGTTCAAATCTGCTAGCAGATCCAGAAAAGAAACTCCATTCGACCTCAGTGGCAAAGAGTTGTAACATCTCTATAACTGTTTTTAACATTCAGACTTTTAGTTCTTCAGTGATTGTTTTATATTATTAATGTCTTGTTTAGATCTTTAAAAATGTACCTTCTGAGTGGGCCTACTCCATCCTAGAAAAGACTCTTCTCACTTTTCTGTTTCATTAGATGGAAGCCCTGATATTAAATGATTCCAGAGTGTTCTGAAACCAGAAGTCATGCAGTGGCTGAAACGAGAATGAAGATTACCTATAAATGTTTATCAAAAGTTAAAACAATTTTATTTACTAGCTTTTCATACAATGCATGATAATATAAGGGATTTCATTTTTGTGAATTTAGAGATCTCAATTTATATTGTGGAATGGTTTTGTTTGTTTAAAAGGTATAAATATATAGTTTTTAGAATAGGATTCTGAATCTTATCAGAATAAATATACAAAGAATATTTCCTTTTTGAACAGATTTTATTTCACTTTAAAATTATGCCTGTATTTCTTTGTTTCTCTCTCTTGTTCTTCCTCATACAGACACTTGTGCACATACACTTAACTCTTATTACTCTAACGTGAGACCTGACACAAAGGTGACCCTCCCTCTGGGTTTCTGAGGCTGTAGATTGTGTGGGAGGAGATTGACTGTCTTTTCCTCTTGGATCCTCTGGTGAATTTGAACCACATGAGAGGTACTGTCTTTGGGTGAACAGCGCAACTCCCTGTGGGTCAGACTTACCTCATACAAACAGTTCCTGCTAAAAATTATATCTATCTATTTATTATCTATCTATCTATCTATCTATCTATCTATCTATCTATCTATCTCAGAAGTGAAGTCTGAAATTCTGAGACTTGTTTCATTAAGAGTTATAAGTTAATAGTATTTAAAGTATAAATTTCCTGAGCATAGAATGTAGTCTAAGTAAAGATAAAACTGTTAAAAATATGATTGCATGATCTGCATTTTACAACAGCAGTTTCTGACATTTTCATAAACTTCTCACTCTCTCCAGTTCTTTCCAGCTTCCATTTCACAAAAACTAAAATTTCTGAGAAATTTTCTATTTCTTTAGTAAATTTATCAAGTATCTTCTCAAAGATTGACATTATAATAATAAATTAAGGCATTAAGGAAGAATTGTTAAAGTCTTTCAAGTCTACTGCATTCTTTTAAAAATAAACTTGATGATATTTTAAAAGATACTCATTTATATTAGAGAAATTTTAATGCTTTTGAAATGTACAATTTGGTGGTATTAATTACATTTACTATGTTGTTCAGTCATTACTGAAGTATATTTCCAAAAGTTTTCTCCACCTTAAGTGGAGACTCAATCACTGATGCATATTTCTTTCCTCTCCCTAAACTCCAGCAACTACCAATACATTTGTCTCTGTGCTTTTGTTCATAATACATATTTCATATAACTGGAATTATACATCATTTGTCCTTTTGGAGCCATCACTTCATTTAGCATAGTCTTTTCAAAGTTTATCCATGTTGTAGGATATACTGTTGTTGATTGCCTTCGAGTTGAGCATGACTCTTAGTGACTCTGTGAACAAAAGGCCCGACGTTCATAGAGTTTCCGGAGGGATGTTGTTTAGGAAGTGGATGCCACTCCTGCATCCAAAGTGGTAGGATATATCAGAATATAATTTCTCCTGTGGTTGAATAATATTACATTGTTAATCCATTTATCTTTTGATGGAGACTTGAGTTTTTTCTACCATTTGGCTATAGCAAATAATGTTTCAGAAAATAGTGTCATACAAGTGTCTGTTTGAGTTCTTGCTTTCAGTTATTTTGGATATATATTCAGAAGCGGATTGTTTTGGTCAGAAGGTAATTCTTTGTTTAGCTTTTTGAAGAGCCACCAAACTTTTTTCCTTAATGGCTGGACTCTCTTAAAACCCTCAGTATGTACTTATTAGTTTCTGTTTCTCTACATTCTTTGGATAAATCCCACTTGATCACACTATACAATCTTTTTAATATGCTGTTAATTTGTCAGTGTTTTTTTTTTATCTGGTGTTTCGTCTTTTATTGATTTCTTTTTATTGATTCATTTTATCTTGGTTGGAGAAGATATAGATCTTTAACATTTTATGTAAGTATAATCTGTCCGCAAAATGTGGTCTATCCTGGTTTAAGAGTTAATACTGTGTATCAATGTGGCCATGATCCTCAGTGTAATTATCTAACTTCTAACTTTTGTGGTGCCAATAAGGTAGTATTAGAGGTGGTTCTACAAAGAAATGATAAGGCTTACCTAATGAAAGGAAAATCTCCCCAGGATTGTAGTCTGCATTGACTATGTGTTTGAACTCTCTAGCAAAGTTTTAAAAAAAATTTATATTGGTTTGCTTACAAAGTTCGTATACGTAATTTTCCATGCTTTTCTTCATTTACATTGTGTTTTGTAAAATCATTCTCATGCATTATGTTTTATAAAATTAATCACCATTGGACCTTGTCCATCATTATCCTTTCTTTCCAGGTGCCTGCTGGATCCTTCCCATTTCTTTCACCTCCTCCCATCACCCACCAAACTGTATAAACTTGTGGTTTCACCCCTACTAATTCTCACCCCTCTGCTCCCACTCCTTCTCCCGTTGGGTCCCCATACATATTTTACTAGTTACCTATTTTTACACTAATAGCCTTATGCAATATTTGTCCTTATAAGACTGTTAGTCACTCAGCATAATTCTTTCCACTCTCTCCCAAGTTATGTAGTATTTTTCAAAATCTTTGCTCCTGAGTGCCACACAGTATTCATTATGCTAATGCACCATGGTTTCTCAATTCTTCAGATGTGGTTGGACATTTGAGCCATTTCCATGTTCTTGTGCTACTACGAACATTGGTTCAAATGTCTGTTTGTGTCTTAGTTCTAATTTCCTTGGGGTGCATTCTTAGTAGCGGAATAACTGGGTCATACAGAGTTCCTGTGCTCAACTTTTTAAGGAAATGCCAAACTGCCTTCCAGAGTAATTGTACCATTTTACAATGAGAGTTCCCACCTCTCTACATCCTCTCCAACATTTATTGCTTGCTGTTCTGGTAAACTTTGTGGGTTTTTTTAAAAATTTTTATTGTATTATTTTTACGTGTACCGTCAAATCAGATCTGACTGGTACAGGAGGAGATTACCCCCTCCTTCTCCAGCAAAGCATCTGGTAGATTTGAACCGCATACCCCTGGGATTGCAGTGCAGTGTCTTGCCACTAGGCCAAGAGATCCCTAGGAATGAGACAGTATCTTCTTGTGCTTTTGATTTACTTCTCTCTTAATTACAATGATTTTGAGCATTTCTTCTTGTGTCTGTTGGTCACCTGAATGTACTCCTCTGTGAAAAGTCTTTTGCCCATTTTGTAACTGGGTTATTAGTTTTTGTATTTTGGAGGCCCAATAGTATTCCGTAAATATTTCTTATGAGACCTTGTCTGAAATGGTATTGCCAAATGTTTGTTCCCAAATGGTAGGTTTTCTTTTCACTCTGTTGGATAACATTTTTGATGTGCACAAGGAGGTAATCTTTAGAGTGTCCCATTCATTAATTTTATCCTCTTCAGATTGTACATTTCTGGCTATATTTGTCATCCTTTTAAAATCATAGACCAGGCATTCTAAGCTTGGTCCCAGTTTGTCTCTTATGAACTTTGTTGTTTTGGGCTTTACTCACAGGTCTCTGATTCACCTCGAGTTGATTTTTTTTATGTATAGTGTGAGATGTGGACACTGTTTCAGCTTTCTGCAGGTAGCAGTCCAGTTCTGCCAGCAACATTCGTTGAAGTGACTGTTGTTTCCTTGTTTTATAGGTTTTATTTCCCTGTTAAATATCTATTGACCATAGACAGAGAGGTCCATTTCTGGGTACTCTCATTTCTGTTCCATTGATCTATGTCCCTGTCATTGTAGCAGTACCATGCTGTTTTAGTTACTACAACCGTGTAGTAGATTTTAAGGGCAGAGAATGCTATGCCTCCTACTTTGCTTTTCCAAAGTGCTGTGTCTAGCAAAGCTTCTTGCCTAATTCTAGGGAGCTTTGGTGGCTTAGTAGGTAAGGAGCTGAGCTGTCAATTCAGAAATAGGTGGTTCTAATCTACCAGCTGTTGCTTAGGAAGAAATGTGGGCAATCCCCTCTTGTGTGGTTTATAGCCTCTGAAAACCCACTGGAAGATCAACTAGGAGTGTAGTTTGGCCTCAGTGACACAAAGCAACAACATTGTTTTTTCCAAGTCCCTAGTTCTTTTTATTCTCTCTTTTTCTTGGTATTTGGGTTGAAACAAACAAAAAAAGTCACACGAGTGACAATTTCTTAATAGCTTTAATATTTTCTAGTAAAGTCTGTACTAATTGATGCTTTTCTCCTAAACCATGTACACATGAAAGCAGATAAAGAGTACAGTTCCCTGTGGGAGCATGGATTCCCTAGATGTTTGGCAATAGCATAATATTGGTAAATATATAATGGGCTGCCAGTGTGAAAGTCATGAGCTAACATGAGATGCCATTAGATTATTCATGGGATTAATTTCTATCTAGGGAGCTCTGGTGGCCTAGTGGCAAGAAGCTGTGCTGAAATCCTGAAGGCACACAGTTTGAGGTCACCAGCTGCTCCACTAGAGGATTGACAGTCTCCTCCCGTGTGATTAACTGCCTCTGAAGACCCGCCGGAGGGTCAGCTATAGATCAATTCTGATCTGATGGTAAACAACAACAATTTCTATCTTAACAGAAGACCATTCTTAAGGAATTGTGTTGCTATCTCTTATGCTTTAACTACCCAGAAACAAATAGTTTGTATAATGTCTTTAGAAATGAAAGCAGTATATACAACTGAAATATTCTGAAAACATTTGAATTTGATTATGAATTATTTAAATGTTGATATGTTATACTTAAAAAGGGAAGAATGAGGAATGATTTTTGTCAGTGTTAGGTTTTTCCAAGTCCCACCATTCATTCCTTTCCCTCTCTGGAGTTCCCTTGCTGATAGTATAGTATATATAAGACCGGTACCAATGGGGAAGTAAAAATTAGGTTCATCTGGAAGCATGGCCTATGCTAGGTCCTTGAATTGAGCACATCCAGACAATTAGTCCTCCCTCACTTGTTGCAGACTTAGGGTAAAGTAATAATGAGGCAGAAAACCAAGAATGAGATAAGAGAGAGTAAAGGCAGGGGGCCAGCAGTACTGATGACTGAAGTGCCCAAGCCTTGCCTCTCTGTGTATTTATTGAGAATCATCAGTAAAGTAAACAAAAGATAATCACAAGGGAGGAGAAAACAAAAACAAAGGATAAGTCTTTTGCAGATAAGACAGGGAGTTTTTCTCTATTGTTTACCTTA
>NW_006399763.1:20653194-20657754 GCF_000299155.1 Elephantulus edwardii
CCTGCTTCCAAGCTTGTTTTAATCTGGAAGCTCCACCAAACACTGTCCACCGTGGGTAACCATTATCACATTTGTCACATCAGTGTCACATGTTTAGCATCACAGCAACCATGAGTTACCTCTGTACAGGGATGCACAGACCAGTGCTATACCACCTAGAAGAATGTTTGACAGAAAAACAATTTGAACCAGGCCTGAGGACCGCAGATTAAAATCACCCGCCTTGGGCTTGCAAGCATAACTTTCTGTCCACTAGGCCAACATAGCTCTCTTTATGTTGTTGTTATTATTATTGTTAGGTGCCGTCAAGTTATAGACAACTCATAGCGACCCTATGAATGGAAGGCCTGAGCACTGTTCATAGAGTTTCTGGAGGCAAGCCATTTCAGAAGTGGATGTCACTCCTGCTTCCAAGCTTGATTTAATCGGGAAGCTCCACCAAACACTGTCCACCTTGGCTTCCTAAACTCACTGACTCATCAAGTAAATAAAAATAAAAGAGATCATCTAGGTCTGACTGGCCAGTTTTGTGGTTGGCTCAGATCAGGATGGTAAAAATCGTATCCTCTAGTTATAGAAGCAAAACCTGAAAGGCATAATTGGTTTGGTTTTGGCCTCTAAGGCTCAACAACTCATTGTGTTAATTAACTGTGGCCTAAAGAGTGTTGGTCCATTGAGCAGATTTTC
This sequence comes from Elephantulus edwardii, assembly GCF_000299155.1. Lineage (NCBI taxonomy): Eukaryota > Metazoa > Chordata > Mammalia > Macroscelidea > Macroscelididae > Elephantulus > Elephantulus edwardii. Next base: position 20,653,882 of record NW_006399763.1, read on the forward strand.
CTGATTGCATTTAACCATATACAAAGAGGAATTTCACAAGCTAGAATCCCCTAATTTCAAAATGTGCTCTCCAAAATACATGTGGCTTCATGCAGAAAAGATGTGTGGTCAGGAAAATGTATCAAATTAGACATCTTTTGAAAGGTCCTCTTAGAGCTTTTACTATGCAGGTGAAACTGCAAATCATTATTGGAGACAGAGATGATAGCACACATGCTCTTCACTTACTGATTATAATTTCCAACATTGTGTACTTGTGACAATAGTAGAAAATCTACTCTCTATTTTGTGCACTAGTGATGTATATCTGCCCAGTAATGACTGCTCATGTGCAAGTAAGAGTAAGACTGGTTGTCATGGTCAAAGTAATGGGTCACTTTGGCTTGGGCAAGTGGATTGCCAGCTATGTGATGATGAAATTTGGTATCTATGTGATTATGTAGTGATCTACCACATTGTAATCTTATGTGGTTTTCTTTTCCCCATAACACCAATTTTAACTCAACCACCTAGTCTTTGGAATGAATCATATTGAAAGGTAAGGAATATATTTCTCACACTGATAAGGATCTGAAGTTCCACTGCAATATTCTTTAAGAAACACTGAGGCATCTCCAATACCTCACTCTGTCTTCCTCGGCTCTAGTCACACTGGTCTTGCTCTTCATTGAGTATTCCAAGATCAGAGACTTTATGCTTTCTGTAATACCCATCTGGAACACAATTCCCCTATATTTACTCTGCCCTGATTATACTGTAGGGATTTCATTATTATGCCTCTTCTGACATATTTGATCTCTCTTCTTAGCTTTAATTTTCTCAAAATTAATTACCATCAAACTTAGACCAAGAAGCTGTTATCCTAATAGAGCATTGAAACATTGCATGGTTTAAAATTAAGAAAGATGTGTGTCAGGATTGTGTCCTTTATCCACACTTATTCAATCTTGTGCTGAGAAAATTATTCGAGAAGCTGAACTACATGAAGAAGAATGTATTAGCAGAAATTGAGGGAGACTTATCAACAACCTGAGGTTTGCAGATGTCACAACCTTGTTGGTTACAATCAAGGAGAACTTGAGGCACTTGCTGCAGAAGATCAAGGGCTACAGCCTTCAGTATGGATTACACTTTAACATCAAGAAAGAAAAAAAATTCTCACCACTGAGCCTACAGGCAACATCATGATAGATGGAGAAAATACATAAATTGTCAATGGCTTCATTTTACTTGTATCTACAATCAGCATGCTTGGTATTAACAGTCAAGGGATCAGGAGACATATGACTTCAGGAAAGCCTGCTTTAAGGGACTTCTCCAAAGTCTTAAAGATCAATAATGTCAGTTTAAAGACTAATATGTGTCTGATTCAATCCATAGTCTTTGCACTCATCTCTTGTGCATCTGAGAGCTAGATAATAAATAAAAACGGCAGAAGAATAATTTATACCTTTGAGTTGTAGTGTTGGGGAAGAGTGCTGCATACTCCATGGACTTTCAAAAGAATAAACAGATATGTATTAGGAAAAAAATGTATCCAGAGTGCTCCTTAGAGGCAAGAATTGTGAAGCTTCATTCACATACTTTGGGCATGTTGTTAGGAGGGATGATTCCTTGAGGGAGGACATCATGCTTGGAAAGGTGGGGGGTCAGTGAAGGAGAGGAAGGCCCTTAACCAGATGGATTGACACGCTGACTTGAGCAACGGGCTCAAGTACGTCAGAAATGGTGAGGATGACACAGGATAGGACAGGGTTCAGATCTGTTGTTCATCGCTCTGAGTCATGCTCTACTCAATGGCAAATAACACATTTAAAAATCTAATTTGTTTATTGTTTACTTATTCCCAGTAAAATGTAAATTCCTTAAAGTCAAGGGTTTTTACTGTTTTATTTCCTACTGAATTGCACTTTTGTAACAGTGCTTGACACTGAATAAATTACTAAAGGACAAATCGCTCTACAGCCATTGCTGTGAGTGATTAAAACAGATAATTTGCATAAATTTTAAAGCTCTAAACACAATATCCTTTTCAATTTTCACAAAATTATCATCCTCTTTTTCCTAGTTTTTAGCAATATTCCTTAAATGTCAATAATTTGTTTATGACTAATATTAAATAGAAAAATTACTCCTTAATTCCAAAACGTGATTTACTAAAATATCACCTGTGAATATCGAGAGATTTAAGTGAACGTAGAGAAAGTAGATTTTGCTTTAATGTTTTGTTGTTGTTATTATTATCATTCTTTATTTGGGGTTTTTTCCCCCAAAGCTTAGACAACACAAGATGATGGATATTGGTAACAAAATAAAATCAAGTTGCATAATAAAACAAAAACAAAAAAAAAACACAAAAAAAAAAACCACAAGATGTAAAGAAAAGAAAAATACTGTATAACTAGGTAAAAGTCCAAGAATACCTTTCATTTTTGTGCTCACTTACAATGAACCCTGGTAGCAGAATAGGTTAAGCATTTAGACTGCGGACCAAAAAGTGGTGGTTCAAACCCAGCAACCACTCCAGGAACAAAGATGAAGTAATCTGTCCCATAAAGATCTACAGGTTTGAAAACACTGTGGAACAGTTCTCCTCTGTCCTATGGAGCCCCAGTGAATTTCAATTGGCTTCTCATCCCTAAGGAGTTGCTCTATTATTAACCCAAAGGCAGCACCTCTCTGGCTATTCAAATCCGCCAGTGACTCCTTGCAAGAAAGATGAGCAATCTCCTCCCCATTCTTCCAAAATTTACAGCCTCTGCAAACCTACAGGGTGGTAAGCTATAAGTTGATTCTGACTCCTTAGCAAGGAGCTTAAGTCTTTTAGTTTCTTGAATAGCACAGCAAAGTTAACCTTTTATAAAAATTAAGAGAACTAGTGGAAGAGACAATAATACATCTTAGTTTCATATCCTTAAAAAAGTATGAAAATGTGTGTCTGACTTTTCTAATGTTTATTTTTTTATGAAGGATAGACTATGAATTAAAAATAATTGGACTGAAACAGGCCATTAAAATTTTTCATTATAGATGTTCTCACATTTAGTTCCTATTGGCAGTTACTGTTTTCATGCATGCTAACACACCTTTGATTGCCAGTAAAGGTGGCTCTGCCTCAGGCCTTTCTGGCCTCTTCAGCCAGCTCTGCCCCAACACAAAGTAGGCTGGAAATATCAGGACGTTAACATTTGTCAAGAGCAATCTTTAGTAGCGATTGATGGGAGTTAGTGGATAAATGTCCTCGTTCCTTCACCCGTGGGCAGGACAGCTTGAAAGAACTTGTTTAGCACTGATTGCAGAATTCCTCAACAACATTCAATTTCAGTTGCACACAGTGGAAATTTGCTTGATAATACATCTTTTATTGACTTCTTGACCTTTCTTCCCATTTAATTTTCCCCCCACCTCTTAAGTGAAATGCTTATTCTCAAATTGTTGCTTCAGGACAGTTTCTAGGGGAAGTAAACTTCATATACCTCACATTTCCTTTCTTTTTAAAATTTTTGTTTTATATTGGTTTGCACACAAAATTCGTATACATGTGTTTCATACTTCCCTTCATTTATATTGCATTTCATACAGTCCTTTCCTTACATATTGCTTTATAAACCTAATCCCCATTGAATTATGCCAACCATTACCCCATCTTTTCAAGTCCCTACTTTTTCCCTTTACCCTTCCTTCTTCAACCCTCCAAATTGTGAAATCCTATGATTTCCCCCCTAATCTGGAGAACAACCATTTGGCCAACTGAATGGAAGAGATCTACATTTGTTCCCATCCCAAAGAAGGGCGACCCAACTGAGTGTGGAAACTACAGAACAATATCATTGATTTCACATGCAAGCAAGATTCTACTGAAGATTATCCAAA
>NW_006399763.1:20663245-20713241 GCF_000299155.1 Elephantulus edwardii
TGTCCTAAAATATGATGGGTCTGGAGAATGTACCATATGCACTTGAGAAGAAAGTAAATTAAGTTTTCGTTGGGTGCAGTACCTTGAATACATTCACAAGTTCAAACTGGCTGATTGTATAGTTTAGATCTTCTGCACCTTTACTAAGTTTCTTTTGAGTTGACCTATTCTTTGTAGAGAGTGATGGTGAAATCTCCTACCACTATTGTGGTGCTGTCTATTTCTTTCTTCAATTTTGTTAACCATTGTTTTATGTATTTTTCAAGTCTGTCATTTAGTGGGTGCATAGATGTTGACCAAGGTTAGGTCTTCTTGATGTATTATGACTTTAATCATTATATAGTGTCCTTCCTTTTCTTTTATAGTAGTTTTCATCCTGAAGTCTATTTTACCAGAGATTAGTATTGCTACTCCTGATTTTTTGTTTTTGCTATTTGCTTGGTGTGTGTGTGTGTGTGTGTGTGTGTGTGTGTGTGTGTGTGTGTTTAATTATGAGTTTTTCTCCTTATTTCTTAGATGCATATTTTATAGGCAACATATTGGTAGGCTTTTTTTTTTCACCCAATCTGTTACTCTTTTTCTCATAATTGGTATGTTTAGTCCATTCACATTAAGTGTGATTATTGACTGGTGAGGCTTTATTGCTGTCATTTTGCTGTGTTCTTTTTCTGTTGTTTTTGGTTACTATCATCCTTCCACTTTCCTTTGGTGTCTCTGTGTGGAGGACTTCACTTAAAATTTTTTGTACTTTTGGTGTTGTTTTCACAAATTCCTGTAGTTTCTTCTTTTCTGCAAATGACTTAATTGCTCTTTCATATTTGATGGACAGCTTTGCCTGATACAGGATATTCAGCTGGCAATTGTTTTCTTTCAACTTTCTGTATATACCATTCCTTTGTCTTCTTGCTCATATGGTTTCTGCTCAGAAGTCAGAACTTAACCCAATCGTTTCTCCTTTTAGGTGACTCTTTGTCTCACACTGTTTTTGGTATTCTATCTTTATTTATATTTTGTAGAATTTTACTGTTATGTCTTGATGTCTTCCTTTTGCATCTAGTCTATTTGGTGTTTGCTGAGTTTCTTAAATGTGGTTTTCTCTGTTCTTCATAATACATGGGAAGTTTTCTTTTTTTCTCAATGATTTCTCTGTTCCTCTCATGTTCTACAATTCCTGTGATATGTATGTTGTTCTTTCTGACATCATCCCACATGAGTCTAATATTTTCTTTACATCCCATCTCTGTTTTTTCTTCTAGGATTTTTCCATTGAGATTGTTGTCTTCCAGCTCACAGAATCTCTGTTCCACATCTTCTACTTTTTGTCCCTCCAGTATGTGGCCACTTCTGTTATTTTGATCTTAATATTCTGGATTGCATTTTCCTGCATTTTTGTTATTTCTATTACTGTGTTGGATTTCTATCTTGTAGTGATATTTTCAATTCTTGTACCTCTTTATCAATAGTTTCAATCCTTTCTTCTATATTTTGTATTTTCTTCCATAGTTGTTCAAGTTGCTCCTTATTAATATATTTCTTTTGGTTCCCTGTCTCTGGAGTATTTGCTTTCATAATGCCTTCCATAATTTGCACCATTTTCTGTGTTGTTGTTGTTGTTGTTAAGTGCAATCAAGTCATGGACAACTCATAGCAACCCTATGAATGAAAGACCTGAACACTTGTATAACTTTCACCATTTCTCCAAGTTTATAGAACTTCCAGAGGCAAGCTATTTTGAAAGTGGATGCAATTTCTGCTTCCAAGCTTGTTTTAATTGGGGAGCTCCACCAAACACTGTCCACCATGAATAACCATCATCACATTTGACACCTCAGTGGCACAGTGTTTAGCATCACAGCAACTATAAGTTACTTCTGTACAGCAAATGGACAGAGCAGTACTATACTACTTAGAAGAATTTTTGACCAAAAACAATTAAAACCAGGCCTGAGGGCCGCAGATTAAAATCATCCACCTTTGACCTAGTAACATAACTGTCTATCCACTAGGCAAACTGAGCTCTCTCATTGTTGTTGTTGTTAAGTGCCGTTGAGTCATAGATGCCTCATAGTGACCCTATGAATGAAAGACCATCTTCTGTAGCTGTTCAAATAACTCCACCTCAGAATATTTCTTCTGATTCTCTGTGTATGAGGTATTTATTGGGTCTACAATATGCTCTGCTTTTTTTAAAAGAAGGCTTATATTTTGGTTTTTTTTTCATAATGTTTCATACTGTCTGCTGCTTTCTTGACATTATGTGAATATTTTCTTGGTGGATGTGGGTTGTTATAATTTTGTAATTTCCCAAGAGAAGAGGATATTCTCTCAAGGACCTAAATATTGGTACTCCCCTTTCTGATGGCCAGAAGTGGCATATGTGTTGTTTTGTTTTGTTTTCTCTTGAACACTGTGTCTGGCCCAATCCTTTTCCCCTTTGCCTTAAGAAATCCCAAGCCTTCTCTACATATTATAGTCAGGAAGGTTCCATACCTCACATTTCTTAATTGCAGAAAGTAAAAATATTCTATGAGGTTATTTTATTCTCTAATTATGGTATAATACATAAAGATTAAGAAGTTGTGCTTCAGGGAGCTCTAGTGGCCTAGTGGCAAGAAGCTGCACTGCAATCCCAGATGTATGTGCTTTGAATACACCAGATGCTCTGCTGGAGAAGGAGAGTCAATCTCCACCTGTACCAGTCAGATCCGATTTAATGGTACACACACAAAAATAATAAAATACAATAAATATATTTTTTTTAAGAAAAAGAAGTCGTGCTGCAGTCACTAGCTGCTCTTTTTCCAAGAACTAGCCCTTCCTAATAATATGTCCAAAGTATATGAGACGAAGTCTGATTATCCTTATCTCTAAGGACAATACTTCTTCTAAGATAGATTTCTTTTTCAGGTATATTCAATACTCTTCACTAACCCCCCCAAATTAAAAGACATCAATTCTTTATTCATTTAGTCTGAAGGACATCTTCCTTGTTCACTATTCAACTTTCACATGCCTATGAAGCAATCAGAAATATCATAGCTTATGTTAGGAACAGCTTACTTAGTCTTTAAAGTGACATCTTTGTTCTTTAGCATTTTAAAGAGAACTCTCAAAACAACAGGGAGATACCACCTCACTCTAGTAGCATACAAAACAACAATTCAACAAGACAGCAAGCAATAAATATTGGAAAGGATGTGAAGAAATTGAAACTCTTATGCACTGCTGATGGGGTTAAAATGGTACAACTGCTATGGAAGGTGGTTTGGTGTTTCCTCAAAAAGCTGAACATAAAATATCTGTATGATCCAGCTATTTCACTGCTAGGAATACATCCCAAGGAAATCAGAACTAATTTCTGATGGTGGTTGACACAAATGGACATTTGTGTACTTATGTTCATAGCAGTGTCATTCACCATAGCAAGGAAACGGAAGCAGCCTGAATGCCTATCAACAAATGGATGAATTGAGAAATGTGACATACTGACATATTCAATAAGGTTATGCCAACTATACAACATAGATTGTCAATGAATATTCCACAGTAATGATGCCATGCTCTTCTTCCTATTTTGTCCAGCTCCTTGGATTACTTGCTTAGTATATACATTGAACAGGTATGGGGAAAGGATGCAGTTGGTATCTTTATTACTTTTCCCCACCTTAAAAGAAGTTTTGAATTTATTTAGCCAAAATGTACAACTAAACAAATTACTATGAACATTTTAGTGGAATACCAAACAAACTATGCTCGCTGCTATCAAGTTAACTTAAACTCATAGTGACCTTAAATGAAGAGCCTCATAGAATATCCCAGGTTGTAAAGATTACAGAAACAGACTGGGACGTCTTCTTTTACAGAGCTACTGAGTGCAATCAAACTGCTCACCTTACATTGACAGCCAAATATCTAATAACAGGGCTATTCTGAAGCTTCTGAAAAGAGATTACTGTGTTCAAATTATAAGAAGCATATCACTAGCTACTTTATCTAGAAGGTACACTATTACAAGTTAGGATAAAAAAATAGCTGTTATTTAATGAGTCATTTGTTAATTACTCAGTTTATAGATTTCCATTGCTATTTGCTTCTGGCGTCTTTTTTTTCTTCCTTAGGGATTCCTCATGGTATTTCACTGTTTTTTAACACCTCCAGGAACTATTGTATGTTAATAACTGAATTGAAATTGTACATGTGGAAAGGCACATAAGAGATTATGACTCAGAATCCAGGCTTTGTTCCTGCCTAAGAAAAACTGTGAGCAGTCTGCATTGTAGCCAAAAGATTTTCAGGGGTGAAGCAGAGCACAGAGTTACTTGGATTCAGCTATCTACCTAACGTGCCATCTCATGCTTGACGAAAAAATAGAAACTGAATTTATGAAGATCAATGTTCCTTCTGAAGAAAAAGTGTGTCACCAAGCTCCTCAGATGCTACGTTTACTCAGCTATTTATCTAGCCCAGAGGTCCTCAGTCATGACTGTACATTGACCACAAGCTAGATCTCTGAAGATGAGGTTCAAACATTGGAAAAATCCTTTTGATTTTTAAAAAAATTCTTTGGGTTATTATAATGTGCAGTCAGGAGTTGAAAACTCCAATAAACTCATCAAATTAAGAGGCATCATTCATAGGTCTTAGTGTGTGCTAGTAAATGTGCTAAAGCACTTCTCGTAGTTAAGGAAATTGAAGTTTAGAGAGATGTTATTTATGTCTTATAACAAAAGTCGAGTTTTTACATTAAGTCTGTTCTCTGGATAAAGGGCTTTTGAACTCTTTTGACTATGACTCAAAGTTTAAAAAAATTTATTTACACAATAAATCAGAAAAAAATAAGAGGATAAGGTAATATTTTTTATAAGGTAATATTTAAGAAACAATGTTGTTGTTGTTTTGTGCCATCGAGTGGCCTGCAACTCATAGTGACCTTATGTACAACAGCCCTAAACTTTGCTCTACCCATGTCAATCTTATTGTCTCTGACAGACCTACCCCCATTAATCCAGTCACTGAATCAACCCATCTCATCGAGGGTCTTCCTATCTTGTGCTATCCCTCCACCCTCCCAAGCATGACGTCCCTCTCTAAGGACTGGTCCCTCCTTGCAATATGCCCAAAGTATGTCAGACAAAGCTTCAGAATCCTTGCCTCCAAGGAACAGCCTGGTCTCACTTTCTCCAGAATGAACCTGTTTGTTCTCCTAGCAGTCCATGGTATATTCAATTCTCTTCTCCATACCACAGCTCAAAGGCATCAATTCTTCTGTTATCCTTATTCACTGTCCAGCTCTCAGATGCATAGTAAGTAATCGGAAAGCCTGAATCAAACACACCCTTGTCCTCAAACTGCATGATTACTCTTCAGTAATTTGGAGAAGTCCCTAACTGCAGATTTCCCTAGGGCAATACATCTCCTTATTTCCTAACTGCTGGTACCAAGGGTGTTAATTGGGGATGAAGCAAGATGAAGCTGTTGACAGTTTCAATCTCCTCTTCATCAATCATGATGTTGCCTATCACTTCAGTGATAGGAATCTTTGTTTCCCTGACAGTGAGATGTAATCCATACTGAAGGCTGCATTCCTGAGAGTTGGATCCTGCTTAAGAGTCTCCAGCTTGGAGCAAGCAGTTCGATTCTTGAGGAAGCATACTTTTGACTTAAATAAATGTTGGCTGTAAACTGTTGTTGATTGCCTTTGAGTCGAGCACGACTCATAGCGACCCTATGAACAAAAGGCTTGAAGCCCCTCTACAACTATCAGCATTTACCAAAGTTTATAAGGTTTTCGGAGGCATGTTATTTAGGAAGTGGGTGCCACTCCTGCTTCCAAACCTATTATAGTATGTTATTCTTTTTATATGCCATTGAGTTGCTTGCAATGTATAGCGACCCTATGTAGAGCAGCTCTGAACCCTTCCCTTTCTTGAACCAGTCTCACTAACACTGACACACCCACCTCTATTGTCCCAGTCAGTGAATCAATCAATCCATCTCATCCTGGTTCTCCCTTTCCTGCACTGCCCATCCAGCCTTCTGAGCATGATGTACTTCTCCAAGGACCAATCTCTTCTAGCCACGTGCCCAAAGTAAACTGTTCAGGTGGGGTTTGTTTTTTTTTTTTGTTAACAATCAAGTATAAGCTGATTGACCATTTTGATTTAGTTAATAATCAAGTGTGGGCTGGAAGCCTCTTGTTTAAGTAATCAGGCCCTGGTGGGCAAGTCTTTGTATTTAAAAGTTGGCTGGGTTCTTGGGCCTGTGGGATTCAGGCCTGGTGTTTATAATTGTATCTGGGGAGAACATTAATTAAAGTGAGTAAAGACTATTATGTCATAATGTAATCTTTATTGTTAAAGTCATCTGATGTCATCAGCCTATTAGTTGTAAGAAGATTAAGGTGAGATGCAACATTATCAAGGTTACACCTTGATCTGAAACAAGGGAACTTTCTCTGGGGTGAGACCTATATCTTCTTTTGCCTTAAGAAATTTAAAGGCGAATAAAGTAGAGAAGGGGGACACAATTATCAGCAAGAAGGAAGAGGCAAGAGCAGCGCACATCCTTTTGTTTTAGATTCTGCATTGGAAAATTTCTAGGAACAGAAGACACACAGAGAGGAAGTCTTCTACTAGAACTAGGGGGTCAGTCATAAGTAATTACCCAGCCAACTCAAAGGCACATGCTTTGAGTATGGCATAGGCTGCTCTATAGTAGAAAAATGGGCAATATCCTCCCATACAATTTACGGTGTCTGAAAACCTGTTGGAGGGTCAGCTACGGGTTGCTTGCAACTAAATGACACAGAATAACAAGTCTCCTAAAATTTGAAGTTAAGCAGAGGATCATAAAAAAGCTAAAAAGAAAACTCTCACGGCCGCAATGGCTTCAACATGTGTTTAAGGACAGCAGAATGTGAAGATGGCAGTGGATTAGGTAAAACTTTCTTCTGTTGTACATAAGGTCTCTGTGCGTTGGCGCTAATTCAGTGGAATTTAACAAAGTTTAGAGAATAAATTTTTACTATCTGTGCTATAATAACATAAGACACACTATTTGAAAACATGGAGAAGAGAAAGAAAACGAAGATTTAAAAATTTCCTCTGTGCTGGAATCCTGACAGCACATAGTTCAAATCTACCAGATGTTCAAGGTGGGTGGGGCAATCTCCTCCCACTGATTTATTGCCTCTGAAAATCTGCAGCAGGGTCAGCTATGGGTCAGTTCTGACTTGATGATACACAATAACAACTTTTCAAACTCTACTCTGGTGACTTACCATAGACTACCAAAAGAACAAACAGGTCCATCCTGGACTGGATTTCTACCAACTTCTGCAGTCAGAAATTGATTGAACATGTAATAAAAATGCATTGATAATAATGGGTAATTGAAATGCAAAAGTTGGGAACAGGGAAGAAGGATCAGAAGTTGGAAAACATGGACTTGGTGACAGAAGTGAAGCTGGAGGTAGAATGATAGAATTCTGCACATTCAATGATTTATTCATTGCAAGTACCTTTTATAAGAAACACAAACACAAATACATATGAATTTCACCTGATAGTATGCACAGGAATCAAACTGATTAAATCTGTAGGAAGAATTGCTAGAGAAGCTCAATATCAGCTGTGAAAACCAGATTGGATGAAACCAGGTAAATCCTCAGAGGCAAGAATTTTGAACACTGGGAATGTTGTCAGAAGAGGCCAGTCCTTGGAGAAGGATTCTCTAAGAGTGGAAGATCAGGAAAAGGATAGGAAAACCCTGGGTAAGATGGCTTGACACAATGGAGTCAGGTGTGTCAGAGATGGTGAGGTTGGCTTAGGATACGGCAAGGTTCAGAGCCATTGTTCATAGGGTCACTATGAGTTGCAGTTGACTTGATACCACATAACAACAACAACAAAACCATTCTGGTGGCTTAATGGTAAAGAGTTGCACTGCCAAGCAAAGCGTGCAGTTTGAATCTACCAGGTGTTCAGGAGGAGAAAGACAGGCAGGCAATCTCCTGTGAGATTTACTTCTGGTGGAAGGTCAGAGATTAATTGGTTTGACTTGAAGGTACATAGCAATGACAACTTGGGGTTTATACACACATGAACTAATAGATTCTAACCCGTTCTTAAGTTTTCTTATGTGGACTTGATTTGGGTGCCTGCTACATACAGTAGTCCTGACTCTTCAGAAATTGATCATAAAATTGGACTACCTTTACTCATTTTGGCTGCTAGCTTTCTCACATCTTAACTTCTGGTTGAGACAGAATCGTATCTCCTCCTTTTGTTATCGTCAATACTTAGTTCTCTCTCTCTGGTAACAGAAATTGCTCCAGCTTTTATGTATTTTATCTGTCACCTCTTTCTTAATTTCTGGGAGATGCAGGAGGACAGCATGGAGATGTTGGAGTTTAGTCTTTCACCCGTGTTGTCTCCTATAGGCATCTTTGTATGAATTAGAATGTGACATTCTGTCTGAGCAGATGCAACCCTGTGCTCCAATAGTTGGATCCCAAGGTGGATATCAAGTCCAGAATACCTGTTCACCTTTCACCTCAACGGGAGGATCCTGGGCAGGGTACAAACACCACAGCTCTTATCAGAGTTGGAGCAAGGAGGTAAACAGGCTGGTGGGCAGAAGTTGGTCTTCTGCTGTCCTGTTTTTGATTACTCATGCTTGGCTGGTGATCAGAGTGGTTACTGCTGTGTGACTGCTGGCCATCTTCATTCATGACTGTGGGCTCTGCACTTAACACAAATATTGGTGATGGCTGGAAAACAGTAATGAGGTTCCTTTTTTCCTTGATATCTCAAAGCAGCATTTGTCAGTATTTCTCAGATTTTTAAGGTAAAATCTGCTAAAGTGTGCCTGATTTAGGCTATGGTCTTCACAATTATTTGCTATGCATCAGAGAGCTGGACAGTGACCAAGGATGACAGAAGAAGAATTGATGCCTTTGAGTTGTACTGCTGGAGAAGAGTCTTGAATGTACTATGGACCGCCAAGTAAGCAAATAGGTCTGTCTTGGAGAGGGTGAAATCAAGTTTCTCCTTGGAGGCTATGATTTTGAAGCTATGTCTCACACACATGGTCAAGAGAGACCAGTCCTTGGAAGACATTATCCTCGGAAGGGTGGAGGGGCAGCACCGGAGGGGAAGACCCCGGATGAGATGGATTGACCCAGTACTGGGTCAATTAGGGTAGGTGTGTCAGAGTCAGTGAGACTGGCTCAGGATAGAGCAGGGTTCAGAGCAGTTGTACATAGGGTCGCTATGAGTTGCAGGCGACTCAACGACTTGTAACAAAAACATTATTTCTGGAGGTACAGTCGGGACCTCTCTTTTGTGGGTGAAAGTTATTAACCTGTCAACTCCAGCTGGAGACCACCTGGCAACTGGCCATTGGAAGCAAATACAGGACCTGGCAAAGCAGGATTGGTTCTGGTACGCTCACCAAGCCACACACTAGTGCCACCTTCAGAGGTCTGGCTAGTGGTCCCAGCTGGATTTGTTAATTTCAGTCTCCAGAGTTCCCGGTAGACGTGCTCATCACGGTGGAAGGATAGAGTCTGAAGAAAAGGAAGGAAACACCAAAAGCCTTAGGAAACGCAATTCCACCAGCCAGTCATAGTCACCAGTAGGGTGCACTAGCTTTGGGGGCGTAGGTGAGGGTGGCGCCAAGGAGGTGGGAGCAGAAAGCCAATTCCCTAAATGGGATGCAGGCGGCTAAAAGGAAGATTGAGGTTTGGGGGACTTTTTAAAGACCTCGATTGAGCAGCAAGGGCGCCTCCACCTGTGAGTTCCGGCACATACTCCATTTACTTTCAGTGCCTGGGCGCAGGAGGAGGGGCGGCCCGAATGGGGCGGAGGGCGGCTGAAAGCATCCAGCCCTTCAGCCTGGAGGAACCCTGTGCAAAGCCTCCAGACTTTCTCTGCCTCTACTTGTCACCCCCTCCTTGCTCGCCTCCTCCCTGCCTCTCCTCCACATCCCCCATCCTAAAAATGGGCCGGCTCCTTTAAGAGGGATCCTGGGGGCGGGAACCCCTCGGCTGCTCGGCTGCTCGGGCGGCGGCAGCGCCGGTCCGCGATGCTCTTCACTTTCGGCTCCGGCTCCCGCCGCCACCGCAGCCGCCACCACCGCCTTGATTGCCACCACTGCCTCCGCCTCCACTTGCCCGCCTCCTCTGCTTCCGAACGTTGTTTTCTGCAGCGGCCGAGAGAAGTGCTATGTCAGGAAAGTTCCGGGAAGGGTTGGATTGGGCCATGCTCCCGGGGCTCTGCTGCGGACGCCTGCACGTTACCCTTTGTACGAGGTGAGACTTGGAGACCTCGGACCCCCGGGCAGGTAGCTGGTCCTGTTAGGGGGACCCCAGCGTCCGCGGCATTGAGAAGGGTTTGCTCTTCGGCGGAGCGGATCGTGGAGAATGAGGCTAGTTAGACTGAAGTTGTGCTGGAGACGCTGGGGTTTGGGAGACGATTTTGCAGAATCAGAGCAGCCTGACTTTAGTTGTTCCAGCAGCCAACGCCACCAGGCGGCTTCTCGGGTGCTGCCGGCGCGGTGTCGCCCGCCTCCCTGGGTCCCCATCCTCTGCTCGCTAAAGCACCGGGGCCTTCTAGGAACCTGCTCGGCTGCAGATTAGCAGGGAATTTCGGAGTTTTCACTCCCCGGGGGCTTCCTTTGTAGAGAAGCTAAGTACTTTGAGTGCCGGGAAGAAGGTGGAAGCGTCTTGAACTTTTCCACTGTGGTCTCCTTAGTCTTGGAGGGGTGAAATGCTTGTCCTTTGCAGAGTGGGAGGAGGGCTCCTTGTGAGCTCCAGCAGTTCCGAGAGGCTTTCCTTTACATGTGATTAAGCTTTGCAGCATGATGCCTTTTAACGTTGTTAATTTCTCTACGTCGCCCTGATTTTAGTCCCCACCCCCCCCTTCCTCCGCCCCTTTTGGGAAAGATTTCATTTGTTTATCTAAAGAAAAAAAAAACCAACCCACACACCACAAAACCCACCAAACCATCCTGTGTGTTTAAGTTTCTTCCAAACAAATATATGCTTATGCAGATCCCTCCTTCCCCGCCCCCCAAGTCTGGTCCAAATTTTTAAGTGGCTTTGTCACAGATGAAATATTTAAACTCCATCAATAGAGGTAATCCAGGAACTGGATGCAGTTTTTCAGTGAGGTGGGATAGACTTTAACCATAATTTTCATAGAAATTTCTCCTGGTGGTTTGTTTGCTTATTTATTTATTGATGAATTTGGCTTTAATTATGCCTCAGATTAAGAAAGCTCTGACTAATTGTAGGCGTGGCATCCAAAAATCCTAAAAACCTCTTTGTTTTTCTAAGAATCTTTAAAAATCCCTGATGTGTATTGCATAATCTGATGCTGTTCCTGTTTGGTTTTACCCTTGGATGATGTATGCAATACATATACTTATCTGATGTAACATAATTTATTGATACATTACTTTATAACTTTTTTCAAATGTCCTGTAGGAACAATGCCCTATTTCTCTTGGGCCGCAAGTGTAGGCCACCCCCTTCTATTTCTGTTTGCTTGTTCTTCACTCACGTCTGTTGTCAGCCACTAGTCAAAGGTGCTGAGGAAAAGGTGAGGTGTTACATAGGCATCACCCAGATTGTTTTAAGGAGTAAAATTAGAATATGAAGTGTTGTAGTGTGTAATCAACTTGATAGCGGTGAGGGGGTTTTGTTTGATTTTTTTTAGTTTTATGAAGTGTTTAAAGTACCGTTTCAAGTATATGTTTAAAATAGAAGTTTGTGTGTGAGAAAAATCTCTGAGTACAAAGTGGTAGGAGAGTATTAGAGGAAACATCACATCATTGTTGGGTTACATATTCAGGAAATCGCACTGGAAGAGATTGGCTTTCTTTATCCCCCGGAGCAACTGGTGGATCTGAACGATTAATAGTGTCAAATTTTGCTCTGGATATAGATTTTAATCTCAGACAACTATGCTGTCAAATGAATCACAAAGGAAAAATAATTTAAGAAGGACTTTCGGCCATTCCCTGAAAATTTGCAGCAATGTAGACATTCTCTGAAAAAGAAAAAGGTCACATACTTAACCCAACTACCTTTACCGTTTTGCTTTAAGTTCACAGGACTTTAGGCAAAAATGTACTACTACATGCAACTACATTCAGTAAGCGTTTGGGGCTCTTAGATGGACTTGAATGACTTCCTAGAATTATGTTGATTAATAATACATCTTGAGATTTTATGTATGACTTATTTGATGTGGTATGATTATTTTATAAATGATTTTTTTTATCCTATTTAAAAATTTGTATCTATTTAACAGTAAGAAAAAAACCATTCAGTGACTTGGTAATACCAAAGTACTGAAAACAGCAGGTCTAAAGATCAGATGCTAAAAATAATTCCATACTAGGCTTGATCGTCTCTTCAGCAGTTAAATTAAACACCACTTGTTCCATCCTGCTCTTGTTCTCTCACAAGACTTGGACAAGGCAGCCATATGCCAGGATCCTAACAATGTATTTATCTGTTAAAATGACTGAATAGATCCACCAAAGGCTGCTTACACCAGGAATTTGTTAATTTCTGGTAATTTCTCCACCACAGTAACTATATTTAGTTAGGGCTGTTCAAAAGATGACATTTTCGTTCTCTTGATAACACATCTGAGAGCTGGACAATGAATAAGGATGACAAGAATTGATGCGTTTTCATGCGTCTGTGGTACTAGAGAAGAGTATACTGAAGATCCCATGGAATGCCAAAATAACGAACAGATAATGTCTGGGGGAAAAGTGCATCTAGAGTGTTCCTAGGAGGCAGAGACGGTCAAGCTTTGTTAATACACTTTGGTCATGTTACTAGGAGAGGTTATTCCTCAGAGAGTGGGATATCATGCTTGGAAAGATGGAGGGACAGTATAAGAGAAGAAGACCCTTAACCAGATGGATTGACATAGTGGCTGCAGCAGTGGGCTCAAGTATGTGAGAGACTGTGAGGACGGCACAGGAAAGGACAGGATTTAGATCTGTTGTTCATAGGGTCACTGTGAGTTTTACTCAACTCGATGGCACCTAACAACAATCAAAAGATTGAAAATGCCAATCTACCCAGAGGTGCCTTAGAAAGAAGGCCCAGCAATCTACTGCTAAACCGTTGGCCTTTGAAAACCTCGTGGAGCCCAGTTCTCTGAGAAATGTGGAGTCTCCCTGAGTTGTAACTGACTGGAGTAACTCAGAGGGGAACCTTTAGGTTCAAGTTTAGCTGTCAGTATAATGTTTTCTTTAAACACTTCACAAATTGCCTTCAGGGCATTCTGGACGTATCTAGGACCTAGAGAGTATTCTTCAAAGGCATGGGAGGCAAACAAGGGGGAGATTTGTGAAATGAGGTCTTAAATCTTTGATTTGAGAGAGGAACCTATTAATGATTGTGAAAATACTTCTTAGAATACAACCCTGGAGTCACTAGAAACAAAAGCTGTTTGTCTACCTTTGAAATAGTTTATTTTTTTTCTCTTTAGATATAATCTTTTTTTTTCTATAATTTTATTAATTTTCATAAACATTTACAGAGATTTTGGGTTTCCATTCATTCATTGTTGCACTATTCTCTCTACCCTCCTCCCAGTTTGTTCTTGTCCAAATGCCACAGTGCTTGTCAAAGCCAGTTCTGATTAATCTTCTTTGTCAGTGTGTCCTTTGCCATTCCCTATCACTCCTCCCTGAGAGAGACTTCACCCTGAGTCATAAGGAAAAGGGGATGGTGTATTGTCTTAGCTACTTCCTGCTGAAAAGGGACGCTGTGGGTTTCAGGGTGAAGATCTTCTCTCACTACTCTAAAGGGCCCCTTTGGCAGTAGGAAACACATAGACTATTATGGAGATTGATTTTGGAGTTTAGATGCACTCTTATTGATTGTGCTTGGCTGTACATGTTCATATCCTTGAAGATAGATGTATCATGGGGGTGTTGCAACCTAGAAGACACAAATTTGACTAACAAGTTATAAGTACATGAGTCCAAAAATTATGGAAAAGTAAAAGAAAAGATTCTTTCATTGTTTTACAAACCCTCCCCCAGGTCCCCTCCACCATGTAGCCCTCGCTCTAGTCTCCTGTGATGACAGAAATACCTAGTTATATATCTCTTTTAAACAGTTTTCTCCCTCCTCTGTTTCAGTGCAGTATACATTATTGAACCCATCTTACTCAGTCTCTCCCCAACCCCAAGGACAGTCCCATTCTACAACAGTGGCATCATGTAATATTTGTCCTTTTGTGACTGGGATATTTCACTCAGCATAATGGTTGAAATAGTTTTTTTAACATTATACAACTTGATACTGCTGTATTTCAGCATATGAAGGAAAATTTGAAATGAAATAGATTAATATTTCAGACTAGTTTTTGCTGTAATTTCTGACACTTTTACCAAAATGTGTTGCTATTAGTTACAAATACTTTTTCCCTTTATTGAATGTAGCGATATTTTCTTTTTTTTTTTGGTAACTAAGATAAGCTTTATTATTAGTGTTTACTGCTAAACGAATAAGTACAGTCCATAATCTGTGTTGTCTCTTCACTTAAAACACAAACAAACAAACAAACAAACAAATGAACAAACATTTTTTTGGAAACATTTGACTCTGAGCTACAATCTCAGACTTTCAGAGTTGACAGGATCTTGGTGAATTATAATTTCAGTTTCATGAGAATTTTCTGTTTAGGATCAGATATGTCCTTAAGTTGAACTGGGTAGTCCACAAAATAGGTACTTTTGCAACCACAAAACATGGAGAACATTCCAAATAATTTGCAGTGTGGGCAGCCCAACATGCTTTGGTGTTTAGTTGACTTGAGGAGGTGTGCCGTGCTTGTAAAAAGAATGCTTTCTGAAGCTGACAGCCAGTTAAGTTTCCGTCTTTGGGTTTGACACACAGGGTGAAATGCTTTTAGCCTCTGTGCTGGGAAATGTGGACGGGAGTGGTGAAAGTAGTTTGTGCCCACTTCTGTCTGTATAGCAGGAGATTTAGGATCTTTCTTTTTCAATCATGGAGCTTGAGCATAATATACTAGAATGCACATTCATACTTATTAAAAAGCAACTAGAGAGTTTGAAAGGTTGAGTCGTAGCCTGACTTTCACTCTTGGAATTAAGAATATTTCAGTATTTGCAGGGTGCTCCCTAGAGACGGCAGAAGGATGAGCAATCTCCTCATCTGATTTGTAGCCTCTGAAAACCAGCTGGGGTTTGGTCATCCATGAGTCTGATCCAACTCGATGGCACAATCAACAACCACCTTAGAGGCAAGAATGATGAGATTTTATCTCCCATATTTTGGACATGTCATCAGGAGATGCCAGTCTTTGGAAGGAAACATCATACTTGAAAAGGTGGAGAGTCACAGAAGGAGAGGGAGACCCTTAGGAAGATGGATTGACATGATGGCTGCAGTAGCAGAGATTGTGAGAATGGCGCAGGATCGGATAACATTTCATTCCATCTGTGCTACAGGTTACTATGTGTGGGAGTCTACTAGACAGCATCTCACAACAACAAAGCACTCTTTAAGATAACTTATTGAAATGATTGCACTATTATTATTATTACCATCAGTATTTTTTTCAGTTAGTAATGCTAAAAGAATTCTGTACCCTTTGGCTTAATTTAGGAACTCTGGTGGCACAATGGTTAAGTGATTAGCAGCTGAGAGGTTGATTTTTCTAGCAGCCTTTGAATTGTGGTATTGGAGAACACTGAAAATCCCATGGACTGAACAAGCAGGTATGTCTTGGAGAAGGTGTGACCAATGTGCTTTTTGGAGGTAAGAATGGTGAAACTTCGCCTCACATATTTGGACATGCTATTTGGGGGAGCTGTTCTTTAGAAAGGGACATAATGCTTGGAAAGTTGGAGAGTCAGTGAAAGAGGAAGACCTTCAACAAGATGGATTATTACAGTGATGACAGCAGTGAATTTGAGTCAGAGATGAGGATGGCACAAGATGGAAGAGGGTCCAGACTCGATGGCACATAACAACAACAGTTCTGCAGAATAAAGTTCTGGCAGTTTGCCCCTGTAAAGATTTGTTGTTAGTTTCTATTGTGTTAACTATAACACATAGCTACACCGTTAGCAACAGAGATCTGGACCTTGCTGGATCCTACGCCATCTTCACAATCTATGTCATGTTCGAGCCCATTGTTGCAGTCACTGTCAGTCTGTCTTGTTTGAGGAGCTTCCTTTCTTCTGCTGCCTCTCCACCTTACCCAGCATGATGTCTTTTTCTAAGGATTGCCCTCTTTCGACAACCTGCCCAAAGTAAGCGAGGCAAAGTTTCATAACCTTGCCTCTAAGGAAGCATCTTGGTTGTACTTCCTTCCAGACAGGCTTGTCTGTTCTTTTGGCAGTCCATGGAAATTCAGTACTCTCTGCCAACCTAATTCAAAGGCATTGCATTTTTCTCTCATTCTTATTCACTGACCAACTTTTAGATGCATAGGAAACAATTGAAAAGATCATTGCTTGGATTACAACCCAAGAATCCCTCTGAGGCAGTTGTACTCTGTTCTGTGGGGTCACTATGAATGAACTTGATGACACACAACAACAACAGGCTCAACTTAGATTTTAAAAAATCCCCTGACTATATATTTAACCAATCATCTGGCATTTGTGCTATTTGATTCTTAGGTAATTTTTAGTTGAAACCCTTTGTTACATTCATTATAGCCATAAACTTTACATATGTTTTGAAACACATTTACCAGAGATGCTTAATTTTCTTTTGGGGGGCTCTGGTGGTGTAGTGTGATATAAGCACAAGATCCATGGTTCCAGGCTACCTGATACTCCATGGGAAGAAGGTGAGAAGTCTTTCCACAAAATGGTTTATGGCCTTGGAAAGCTTATGAAGGGCTGCCATGAGGTGGAATCCACTTGATGTCAGTGGTTTTGGTTTAGTTAGACTTTAAAAATTTTGTTATGTAGGTGCTTTGAAAGATTTGGCTTGAGGAGTTGGTGCAGAAGGAATATGTTCTGGCTGATATTTTTCAAAGAGCAGCATCTTTGCTTTTTTTTTTAATATAAAAAAATGTGTGGATAATTTTGGAAACTGAACATTTGCAAACATTTAAAAGATACTTCAAGTTTGGATCAGATTAGAATGTTAACTGAAAAATAAGAAGGGTTCACACACACACACACACACACACACACACACACACACACACACATTTATATGTGTATAGGGCTGCCAAGAGAACCAACAAGTCTGTCCTGGATAGGGTGGAACCTAGTTTCTTCTTAGAGGATGGACGGACAGTGCAGGAGAAGAAGACCCTGAATGAGATGGATTGATATGGTAACTGGGCTGAGAGTAGGTATGTTGGAGACAGTGAGATTGCATTAAGATAGAACAGGGTTCAGAGCTATTGTGCATAAATCTCGGTGAGTTGTCAGTGACTCAACAGCACATAACAAGAACAGTTTGCATGTGTGTGAGCTCTGATGGCTTGTTGTTGTTGTGTTGTTAAGTGCCTTCATGTTGAGGATGACCCATAGTGACCGTATAAACAACAGATCTGAACACTATGCTATTCTGTGCCCTCCTCACACTTGAGCAGCAGTTACTGTGGCAATCCATCTGCCTGAAGGTCTTCCTTTTGTTTAATCCTCTACCTTTCCAAGCATGATGTCCCTCTTTTAGGGATAGTCTCTCATAGCCACATGCCCAAAGTATGTGAGACAAAGCTTTATCATCTTTGCCTCCAAGGAGTACTCTATCTGTACTTTTTAAAAGACATATTTGTTTGTTCTTTTGACCATCCATGGGATATTCAGCACTCTTCTCCAACACCACAGTACAAATATATTGTTCAGCACTCAAATGCATAGCAAGTGATCGGACAAGCCATGGCCTGAATCAGATGTACCTTAGTCCTCAAACTGACATCATTGCTATTTAATAATTTGGAGAGGTCCCTGGCTACAGACTTTCCCAGAGCAATATGTCTCCTAATTTCCTGACTGCTGGTACCAAGCATGTTGATTGTGGATCCAAGTAAGATGAAGCTGTTGACAATGTCTGTCTTTCCTCCACTGATCATGATGTTGCTTATTGGTCCAGTGGTAAGAACTTTTGTTTTCTTGATGTTGAGATTCCATTCATATTGAAAGCTGTATTCGTTGATCTTCTGCAGCAAGTGCTTCAAGTCCTCCTAACTTTTAGCAAGCAGGGATGTGTCTTCTATATGCTGAAGGTTATTGATGAATCTTTCTCCAATCCTGATGTCACATTCTTCCTCATAGAGTCCAGCTTCTTGAATAATTTTCTTAGCATACAGATTTAATAGGTATGGAGAGAGCATACAATCCTGATGCACACCTTTCTTGATTTTAAATGATGCAGCACTCCCTTGCTCTGTATGCACAATAGCCTCCTGGTCTAGGTAGTGGCTTAGTGGTATGAAATTGCACTACCAATACAGAGGTTATCGGTTTGAACCCATCAGTTACTATATGGGGAAAAGATGGATAGTCTCCTCTAGTGTGATTTACTGCCTCTGGAAACCAACTGAAGAGTTAGCTATGGATTTATTCCAACTTAATGCTATCCAACAACACCATGTATAGACAAAAAATTCCTCACCATTACTCTAATAGACAGCATCATAATAGATGGAGAAAGGATTAAAGCTGTCAGAGATTTCATCTTGCTTAAATTTAAAGTCAACACTCTTGGTACTAGCAGTCAAAAGGTCAGGAGATGTATTGCTTTGGGGACGTTTGCCATTAAGGACCTCTCCAAAATACCAAAGAACAATAATGTCAGTTTAAAAACTAAGATGTGCCTGGTTCAGGCCATGGTCTTTTCAGTCACTTGCTTTGCATCTGAGAGCTGGACACTAATTGAATGATAAAGGATGATAGACGAAGAGTTTTGAGTTGTGGTGTTGGAGAAGAATACTGAATATCTTGTGATTACAAAAGAATAAACAGATATGTCATGGAGAAAGTGCAGTTAGAGTACTCCTTGGAGGCAAGGATAATGAAGCTTCATCTCACATACTTTGAGCATGTTGTTAGGAAGGCCTAGTCCTTGGAGAGGGACACCAGGCCTGGAAAGGTGGAAGGTCAGTGAAGGAAAGGAAGACTGTAAACCAGATTAATTGACTTGGTGACTGCAGTAACTGGCTCAAGAATGCCAGAGTTGATGAAAATGGCACAGGATTGGACAGGGTTTCGATCTGTTGTTCATCGGGTTGCTATGAGTTATATTCGACTTGATGACCTACCAACATATATACTAGGTGATTGGTATAGTGTCTGCTGAAATTCTTTTCTGTTTTAAAATCTGAATTGAACTTTGTAAACTGGAGAGTATAGATACAGTGGTAGTTGTCATTGTCTTCCAGAGAGGGAAATGTTTGCCTGAATGTGTACTTTTAATAAAAAGAATTTTTAATATAATTTTGGTTTATTTGTCCAATTTCCTTCAGCATCAGAAGAAAGTCTCCTCTTAAATTCTTTCAGCTCATCCCACATATTATTGTTATATATTATTTATATTTTCCCCTTCTTTTAAATGATCTACTGAATTGTCGTGTTTGTGAGTAATATTAAAAATCCCATGGACTGCCAGAAGAACAAACAAATCTGTCTTCCAGGAAGTACGGCCTTAAAGCCAGGTGCTCTTTAGAGGCAAGAATAGTGAAACTTTGTCTCCCATCTTTTGAGCATATTGTCAGGAGGAACCAGTTCTTGGGAAAAGACATCATGCTGGGAAGAGTCAGCGAAAAGAGAGGAAGACCCTCAATGAGGTGAATTGCCACAGTGACTATTAAACAATGGGCCCCAGCATGTCGATGTTGGTGCCAAGCAGGGCAAGGTTTAGAGGTTTGTTCGTAGGGTCACTATGAGTGGGATGGCGTCTGAATTTATTGTTCTCCTATTTTCCATAGTAGGTCTTGGATACACTTGCTTCCCACTTAAAATTGTAATGCTATTTTTTCATTTTTGCTTCTGCCAAAAAAGCAAACAACTGTACTGGACAAAGTGTAGCAGAATGCTCTCTGGAAGTAAGGATGATGAGATTTTGTCTCATATGCTTTGGCATTTCATCCATAGACTGCTTCCCTGGAGAAAGATACCTTGAGTAGTAAAGTTTAGGGGGGAAAAAAAGAGCAAGACTCTTAATGTGATGGATTGACACACAGGCTGCCTGGTGGCCTTAAGCACAGCAGGGAGTGTAAGCGGGGACTCAAAAAGCAACCCTTTCTTCATGGTCTTTTATATCTCCCCCATTAACATTGCAAACATAACCCTTGTAAGTCTTTGGTTGTTCTTGTGGTTTGGGGAAAAATTTTATATTCTCAACTAAAATTATTTCAGTTTGACTCTACTAAAGATGCTGTTTTGTTCATATAGACATGTAACAATAGGGCATCTCTGTTATTTCTGTTAGTAAAAGATAACTAGGTACTAGGGGTTGCTCTTAGGAAAGAGAAAGGCATGAAAGTGTCAAGATGAGAATCAGAATGCTGGCTTTTCAGTTTCTAATTTTATATTTTAGGAGGTTTTTTTCCCCCCTGCCTATAAATTTAAAATTTCTGTTTAAGATATTGGAATCAGCACGTTCTCTTCCTAAGTTCCAGATTTCACTTTGTTCACAGTCATTAAGTATTTGATTTTGCTGATTGTTCTTTAGGATTTACTGTGGCATCTTATTTTAAACTTATGCTTGAAAGACACTGACTATCACATTTAGTTTTCTGTTACATCAACTTTCTATCTCATCCAGGAGCTATGGTGGCCTAGTGAGTAGGGAGTTTGCACTGCAAAGCCAAAGGCAAATAGTTCAAATCTACCATTTGCTCTGTGGGAGAAAGATGGGCAGTGTCCTTCTGTACAGTTTACAGCTTCTGAAAACTGACTGGTGAATGAGATATCAGTTCTGAATAGATGGCAATGAGTGAGCGAGTTAAAAGTTAAAAAGATGCCCCTGATCTTCATTATTTGATTTAATACTTTCAGGAGCAAGTTAAATATGACAGACTTTGAGGTGAATTTTTTTTTCTGTTGCTAATGTAACATTTTCAAATATGTATTTCAGTCTGGCATGATATAGGGATGTGGTTGAAGTTGTGGTTATAATGAATATTTAATATATTTAATATAATGATCATTTAAAAACCTCAAAATTTATATCTCTTACCACTCAATTACTGTTGAAAGAGCATTAAAAACTTAGGTGTGGTGGTAAAATGAAGCTGAATGCAAAAAATATTAAAGTAACTGTTTTAATTACCTATACATAATTATTCTATTCACCAGATGGTGATTAATCTTGTTTTAAAATTAAGCTTTCACTCTATTCTGTGCTCTTTCTAGATTATCAGTTTGGTGAGGTCTTTGTTTTATCCAGATTGTAGGTTGTTGTTTTCAAGACTATATCTTTATTGAAAAAGATTGCTGTATCTTTTGCTACTCAACTGTGGAGTAACCCATGGGTTCAAACATCTAACTTTTCTGTTGACAGCGTAGTGCTTTAACCATGGTGCTATTAAGCCTCCCTCATTCTCTTATAGGTTGTTTCTTCTAGAAGAAAACAAATAAGAAGTGAATATGAGTGAACTATTAAAAACTTCAATCAAATCGAACTAACTACCATGTAAATAGAAAGAGATGTTTATGTGTTTTTACTTAGTGGTTCTCTTGCCCTTTTATAAAAATTTTCTATTGATTTGCATGCAAAGTTCATATTCATTGTGTTTTATACTATCCTTCATTGTTACTGTTTATCATAAAATCATTCCCATACATTGTGGGGGTTTTCAATTAAATTTTACTTTTATTGTTATTTTGTACTGTCTTATTTTCAGAGTTTGAATACATTGTTTTTGACACAAGATCTTTCCCAGTTCCTTCATTCCTGCTATGGATCAAATTGTGTGACTCAATGATTAACACCCTACCCACCTCCTCCCCGCCTCACACCCATCCTCACCCCTCTGCTTCCACCTTCCACTCCCCCTTGGATCTTCATACTCATTGCACAATAATGGTTTTATACAATATTTGTCTTTTTTTGGGACTGAATTAGTTCACTCAGCATAATGCTCTCCAGTCCCTTCCAAGTTGGGTAGTAATTTACAAAATCATTTCTCCTGTGTGCTGCATAGTATTTCATTGTGTGAATGTACCATAATTTCTCAGTCTATTTAGTTGTGATTGGACATCTGGGCTGTTTCCATGTAATGTTCTTGTAATGATGAATAACACTGCTATGAACATTGGTGTACAAGTCTCTTTCTGAGCGTCAGGTCTCATTTTCTTGAGGTAGATTCTAAGCCATCCCATATATTATGTTTTATAAAACTTATAACCATTGGACTATGCCCACCCAAACTACTACCCTGTCTTTTTAGATCCCTGCCAGATCTTTCCCATTTCTGTTACCCACTCCCTCTGCCCACTAAATTGTGTGACCCTGTAATTTCCCACCTGCCCACCCTCACCCCTCTCCTCCCACCCCTTCCTCCCTTGGACTCCCATACACAGTTCTTCTATTTTTACAATAATGGTCTTATACAGTATTGGTCTTTATGAGATCAAGTTAAGTCACTCAACATAATGCTGTTCAGTCTCTCCCAGAATATGTAGTATTTTTTGAAATCATTGCTCCTGAGTGCTGCATAGTCTTCTGTTGTATGAATGTGCCTCAGTTTCTCAATCCATTCAGTTATGGGTGTACATTTGGGCTGTTTCCATGTTATTTCCTGCCCTTCTTTTGTATAAGAGGAAATCCAAATATTAGGTCTCAAAAAGCTTGCAAGCAGCTATTTAAGGTGTACCTGTTGTTTTTTGGTGTTCAGAACAAAGGAGAGGAAAGAAAAGTAAAGATGCATGGAACGGTTAGTCCATATGACTAATGGACAAGGTGAATTGCAACTTCTGTGACCAGAGAGACTAGATTGTACCTGTACACCACTACTGACCATTCCCAGAGAGGTCACAGTAGCTCCTGCCTACACTGAGTGAAAATGTGAAACAAACTCGGTTAAAACTGGCCAGGCTTAATGGGCTGCTAGAGAGTGATAGTAACCCTGAGACTGTGACAGCCACCTTTCAAACCAGAAATAAGACTCAGTCATGTGACTCAACTTTCAGCTGAACAGTAGGCCTGTCATGTAAACACTGACACTGGGGAGGCACTCACACTTTTTTTTAAAAATTGTGATTTTAATGGAAGTTTACAGAACAGTTGGAATTTTCATCCATTTATTGTTGCACGTTTTTCTCCCTACCCCCCCCCCCCCCCAAAAGTGCAACATTTGCCCAGGGATAAGGCAGGATATAAGGACTGAGAGAAAGGAGACTCGGAAGGAGGCAATGAGGAAAATGCATTACATTGTGGGGGTTATAATTTAGGTGATACAATAAAATTTGTATAAATAATTGAATAGAAAACGACTCACTCAAATCACAATAAAAAAGAAAAAAAAAGAAAAATCCCAGGAATTGTAATTCCGACTGTTTTATTGTAGTTGATCTTGGGCCAGTAAATAAATCCCTGTGTTTGGTTTTATCAGCCATCTATGCCAGTTAAATTAGTGCTTTGTGTACTTGCAGAAATTTTCTTGCTGACTTGCTCTCTGAGTTGAGGACTAGCAGCTGCTGCCATCATCTAGCAGTGCCACTTGTAACTTTATCACCAGGAAACCCAGTAATGCACAGCACACCATGAACTTTCCCCTGGGAAAGTTCTATCCCTTGAGATTTGCTGAGAGTTGATGAGAAATTCTTCCTCGGCACTAAGAGACACAGTCGTTTCGTCACCTTGATTATGTCTTTAATTTTTATGCTTCAGAATGGAGACAAAATTATGAAGTTGGGTTTTTGGGTTTTTGTTTTCTTTTTCTCTTTTTTTTAAATTTTTTTTCAGTAGGGAGCAGGATGTGTCATGGGATATGGGGTACTTTAAATTTAGAATGACACATACATAGTTCTTAATGGAGTGATTATTCCCAAATGTTGTATTCAAAGCAAACTTACTGGAAATTAATTTATGAAAAGAAAAGAGATGAGGTTGGGATATAGGAGATGAATTCCTTTTTTATAAAATTACTTAGAAGAGTTTTGCCAACTTGCACAGCTTTAAGAATCTATGTTCTGTAAATTTTAAAATATTTTTACAATGAAAAATTTATTTCTTCCCCATGATCTAGTTTTTAAAAAAATCCCCAAAACTCTGTAATTTAAAACCCAAAACATGGGAGTTTTAACTCCATGATAAGATCACAGTATGAGGGATGATGACTCAATAAAATATGGACATGATAAAGGAGAAACTATATTCACTCTTGGAACATTTTTTTCTTCCCAGTATATGTTGTTGGTAGGTACTGTTAAGTATAGTTAACATAGTTAAGTATGACTCCATAAACAACACATCTAACCTGTCCTTTGCTGAGCTATCCTTATAATTTCTGATATATCTGAGCTCATTGCTGTAGTTCGTCTCACCTACTTTGGACATGTTAGGGGAAGCTCTTCCTTAGAAAGGCACATCATACTTGTAAAGGGTGGGGGGTCTGTGAAGAAAGGAAGACCCTCCACCAGATGGATTGGCAGTTACTGCAGCAATGGGCTCATAGTATATACCACATAGTATGGCCTAGTGGCTTTTTTGTTTTTTCTGATTAACTTTAATTTTTGTTAAGTGTCATCAAGTAAGTTAATGACCTTTTGTACAACTGAATACAATGCTGTCCAGTCCTAATAATCACAGCCATGTTTAAATCCACGTGTAGCCACTGCATCCTTCTTGCATCTTGTGGAGCACCTTCCTCTTTTTCCTGACCCTCAAATATGCCTCCTGTGTTGTTCTTCTCCAGGAACTGCTTCCTCTTGATAACATGTCCAGAGTACTTGAGGCAAAGTCTTATAATTCTTTGAAGGATGCATTGTAGTTGTACTTATTTTAAAACAACTTATGCATACTTTTGACAGTCCATTCAGTACTCTTTGACAATAGCAAAATTCAGAGCTATCAATTCTTTTTGGGTCTTCTTTATTCTTTGTCCAGCTTTCACATACACATACATGAGTCAAAAGCATTCAAGGGCATTGCTTTGGAGTTGGAACTAACTCATAGTCGACCTTCCAGCAGGTTTTCAGAGGCTTTCCATTTCCAATCTTTCTTCTGTAGAGTTACCTGTGGATTTGAACTGCCAGAGAGGTGCCAACTTTGAATAAACAGCTCAGTTGCCTACACCTAGTAGCTTTTTAAATGTTTTGAATAAGCCTTCTTTGCAGATACTTGTCTTACACAAGGACACATAGATATTTTATTCTTCCTTGTATATAGGAGTCAAAAGCTGGCTGATAGTAAATGCTTAATAACTTTTATTAAAGAAGAGAAGTAGGAAATTACATTTAAAGCAAAGTATAATTAAATTTAAAAAGTATATAACCAATTCATAACATTAGATTTCCAAGGCTATCCGTTTCATGGGAGTAGATTGCCCATTTTTCTTCCTCAGAACAGCTAGTGGATTTAAATTGCCAGAGAGACGACTAACTCCCTGTATACTGTACTGCCAGAGCTCCTTATATTAAAAACTAAGTTTATAAAACGAACATGAATAGTATTGTGAAAGACTGTATGTTAGAGTAAGATGCAATTAAAGATAATTTCAAATGGTAAATGATGATTCCCTAGTGACATTTCCTTTGTCTTTGTCTGGTTGCCCCTTGGAATACCACAGCTAAAGACTTACTTCATAGATTTTTGAATTTCAGAATTTTAAGTATGACCTTTAGATATTTATTTAGAATTTTACCAAGTAAGACAGAATAGTTTTGATCAGAGCAGTGGATCAAAATGAAAATAGATTTGCCATTATTCCTGAGGATGAGTCAACAACCCTCTTCAGCAATCCTATTTTGAAATGGTATACTGAGAGGAAAATTGTGTTTAATTCTGTTCTGTCTCTCTTTATTATTTTGTATCTTCTCACTCTAGGAAAATGTTAGAAATTCCTTATCTTACATAATGATTGTTATTGGAATTTTCCATGACAACAATTTACATCTACAAGTATATCTTGGTCTGGTGGCCTCAGGCTTAAGAATGTTGTGCCGCCAACCCTAACACAGGAGGTTCTAATTCACCAGCTTTCCTCAGGAGAAAGATGGGATTTACAGACTGAAAAATTGTTGGGAGTTCAGATCTGAGTTGATTCTTACTCAACAGCAATAAATTGAATTGATCTTGGAGGAAGTGCAATTAAGGTGCTTCTTAGAGGTAAGGATGACTTTGAAGTGTAGTTGACTTGATGGCATCCAGCAACTGTAGGACCAAGGAATTTTTTTTATATATTATTATTAAATTTTATTAGTTTCAATGAACATTCACAGGAATTCTGGGCTTTCACTCCTTCATTGCCGCACCATTATCTCCACCCTCCTCCCCAGTTTGTTCTTCTTCCCCGCCATCCGAATGTCTGTTTTAATTGTCCAATTGCCACAGTGCTTGTCAAAGTCAGTTCTGATTAATCTCCTTTGTCGGTGTGTCCTTTGCCATTCCCTATCACTCCTCCCTGAGAGAGACTTCACCCTGATTCATAAGGAAAAGGGGATGGCGTATTCTCTTAGCTACTTCCTGCTGAAAAGGGACGCTGTGGGTTTCAGGGTGAAGATCTTCTCTCACTACTCTAAAGGGCCCCTTTGGCAGTAGGAAACACATAGACTATTATGGAGATTGATTTTGGAATTTAGATGCACTCTTATTGATTGTGCTTGGCCGTACATGTTCATATCCTTGAAGATGTATCATGGGGGTGTTGCAACCTAGAAGACACAAATTTGACTAACAAGTTATAAGTACATGAGTCAAAAATTATGGAAAAGTAAAAGAAAGGATTCTTTTATTGTTTTACAAACCCTCCCCCAGGTCCCCTCCACCATGTAGCCCTCGCTCTAGACTCCTGTGATGACAGAAGTACCTAGTCCTATATCTCTTTTAAACAGTTTTCTCCCTCCTCTGTTTCAGTGCAGTATACATTATTGAACCCATCTTACTCAGTCTCTCCCCAACCCCAAGGACAGTCCCATTCTGCAACAGTGGCATCATGTAATATTTGTCCTTTTGTGACTGGGATATTTCACTCAGCATAATGTTCTCCAGAGTCAACCATTTTGAATAATATTGCATGAGTTCCTTATTTTTTAATGCAGCATAGTATTCCATTGTGCGAATATACCACAGCTTCTCTAGCCATTCGTTTGTTGATGGGCACTTAGGTTGTTTCCAACTCCTTGCTATTGTGAACAAAGCTGCAATAAACATGGGTGTGCATATATCTGCTTGGATGTCAGCTATAGGACCAAGGAATTTTTTGCCTCTGATTTTTTAAAGGGATAAATGTGTGGTTGACTCAGAAGTTATTTGAGGTCTTAGTGATCTTACAAAAAGGTCTTACGAATATACATTTTGTGAAATTCATAAGTCATCAGAGAAGATGTGTTAGCTTGGTGTCACTGATATGAGGTGGTTAGGATGAGGACTAAGAGTTGTCTTGCATGCCAGGAGATTATACTTGGATTTTCTCCAATAGTAGCAAGCTCTGAATCTTCTTGTTAGGTTAGGTGCTCTTGAGTTGACTATGACTTATACCAACCGTTTGGGCAACAGATCTGAACTTTCCCCTATCCTGCACCATCTGTATTATCTCTGTGATGCTAGAGTCCATTGTTTAATCACTGTGCTGTTTCATCTCTTTGAGTGTCTTCCTCTCTTGCACTAATCCTTTACCTTTCCCAGCATGATGTCTTTTTCACAGACTGGTCCCTCATGCATAAAGTAAGGGAGATGAAGTTCCACTGTTATGAAGAGGCATCCTGACTGCATTTCCCCCAAGACCAACTCATTTATTCTTTTGACTAGCCATGGAACATCCTGTACTCTTTGCCAAAAAGGTATTTATTCTTCTTTGATCTTCCTTATTCATTGTCCAACGTTCAGATACCTATGAAGCAATTAAAATGACCATAGCTTGAATCACATATACATTAGTCTTTAAGTAAAACAACACATCCAAATTTCTCATATGTAGGGGGAAAGAGGACAGACACTGTGCTGTATGTAAATGTGCCCCCCATGCTTTTTTAGGTGACAGATGTTGTTGCTGTTAGGTGCTTAACTAGTCGGTTCCATCTCAGAGTAACCCTGTGTTGAACAGAATGAAGCTGCCTTGTTCTGTGCCACCCTCACAGTCACTGCTATTTCTGAGCTCATTGTTGTAGCCACGTATCATTCCATCTCTTTGAGAGCTTCATTCTCTATTCGATGACTCCACTAAGCTCAATGGCCTTCTCCAGGTAGTGGTCCCTCCTGGTAACATGTCCAAAGTATATGAGATGAAATCTCGCTATCCTTACATTTTTATATATAATAAATTCAATTTTTTATTTCAGTATTTTTTTTTATTTTAATGAAAGTTTACAGAGAATTTGGGTTTCCATTCATACATTGTTGTACACTTTCCTTTCTACCCACCCCTCCTCACAGTTTGCTCTTCTCCTTGAAGAGAAAAAAAATCTTTCATTGTTATACAATCCCCTCTCCCCCAAGTCCACTTTACTATGCAGCTTTTATTCTGGACTCTTGTCATGAAAATAATACCTAATCATATATTCCTTTTAAACAGTTCTCTCCCTCATCTGTTTCAATGCAGTATACATTATTTATCCCCTCTTTTGTTAAGTTTTCCCCAACCCTGATGTCAGTCCCATTTTACAACAGTGGCACTATGCAGTATTTGTCCTTTTGTGAGTGAGATATTTCACTCAGCATAATATCCTCCAGAGTCTTCCATTTGTATATTTCATGAGTTCCTTATTTTTCAAGGCAGCATAGTATTCCATTGTGTGAGTATACCACAGTTTATACATTCATTTGCTGTTCGACACTTGGGTTGTTTCAGGTTGTTTCTACCTCTTTGCTGTTGTGAACAAAGCAGCAATAAACATGGTGTGCATATATCTGCTTGGGTGGCAGTTATGATTTCTTTAAGGTATATTCCCAAGAGTGGAATTGCTTTGTCAAATGGTATTTCTATTTGCAGCTGTTTGAGAAGGCACCATACTGCCTTCCATAGTGGTTGCACCATTTTACACTCCCACCAACAGTGAATAAAGGTTCCAGTTTCTCTACAACCTCACCAGCATTTGTTGTTTGCTGCTCTGTTGAATTTTGCTATTCTTACTGGGGTGAGATGATATTTTGTAGTTATTTTGATTTGCATCTCTTTTAGAGCTAGAGATCTTGAGCACTTCTTAATGTGTTTGTTCGCCATCTGAATGTCTTCTTTGATGAAGGGTCTGTTTGCATCCTTTGCCCATTTTTCAGTTGGG
This sequence comes from Elephantulus edwardii, assembly GCF_000299155.1. Classification (NCBI taxonomy): domain Eukaryota; kingdom Metazoa; phylum Chordata; class Mammalia; order Macroscelidea; family Macroscelididae; genus Elephantulus; species Elephantulus edwardii. The sequence continues at coordinate 20,692,661 of NW_006399763.1, forward strand.
TTGTTTACCTTTATCTTGTTGTGGTGCTCAAGTATTCTATAAATTCTAGATATAAGTCCCTTATCAGACATGTAATTATCAAATATTTTTTTCCCAGTCTGTGACTTTCCTTTTTACCCTGTTGGAGAAGTTTTTGGATGAGCAAAGGGATTTGATTCTTAGAAGGTCCCATTCATCTATTTCATCTTCTTCTGGTTGTAGGTTTTTCAAAATGTTTGGAAGACTGTTAATGTTGTGGATTAGGGCTTTAGAGTTCTTCCAGTCTTTTCTGTAATGAAGTTTATAGTCCTTGGTTTTATTCCTACGTCCATGATCCACTTTGAGTTGGTTCTTGTTTATGGTGTGAGGTGTGGATCTTGCTTGACTTTCTTACAGATAGCTTTCCAATTTTGCCAATACCATTTGTTAAAAAGGCTGTTGTTTCCTCACTTAACTGATTTCATCTCCTTGTCAAAAATCAGTTGACCATAGGTAGATGGGCTGATTTATGGGTTTTCTATTCTTTTATATTGATCTATATGCCTGTCATTGTACCAGTACTATGCTGTCTTGACCACCGTGGCAGTGCAGTAGGATTTGAAATCAGAGTGAGATGCCTCCTATCTTGGTTCTCTTTTTAAGGAATGCTTTGCTTATTTGGGGCCTCTTTCCATGCCAAATAAAACTGGAGATTGCCTTTTCCATCTCGTTGAAGAATGGAATTGGTATTTGTATGGGGATTGCATTGAATGTGTAAATTGCCTTTAGTAGTATTCTCATTTTCGCAATATTGAGTCTTTCTATCCAAGAGCAAGGTATATTCTTTCATTTCTCCAGGTCTGTTTTTGTTTCTTGTAGTAATGTATTGTTATTTTCTTTAAATAGAGCTTTTGTCCTTCTGGTTAGATTTACTCCCAAGTGTTTAATCTTGTGGTTAGCTGTTGTGTAGAGTATTGTTTTTTTTAACTCCAGTTCTGTATTTTCTTTGTCACTGTAGAGAAATCCAGTTGATTTTTGTATATTGATCTTGTATCCTGCCACTTTGCGGAATTGGTCAACTATGTCTGGTAGTTTTCTTGCTGAGTCTTAAGGGTTTTCTAAGTATACTATCCTATCATCTGCATAGAGAGATCATTTTACCTCCTCTTTGCCTATTTGGATACCTTTTGTTTCCTTGTCTTATTTCTATCACTAAGACTTCTATACAATACTGAATAGGATAGTGGGCTGCCTTGCCTAGTTCCTGTTCTCAAAGGGAATACCTTTAATCTCTCTTCATTGAGAACAATATTGGCTCTCAGGTTTGCATATACACTTTTTACTATGTTGAGGAAGTTCCCCTCTAATCCTATTTTGTTGAGTGTTTTAATCAGGGAAGAGTGTTGGATTTTGTCAAAGGCCTATTCTGCATCAATTGATAGGATCATGTGGTTCTTGAATGAAACAGATTTTTTTTCTTATGTTGAACCATCCTTGCATACCTATTATGAATCCCACTTGGTCATGGTGAATTATTATTATTATTATTTTTAAATGTATCATTGGATTCTATTGGTCAAGATTTTATTCAGGATTTTTGCATCTATGTTCATGAGAGATATTGGCCTATACTTTTCTATTTTGGTGGTGTCTTTACCTGGCTTTGGTATCAAGAATATGTTTGTTTCATAGAATGAATCTGGGAGAATTCCATCTTTTTCTACTTTCTGAAATAGTTTATGTAGAATTGGTGACAGTTCTTCTCTGAATGTTTGATAAAATTCACAAGTAAAACCATCTGGCCCATGGCTTTTTTTTGGCTAGAAGTTGTTTTATTACCTTTTCAATTTCTTTTGTAATGGGTTTGTTCAGGTGTTCAATTTTGTTTTGTGTCAGTTTAGATAGGTTGTGAATTTTTAAGTATTTGTCCATTTCCTCTAGGTTTTCAGAGTGTAGAGGCGGGCAGAGCATAGATGTGGGTGCAGGGCATATTGTGCAGAGGTGGGCACCAGGGCCAGGTGGTGGAACACACAATCTCTCGCTGATTGAGCATGTGCTGGAGACCTTACTCAAATTCCACCTCTCAGGCCTGTCTCCTGGCTGGGCTGGGTTCCAGCGCGCTGGGTTCTGTGCTATCCTTACTTTTAAGGAGCATTTTGATTGTATTTCTTCCAAGGCAATCGTATTCTATCTTCTGGAAGTCCTTGGAATATTTACTGTTCTTCACCTATACTATAATCGAGGGAGCCCTTGTGGCATAAGGAGTTATGCTATTAACCCAGCAGGTATGCTTCTCTGGCAGCTCAATCCACAGTGACTTTGATGGAGAATGATAAACATTTCCTCCTGTGTGAGTTAGAGCTTCAGAAACCCACTGGAGAGTCAGTAATATATCGATTCTGACTTATGGGCAATGAGTGAGTTACCCTGTAATTGATACCAAAGACATGAATTCTTTTTATTCAGTGACCAGCATTTCAATGCAAATGAGGTGTTTGAAAAATACCATGGCTAGAGACAGGTGCAGTTTAGTCTTTAAAGTAACATATTTGCTTTTGGGCACAGCAGATATGCCCAATTTAATATAGCTTTTAATTTCTTGTCAGCTGTTCCCCTGGGTGTTGATTGCAGATCTAAGTAAAATGCTGTCTTTGACAACTTGAACCTTTTCTGTGTTTATAAAGATGTTGCTTATTGGTCTAATTGTGATGATTTTTATGTTGAAAGTTATCTGCATATTACAAGTTATTAATGAATGTTTCTCCAGTCCTGATGCCATGTTCTTCATATAGTTTAGCTTCTTGAATTATTTGCTTAACATACAGGTTAAATATTGTTTTTATGTGCCATTGAGTTGCCTGCAGTTAACAGCAACCCTATGTATGATAGTTATGAACCCTGCCCTATCCTGAACCAGTCTCACTGACTCCAATATACCCAATCTCATTGCCCCTGTTACTGTGTCTATCCATCTCATCTGGGGTCTTTTTTTCCTGTGCTGCCTCTCCACCCTTCCAAGCAGGATGTCCTTCTCCAAGAACTGGTACCTTCTGGCCATTTGCCCAAAATATGTGAGACAGACCTTCAAAATCCTTGCCTCCAAGGAGGCACTTCATTTCACCCTCTCCAAGATAGGCCCATATGTTCTCGGGCAGTTCAATAGTATGTTCAATGCTCTTCTCCAGCACCACAACTCAAAGGCAAAAATTCTTCTGTCATCTTTCATCATTGTCTAGCTCTCTGAAGCATAGCAAGTGATTGTGAAGACAATGGCCTGGATCAGGCTAAATAGGTGTGGTTAACCCATGCCTGAAATACACCTTTTAAAATTTTAAATGGCAAGTAATTATCTTGTTCTGTTTGAAATGCTTTTTTGGTTCTTTTACAGGTTTCTCATGTGTACAATTAAGTGTTTTGGAGTTCGTATTGTTTTCAATGTAACTTATATTTTGTTATGATTCACATAGCTGAATATCTGCTTACTTAAAAAACCGTCAATATACACATTTATGGTATTCTCTACTTTCAGCTTTCCATTTACTGACAAACAGTGATGTCTGTTTGAAGGCTAAGGTGTGCCTGGTTCAGGCCATGGTCTTTTCAATCACTTACTATGCATCTGAGAGCTGTACAATGAATAGGGAAGAAGATTGATGCTTTTGAGTTGTAGTGTTGGAACTGTCAAAAGATATATTTTGTGAAAAGTGCAGCCAGAATGCTCCTTTGAAGCAAAAAATGACAGTTTCATCTCACATATTTTGAGCATGTTGCTAGGAGAGGCTATTCCTTGGAAAGAGACATCATGCTTGAAAAGGTAGAAGATCAGCAAAAGGGAAGACGACCCTCTTTGAGATGAATTGACACGGTGACTGGAGCAATGGGCTCAAGTGTGTCCAAGATGGTGAGAATGGCACAGAATTGGACAGGGTTCAGCTCTGTTGTTCATAAGGTTGCTGTGTGTTGCGCTTGACTCAGCAGCACCAAACAACTACTTTCAGTGTACCTCTATCTGATGTCAGAAATTATATCCCTCATTCCATGTCCTCTTCTGAATGTGGCTTGAATGGCAGTTCATTATTAATATATAACCTGCAACTACTTTTGAAATATCTTCGGTAAAATTTTACTTTATGTAATAGTAATTATCCACACAGTCAAATGCCTTTGCATAGTCAATGAAACACAGATAGACATTCTTCCGGTACTCTCTTTCTGTCAAGATCCATCTGACATTGGCAATAATGTTCCTCTTCTAAACCCAGCTTATATTTCTAGTAGTTCTCTGGCAATGTATTATTCTAGTCATTGCTGCCTAATCTTCAGCAGAATTTTGCTAGTGTGTGATATTAGTGATGTTGTTTGATAATTTCCACTCTTTGTCAGGTCACCTTTTTTTTTTTTGAATGGGAATAAATATGGATCTCTTCCAGTAAGTTAGCCAAGTAGTTGTCCTCCAGATTTCTTGGCACAACTTGGTGAGCACATCCAGGGTAGCATCTGTTTACTGAAATATGTTAGTCGGTATTCCATCAATTCCTGGAGCTTTATTTTTTTTGCCATGTCCTTCAGCGCAGCCTGCACTTCCTCCTTCATCACCACTGCCTCTTGCTAATACGTTGTTTCTTGAAATTCTTATGTCAACCAATTTTTTTTGTATGATGACTTTGTATACTTCCATCTTCTTAGTGCTTCCTGAATTATTCAATATTCTAATCATAGTATCCTTAAGCATTGCAACTCATGGCTTGAATTTATTCTTTAATTCCTTAAGCTTAAGAAATGCTGAGCAAGTTTGGCCCTTTTGATTTTCTGACTCCAGCTCCTTGCATATTTCATTATAACATTTTGCCTTGTTTTCCTGAGCTGGCCAGGAGAGACTGGTCCTTGGAGAAGGACATGCTTGGAAGGGTGGAGGGACAGTGCAGGAGAGGAAGACCCTGGGGGTGGTGCGTGGGGGTGGTTGGTGTATTGAATTAGTGAGACTGGCTCAGGACACGTAAGGGCTCAGAGCTGTTGTACATAGGGTCACTATATATTGCAAGCGACTCAATAGCTTATAACAACAAGAACTTACTATATTGGTTGTTTTTTTTATTTTAGCCTCATGTTTGGAATCAACAAGACCTTGGGTAGAGCCTTTGTATTTAAAAGTTGGTTGTTATTATATTTTGGAGGAACATTCTTCTAAGTGGTATAGCACTCTTCTGTCAATATGCTGTACTGAGGTAATGTGGGGTTGCTGTGATGCTGAACCTTGTGCCATTGGGGTGTCAAATGCCATAATGGTTTCCCATGGTGGACAGTGTTTGGCGGAGCTCCCACTTTAAAACGGGTTTGGAAGCAAGAGTGACATCCACTTCCTAAACAACATGGCTCTGGAAACTATGAACTTTAATAAATGGCAATAGTTATAGAAAGGCTTCAGGCTTTTGGTTCATAGGGTCACTATGAGTCATGCTCGACTTGACGACCATCAACAGCAACAGAAATAATGATATTATTTTATTTTATAATTATAATAATATAATATAATATAATATAATATAATATAATATAATATAAAATATTTTGGGATCAGCTTTCTTTGGACACATGTCTTCTAGTCAGCTGGCCAAGTAGCTGTCTTCATAGCATATCATATATTAATATCTAGTAATATTTCAGTGGTTCAGCGTATGACACTAACCAAAATTGTGATGGTTAGACCCTGTATGGGGGAAAATATTGGCCATCAGTTGTTATAAGGATTATAGTCTATAAGCCTTATATGGAATTTGTCCTCTGTAATATGACTTGCTATGAATCAAATTGACTTGATGGAACTCAAGAACAAATAATAACAGCAAATAGCTCAGCACCTGGCACATAGTTGGTAACCAGGACAGTTTTGCTGAAGTGACTTGGCTATACTTTTTTGAGGGAACTCTAGTGGTGTAGTCTGTATTGAGTTGTTGAGTTGTGTCTTTAACCCAAAGGCTTCTCATTCTGGTGGTTCAAGTCCACCAGGTGCTTCTTGGAAGAAAGATGAGCAGTGTTCTTCCATTGCTATTTATATATAGCCTCAGAACCATGATAGAGGGTTGCTATTGGGTCAGAGCCAATTCAGTGGCAGTGAATTTTTGAAGGTTTTTGGAACTTGCTGAGACAATTGTAGTCAACAACAAAATGTGTTGCTATGAAGAAACAAGCATATTGCACTTGTACTTGGCTGTGTATAAATGAACTGGGAAGGCTCCAGTAGACTGTTCTGAGAAGTCAAGGGTAGACTATATAGATTTTTGTCATTAAAACAGTTGAAGAAAATAAGCAATGGAAAGGTGGATTTCTTTTGTTCACAAAAGGTTTTTCAAAATGACTTTTGTGACATGAGGGAAGTAGAAACAGTACTCAGAGCAAGAGGAAGAATCACAAAGAAGGATCACTTCAAAGTCAGTGTAAAATCTTACAAATGAGAGCAAGTTTAACTTTGTTTAAATGGAATATGGATTATAGGAACCATTTGTACAAGTGAAAGAATCCTAAATGCCATTTACTTACTGGTGACAGAGAAGATGTGATTTGCTTTTGGGGCATATGTAAAAATTCTAGTTCATTTATTAGATGGTTTATTGTGATTTGAGTGCATGTTTACAGAGCAGAATGGTATTTGTTTCAACCATTTGTACACATTTTGTTTTATGACAGAGGCTAGAAGGCTGGAAGGGTAAAGAAAGATGGAAACGGGAAACAATGCAGAATGGGACTGAGTGATAGTACATTGTGTGGGTTCTAGTTAAGGACATGAAACAAAAGGTATACAAATGAGTGAATCTATCAGCTCTGTAAATGTTCACCCAATTAAAAAAGAAAAAAATTATTAAAAAAAAAGCTGCATGTTGTGGAATATAATGGAAACAGCACCAACAAAGCATTCCAACTTCTCCCCTAACACAATGTTGGGTTGTTACCCACCGCCCCCTATTTTTACTTCTAAATTGCATTGATTTTGGGGAAAATAATGTGGCATCGTGAAAGGTGATACAGATGTAATATGAAAAACTAGGCATGATTGTTTAGATTAGTAGGTAAATTGTTGTTGCTATTTATTGTCAGTCGATTTTGGGTTAGGGGCACCCCATGAATGCAGAATAGAACTGCTCCCTAGAGTTCTGTATGTATGACCTTTTGGAAGCTGCTCTCTAGTTCCGTCGTCTGAGGCACCTTTGAGAGTTCACACTGCCAACCTTTAGCTATAAGGCCAGTACTTACCTAACTGCTTTATCACTCAGAGACTGCTAGAGTAGACAATGTCAGTGTCAGGAAATTTGGGATACTTTCAAGAATCGTAATGGAAAAGTAACCCACCAAAACCAGTGATGGGACAAAGTAACATTACAATTTTGTGCACTTGTTCTTAAGTGCTGTTGAGTCACTATGACACCCTTTGAACAACAAATCTAAATTTTGCTGTATCCTGCACCTTCCTCATTATGTCTGTCATTCTCAAACCCATTGTTGCTCTCACTCTGTCAGACTCTTTCTTAAAGGTGTTTTATTTCACTGACATTTTGCCTTTCCCAGCATGATAGGTCTGGCTCTTCCTGGCAACATGCCCAAAGTTTCACCATCATTATCTCTAAGGAAGCCCTTGGTTGCACTTCGCGTAGGACAGCCTTGTTTATTCTTTGGCAGTCCATGTGATAGTCAGTACTTTCCTCCAACATCATAATTCGAAAACTTCAGTTCTTCATTCTGTCACCCTTATTCCCTACACAACTTACAGATGCCTAGGAAGCAGTGAATATACCATGACTTGCATTAGGCACACGTTACTCTTTAAACTGACATCCTTTTTATGCACTAGATTATGTTGTTGTTGTTGTTATGTGCCGTCTAGTCGCTTGTGACTCATAGTGACCCTGTGTACAACAGCCCTAAACTCTGCTCTGTCCTGTGCCAATTGCACTGTCTCTGACACACCCATCCCGATTACCACAGTCACTGAATCAATCCACCTCATAAAGGGCCTTCCCCTCCTGCGCTGTCCCTCCACCCTACCAAGTATGATGTCCCTCTCCAAGGACTGGTCTCTCCTTAAAACATGTCCAAAGTATGTTAGATGGAGCCTCAGAATCCTTGCCTCCAGGGAGCCGCCTGGTTTATTCCTATCCAGGATGAATCTGTTTGTTTTCCTAGCAGTCCATGGTACCCTCATTACTCTTCTCCAGCACCACAACTCAAAGGCATCAATTCTCCTTCTATCCTCCTTGGTCACTGTCCAAATCTCTGATGCATAACAAGTGATAGCAAAGACCATGGCCTGTATCAGATGCACCTTAGTCTCCAGAGAGACACCATGGCTCTTCAGTACTTTGTAGAGGTCCCTAACAGCAGGCTTTCCTATGGCAATACGTCTTTTAATTTCCTGGCTACTGGTGCCGAGAGTGTTGACTGTGGAGCCAAGCAAATAAGGCTGTGAACAATCTCAATCTCTTTACCGTCCATCCTGATGCTACCAGTTGGCCCAGTGGTGAGAATCTTTGTCTTCTTGACATTGAGCCTCAATCCATATTGGAGGCTGTAGTCCTTGACCCTCTGCAGCAAGCGCTTCAGGTCCTCCTCAGTTTCAGCAAGCAGGCTTGTTTCATTTGCATAACGCAGATTGTTGATAGATCTTCCACCAATCCTGACACCACATTTCTCTTCATAGAGCCCAGCCTCCCGGATAATCTGTTCTGCATAGAGGTTGAAAAGGAGACAGGACACATCCCTGGAGTATGCCCTTCCCAATTTTGAACCATGGAGTGTTTCCTTGCTCTGTTCTGACGACTGCCTCTTGGTCCAAGTATAGGTTTCTCATTAGGACGATCAAGTGTTCTGGGATTCCCATTCTTCTCAGAGTCAGCCACAGTTTGTTATGATCCACACGGTCAAACGTCTTTGCGTAATCAATGAAATACAGATATACATTCCTCTGGTATTTCCTGCTTTCACTAGAGTAACAGTAAAATTTTATTTACTCAGAAATATTTTACTGTTGAGAGTTCACTTCCTGCATGGTAATAATGTTTGCCAAAATTCTCTTATTTCTGTTGAGTTGGAACCAGCTCCAGCAGGTTTCTCAGGCTATAAATTGTACAGGAGGAGATTGCCCATTTTCCTACTGTGAAGCTGTTGTTGGATTCAAACTGCCAGTGAGGTGTGATGTTTGATTAACAGTATAGCTCCCTACAGCCTGTGTCACAAGAGCTTCTTAACAGTTGTGTAAAGGATAAGATGTATTTGGGTAGGTCCTTCTGCTACAGATTTGTAAATAATGATACATATTTTACGAATCGGTAACTGGCATGATGCGACAGACAGGGAAATGCTTCTTTTGGTTGATAGTTTGAGCTTATCTGCTGCTTTGAGGGAGAAACACAACAGACTCTTTGCATGTCCTCCTGCAAGTTTACAGCCTTGGAAATCCAGTGAAGGGCTGTTATAAGTTGGATTTAACTCCACAGCCCTGCATTTCATTTTGGTTTAAGTGCTTTCCCGAGGCCTCGGTTGGTTCAGTGGTTAAGGGCTCAACTGCTAATTGAAAGATCAGTAATAAGATGAAGCAATCGGCTTCAATAAAGGTAACAGCCTTGGAAATTCTTGAGGGCAGTTCTGTTTTGCTGTGTAGAGTTGCTGTGAGCTGTAATTGATTAGATGGCAGTAGAAATAATCGTACTGGTCTGAACTGTATCTTAATATTTTAGTAAATTCCCTTCTAAAGATTTGAATTTTTAAAAAAATGCATTTAGAGACTACTTTATTCACATTTCTATGCTTCTTGTTGTTGTGTACCATCAAGTAGGAACCAACTTGTAACTGACCTTCTAGCAAGTTTTCAGAGGCTATAAATTGCGTAGGAGGAAATTGTCCATCTTCGTCTTGTGGAGCAGTTTGTGGATTCTAACCAAATGCCTTTGTGTTGGTGCAGTGCAGCTGAAGGCTTGTGGTCTCCAGAGTGCCACATGCATAACTTGAAACCGTTTTAATGCATGTGCAGTATGCTATTATATAAATTGTATCATTGAATTTAACCTTTATTTTGAACATTTAAATTGATTCTGAGTTTTTAGTCTCATGCATGTGAATTTTTTAACAACTTTATTGAGGCGTATTTTATATAGCATGAAATTTATCCATATCAAACTTGAGTCATTTTTTTTTATTGAATGGTGTGACTATCACCGTAGAGTCCTTTTAGAAGGTTTCATTTCTCCAGTGAAGTCCCTTACGCTCATTTGCAATTAATCTCCTTTCCTTTTCTAGCCCCACGCACCCACTCATCTACTTTATGAATTGGCTGTTTCCAAAAGTGCCGCAAGAAATGTACTTGCACATGTATGTCTTTGGTGCATATAAGTGAGCATTTCTGCTGAATGCTGTTGTTGGACCACACAGTAGACATAAACTCATGTTTACCATAAGTGCCAACTGTTTTCCTTAAAAACTGTTGCTTGGGGCTGTAAATCTTTACTGGAGTAGACTTCCTCTTCTTTCTCCTGCAGACTGATTGACATGTAGGTTAGCAGATCATTGCTCAATCACGGCACTACCAAAACTGTCTCTCCAGGGGAAGATGGTAAGCAAAAGTTGAGCTTACCTTTCTGTAGTTCTGCTTTCTCTGAGATCTTGGCACTTTAAGGCCTTCCAGATTTTGTTACTTTTGGATGCCTTCTGAGAGGTGCTTTGTGTGTGTGTGTGTGTTTGTTTTGTTTTGTTTGCTTGTTTGTTTTTTAAAATCCAACCTACAACCAGGAGAAAATAAAATAGATGAATGGAACCTTCTAAGAATCAAATCCCTATGCACATCCAAAAACTTCTCCAACAGGGTAAAAATGACATTTAAAGAAGGGACTTATATCTAGAATTTATAAAATACTTAAGCACCACAACAAGATAAAGGTAAATAATCCAATTGAAAAATGGGCACAGGATATGAACAGACATCTCACCAAAGAAGACATTCAGATGGCTAACAAGCACATGAAGAAATGTTCAAAATCCCTAGCTCTAAGAGAGATGCAAATCAAAACAACTATGAGATATCATCTCACCCCAGTAAGAGCAGCAAAATTTAACAGAACAGCAAGCAACAAATGCTGACGAGGTTGTGGAGAAAGTGGAACCCTTATTCACTGTTGGTGGGAGTGTAAAACCGTGCAACCACTGTGGAAGGCGTTATGGTGCTTTCTCAAAAAGTTGCAAATAGAGATACCATTTGACCCAGCAATTCCACTACTGGGAATATACCTCAAAGAGACCGTAACTACCACCGAAGTAGATATATGCACACCCATGTTTATTGCCGCTTTGTTCACAATAGCAAGGAGTTGGAAACAACTTAAGTGCCCATCAACAAACGAATGGCTAGAGAAGCTGTGGTATATTCACACAATGGAATACTATGCGGCATTGAAAAACAAGGAACTCATGCACTATTATTCAAAATGGGTGACCTTGGAGGACATTATGCTGAGTGAAGTATCTCAGTCACAAAAGGACAAATAGTGCATGGTGCCACTGTTGTAAAATAGGACTGACCTTGGGGATGGGGGGAGACTGAGAAAGATGGGTTAAATCAGGTATACTGCATTGAAACAGAAAACTGTTTAAAAGGGATATGTGATTAAGTATTTTTGTCATGACGGGAGTCCAGAGTGAAGGCTGCATAGTGGAGTGGACCTGGGGGAAGTGATTGTAAAACAATGAAAGAATTTTTCTTTTAATTTTCCAAGAGGGGAGTATATTGGGGTGGGGAGGGTTGGGCGGGGAGAAAGTACAACAATGAATGAATGGAAATCCAAAGTCTCTGTAAATTTTCATTGAAATTAATAATAATTTTTTTATTATTTTTGTGTGAGTGTACCATCAAATCAGATCTGACTGGTACAGGAGGAGATTGTCCCTCCTTCCCTGGCAGAGCATCTGGTGGATTTGAACTGTGCGCCTCTGGTATTGTAGTTGCAGCTCCTTGCCACTAGGCCACCAGAGCTCCCCTAATAAATTTTTTTTAAAAAAAAATACAGTTTTTCTGGTTGTTCTCAGTGGGAGGGTGGTCTACCACAAGTTGCCAGGAAAGGAAATCCCCAGAAATAATTTTTAAGCCTGTTAATAAAGCATTTCTATCAACAGAGTGTCAGTTTACTAGAACTATTTTCACTTGAAAAATTCTTATGCAAATACGAACATTGTGTTTTAATTTTTATTCTTGTGAGAATGAACAGTGTTTCCAACGATGATTGGTCGTTTGCATCTTCTGCATTAATTCTGGTGACTTAGTAAGATACTGTGCTGCTAGCTCAAAGCATGCTTTGAGGAAGAAAGATGGTCCTTTTCCTCCTGTGCAATTTACAGCCTCTGAAAACCTGCTCGAGGGTCAGAGTCGGTTCTGACTCAATGGCGTATAACCACGATGACATTTATGACACTCATTATTCCACCAATGTGCTTTAAACTCCATTATTTCATGTCCATTATTTTTAATTGATTTTTAAGATCCATGTAGCATTGCCTGAAATAGTAAATAAGTATTCATTCATCCAAGACTAAGGCTTATATTAATGAACTTAAAAATAGTTGACCTTCCCATTGATTTTAATTTGGATAATGTTTCAAGACTTATCAAAGCAACAAGATTTGTGCCGGCTTTGCTTTTGCATTATTTCTTAGTATCTGATACATGCCATAATCCAAATTGCATTTAAAATAATGATGATGATGGAAGGTTAGAAGTAGAAAATCCTTGAAGACTGGTTTCTTTCTTTTAGAAGGTTATGGCATGCTGTGTTTAGTGATTAATAATTGTAAAGTTACTTTATGTATCAGCTCTTGAGGATCCTGTAGGGCACAGTTCTACTCTGACACTTGGGTTGCGGTGAGTTAGAATTGACTGAAAGACAACTGATATGTATCTTACTTTTCTCCCAGGAAATTAAATTCATGTCATTTCTGGAAATACACAAATGTTGTATGGCATTCTTGCCAGTTGTATCTTGAAGGAGTTTAAGACAATATTAATGTCACAGATTTTTTTCTTTTTGAAAGTTGTTTGCATACAGTAATTTGTTTACATCATGTTTAATTCATCTACATTGCATTCTATACAATCTTTCATGTACATTGTGTTTCATACAATCATTAATATATGTTGTATTTTAGATAATTACTATTCTTCCTGAGGCTCCATTGAATAGTTCTATTCCATCACTGCCCGCCCCACTATCCCTGCCCATCCACCTGCTAAACTCTGCTATCCTAGGGGTTTCCCCCTTTTCCTTCTCCTTCCACCTTTTCCTCTTCTCAGCCTTTGTCCAAAGATGTATTTACATACATCTTACTCATTAACATAACAATTTTAAAGCATTTTAAAAAATACATAAAGCATGTTCAATTCATACCTTTTATCCAACTCTAATCAAGTGTTTGGATTTCAAGAAATCACATAGACAATTTAATTTATAGTCAACATTAGGAAAACAATGGATAAGAATAGAAGATGGTAGAATTTTTTTAATAACATGAGGTATAATTTGGCTTCTTTTAATTGTGAAGTATAATTTTGTTCACAGAAATGTCCTTGTTTTGGTCACTGCCCTACTTTTCTTGACATGATTTTGTTGACTCTGCACAAAACATAGTGTCTGTTCTCATACTGTCTTTGGTCTCCAGGGAATGGTGTTCTGAAGAAAAATGAAAGCCTTTAGGGAAGACTGGTCTAAAAATAAAATCCACAAGGTATTAGACCAGGGGTGTTGTCCAGGTTGAGAGACAGTATTTTTAACATCGCCAGTTGCTGAGTTAAATGGAATAAAAGTTGCTTTCTCTTTTCTAGGCTAATGGGAGAGGCAGCATAGCATTTGGGGGGATTTTGGAGTCTATCTCCCCTGAATTCTAATTTGGGTCTCCCACCACAGTAACTAGGGATGGTAGAAGGAGAATCGATGCCTTTGAGCTGCGGTGCTGGAGACACGTACTGAATATATCCTGGACAGCTAGGAAAACAAACAAGTTCGCCCTGGAGAGGGTGAAGCGAAGCCAGGCTGTTCCTTGGAGGCAAGGATTCTGAAGCTCTGCCTGACATACTTTGGGCATGTTGCAAGGAGGGATCAGTCCTTTGAGAGGACATCATGTTTGAGAGGGTGGAGGGACAGTCCAGGAGAGGAAGACCCTCGATGTAATGGATTGATTCAGTCACTAGGGTAATGGTGATAAGTGTGTCAGAGACAATAAGATTGGCAAGGGTTAGAGCAGGGTTTAAGGCTGTTGTACATAGAGTCATTGTGAGTCACAGGTGACTCGATGACACATAACAACAAAACTACAACCAGCTGTGAGACATATGTCAGAGCCTTAATTTCCATATCTGAAGGCAGGAAAAAAAAAAGAAAAAAAATCATCTTCTTTTTAGGTAGTTTATCAGAAATAATAGTATACCCATTTCTCACTTATTGAAATGATTCGAGTCCAAAGACTAGGTCTTCACATGAAATTGGTGTTAAGTTGGGGGCCGTGTTGTTGCTAATGTCATCTTCTCCCTTTCCATCCCTTCTACCCACAACTTTTGGATACCCCCAATGACCTTTCCTCAACAAGCCTTCCCCCCTACCTTGAAACCTATCACTAGACAGTGTGCTCAGATATTGCTTGCAACTACCTTTATTCACTCATCCCCATAGACCTGCAGCCCCGTACAGATTCTTTCTCTCCCTCTCTCTCTCTCTCTCTTGATGCCCACTAATTCTCACTGGTCTCTAAGCCTGCACCTTACCGCCCCCCTGCCACTGTATCAGCCTTCCATTGCCCAACACACTCCCTGACCAAACTGAGATGTCATTGGAAAATGGGGAAAAGCATCCTGGAACTGATCTGTCTTTGTTCTCTGCAAGGCTTAGTCATCATCAGGGCCTCTGACATAGCATTTGCTGTGTGGCCCATGGAGGGTACCTTAGACCTAGACATGGTCCCATGCAGGGTGCAGAACATCAAAGGTGCTGCTTTTTCAAAGTTTTGTAGATGGAAAGTGTCAGATAATGAGATAATGGGTAGAGGAGGAGTAGGTGTAATGTATGTCAAGATTTGGCACATAATGAGAATTTAAAAAGTGGTACCTGTAATTACACATCTTATTCCCCCCCCACCCCTTTTCTCACTCAGGAATAAGACTTTTTAATTCCTTTCCCCTTAATATGAGGATGAGTCTTAAACTGTAGCCAGATTGTTTGAGTTCTAATTTTGTCCTACTTTTACTCACTGTGTGACTTGAGAAAGTTACCCAGCATCTTTGAATCTTAGGTTGTTTATCTGTGAGAACTAGCAATTCCTGCCTTCTAGGGAAGTGTGTGCATGAAGGCTGTATCTTTTTTTTTATACCTTGTTCAGTCTGTATATTGAGTAAATAACTCATGAAGCTGGATTTTATGAAGAGTAATGAAACTGAGGAGGACCTGAAGCGCTTGCTGCAGAAGGTTAAGGACTGTAGTCTTCAAGATTGATTGAAGCTCAACATCAAGAAGACAAAGATTCTCACCATTGAGTCGATTGGCAGCACCATGATAGAGAAGAGATTGAAGTTGTTAATTATAATTTGCTTGACTCCACAATCAACACTCTTGGCACCAGCAGCCAGGAAATCAAAAGATGCATTGCATTGGGAAAATCTGGTGTCAGGGACCTCACCAGAGGACTGAAAAGCAAAAAATGTCAGTTTAGTGACCAAGGTGCACCTAATCCAGGCTGTGGTCTTCACCATTATTTGCTTTGCAAAATGGAAAGCCATTTTGAATAAAAACTCCTGATACTACCCACAGTAGAGTTACTATGAGTTGTAATTGACTTAATGGCACCTAGCAAGAATGTATGTACAATATATATTTATTGTACATACAAACTAATTTTACTAAATAAAATTTAGAAGTGACTCATAAACTAACTTTCCAGTTAAATATCTGAAAATCTCCTAGAGGGTCATCTGTGAGTCAGTTCCAACATGATGACACCTAACAACATTTGTACTCAGTATTTCTCTTTAAACATAACACTGTGTGTTGTTGTATATAGGAAGTATTGATGGCCTAGTGGTAAAAAGTTGCCCTGCCAACCAAAAGGCAGGTGATTCTAATTTATCAGCTGCTCCATGTGTGACTTACAGCCTCTGAAAACTCAGCTATGAGGTGATTTCTACTTGATGGCAGATAACAAGAACTGTAGTTTGTAGTTTTATTTTTTAATTGCTGTGTTTATTTCATTGTATGAATATATCAAATTTATTTAACTATTCTGTTGATGATGTTCAGACATTCCTTTAGGTCATATAGCCCTGGTATACAAGTTGCTGTACAGTGGTAACTTCTGGTTGCTGTGAGGCTGAACACTGTGACACTGATGTGTCAAATGTGTTAATGGTTGGTTACCCAATGCAGACAGAGAGCAGGGTAGAGCTCCCTGATTAAAACAAGCTTGGAAGGAGGAGTGGCATCCACTTCCATAATAGCTCATCTCTGGAAACCCTATGAACCTGGAGAGAGGATGAGAGACACCCAAGCGTTGAGGACTCTCCTTCATAGGGTCGCTATGAGTCGCCTGCTACTGATGGCACTTAACAACAACAACCGTTGATGAGAGGGAGATCTGGTGATACAGTAAATATTCAGCTTCTACATGAAAAGTTAACAGTGTAAACCCACCTACCAGGTAATGTTGCTGTCTGTTTGCTGGCATTGAGCAGCGACACCCTGATGGGGGTAAGCACAACAGAGACACTCCACTCTGGGAGTCCTTCAGAGAGTCAATTCAGCTCAATTTCACTGTGGCCTGAAGCACACTTACATATGAGCAAATAAATAGGAAGACAGGTTAGGGTGGCCTTGCAGATGTGGGACATACAGATTGGATAGGAGAGCCTCAGCCTCTTATGGACTACTCCCAGCTCAACAGATGCTGCAGCTGTCTTTCCAGGTGGCGAGCTTTCTCAAGCTGATACAGCAAACACAGGAGAGCTTTCTCTATCATGTATTAAAGGCCGTTGGGAGGCTTGCACTTATCTGGAGCTAGACAATCTGTCCTGGCCAGAGACCCTCCCTTCCTCCCCAACATTCCCAGCAGGGCAACTCCATAGGAGAAAGACTCGAGATCCAGTTCTCTGAAAGTGACAGCCTAGGGAGTTCTTTTCTTGTGTGGAGTTGTTATGGATTCAAATTAACTCTACAGCACACACAACATCAACTGTTGATAGACATTGGAATTGTTTCCAATTTGGGCTCTTATGTCTAAATAATAAATACATATTTTACTGTGTTACTTAAAAGTGAAATATTTGTTTTAATATAACCAAATAGGTTGAGATTGCACTAACTGTTGCAACATTTGGACTACCATTCTCCCCTTTTAATCTGGTGGTTCTGTTGGATACATAGTGTGTTGTATCTTTAACCAAAGAGCCGAACTGTCTTCATTGAAGTCCCTTCTAATTAAGATTTACAGCTTGAAGAGTCACTATGAGTTGGAACTCAACTCAGTGACAGTGAGTTTTTAATTAATGAATATAAAGCATCATTATACTTTAATTTGCCTTTCTCTAATGACTAATTTTATTAATGACTCATTAGTACACTGTTTGTACATCTGTTTTATCTTATTAAAACTCAACTTATTGTTGTCAAATCAGAATCTGCTTAAAGCTGTCCCTCCAGTGGGCTTTCAGAGGCTGGAAATCACATGAGCAATTGCTTGACTTTCTCCCTTAGAGCTGCTGGTGGATTCTATCAGAGTGGCACAATCAGCTCTTGATGTAGCAGTGCAATTTCCTTTGGACTAGGCCACTAGAGAGCTCCGTTAGTTTATGAAAAGCCCAACGAAATAGTGTTCCTCAAAACAAGCTAACAAGTAAAGGACCAAATTGGCTTCATATTCATGCAAGTGAAAGAGTATGAATGGAATGGCAGGAGATAGAATTTGGCACAATAAAATGAGGGCTATCAGGGACCACTTCAGAGAACTGAAAAGCAACATTGTCAATATAGAGATAAGATGCAACTAATCCAGGGTATGGTCTTCACAATTACTTGCTTTGCATCAGAGAGCTGGCCAGTGACTAAGGATGACGGAAGAAGAATCAATGCCTTCGAGTTGTGGTGCTGGATAACTCTTGAACATACCATGGATTGCCAAGAAAACAAATAGGTCTGTCTTTAAAAGGGTGAAACCAAGTTTCTCGTTGGAGGCTAAGGTCCATCTCACTTACTTTGGGCACATGGCTGAGAAGGACCAGTCCTTGGAGAAGGACATCATGCTTGGAAGGTGGACAGGTAGCGCAGGAGAGGGAGACCCCAGATGAGATGGATTGATACAGTAACTGGGGCAGTGAGGGTTGGTGTGTCAGAATCAGTGAGACTGGCCTAGGACAGGGCAGGGTTCAGAGCTGCTGTATAGTCATAGGTGACTTGACCCCACGTAATAACAAAATGAGGGGGGAAGTAAGGATCAGATGGCTAATCCGGAGAAGTGCTCAGAGTGCTGTATAGGAAGGTGTGAAAGCTAAAGACGAAGCATGAGAACCACCTTAGGAGCAGATATTGGAAATGCTCTGCCAGGTGGCAGAAGGTGAGTTAGATCATGTGTTTACTCTTTTTTCAGCTATTTAAAACACAGGCTTTGAGAGCTTCTTTGAAAAATATGTACCTCAGTGTGGGCTTCACATAGAGTTCCTGTACTCCCACAGAAAATTCTGTGTGTCCCACTGAGAAGCAGCCATTGAAAACTTCCTGCAACCTTTAGGGAGCACTAGAGATAACATCTCACAGGATAATATCCATATGCATACAAGGAAGTACAGTGAATACCAATATCATTCAGATATATGCACCAACCACCAGAGCCAAAGAAGAGGAAATTGAAGATTTCTACCAACTTTTACAGTCAGAGATCGATCAACATGCAGTCAAGATGCTTTAATAATAATGGCTGATTGGAATGCAAAAGTAGGGAATAGAGAAGGAGAATCAGTAGTTGGAAAACATGAACTTGGTGACAGAAATGAAGCTGGAGATAGAATGATTGAATTTTGTACAATCAATGATCTATTCATTGCAAATACATTTTATAAGAAACAGGTTATACACGTGGATTTCACCTGATGGTATGCATAAGAATCAGATTGATTATATCTGTGGAAAGAACTGAAAAAGAAGCTCAGTATCAGCTGTGAAAAATAGGCCAGGTGCTGATTGTGGAACAGACCACCAACTACTCATATGCAAATTCAAGCTGAAGCTGAGGAAAATGAAATTGAATAGATGGGAACCAAAATATGACCTTGAGTCTGTCCCACCTGAATTTTAAAACCCTCTCAGGAACAGGTTTGAGGCCTTGAACACCAATGGGCGAAGGCCAGATGAGTTGTGGGAGGATATAAAAAATATCATCCAGGAAGAGTACAAAAGGTCATTACAAAGACAGAGGAGGAAGAAGACAAAAATGGATGTCAGAAGAGACTCTGAATATTGCACTAGCGTGACGAGAAGCCAAAGCAGGAGGAAGAAATCAAGATATTAAAGAGCTGAATAGAAGATTTCAAAAGGCAACTTGGGAAGACAAAGTAAAATATTACAATTAAATGTGCAAGGAGCTGGAGTCAGAAAATCAAAAGGGCAAAACTCACTCAGTATTTCTTAAGCTCAAGGAACTGTAGAACAAATTCAACCTTGAGTTGCAATACTTAAGGATGCTTTGGGCAGAATATTAAATAATTCAGGAAATATTAAAAGAAGGTGGAAAGAGTACACAAAGCCATTTTACTGAAAGGAATTGGCAGATACAGAAGAATTTTATGAAACAATATATGAGCAAGAGCCTATGGTGATGAACGAAGAAGTTCAAGCTGCTTTGAAAGAACTGGCAAAAAATAAGGCCCCAGGAATTGATGGTATACCAATTGGCATATTTCAGCTAACAGATGCTGCCCTAGATGTGCTCACTAAGTTGTGCCAAGAAATCTGGAGGGCAACCACTTGACCAACTGACTGGAAGAGATCTATATTTTTTCCCATTAAAAAGAAAGGTGATCCAACAGCATGTAGAAATTATCAAACAATATCAGTAATATCACATGTAAGCAAGATTCAGCTGCAGATTATCCAAAAACGATTGCATCAGCACATCAGCAGAGAACTGTCTGAAGTGCAAGCTGGGTTTAGAAGGTGTTGTGGTATGAGGAATATTGTAGCTAATGTTATATGGATCTTGGTTGAAAGCAGAGTACCAGAGGAATGTCTATCTGTGTTTCATTGATTATGCAAAGGTGTTTGACTGTGTGGATCACAACAAACTGTGGCTGACTCTGAGAAGAATGGGAATCCCAGAACACTTGATCATGCTAATGAGAAACCAATACCTGGATCAAGAGTCAGTCGTCAGAACAGAGCAAGGAAACACTGTGCAGTGCAAAATTGGGAAGAGTGTACACCAGGTATGTGTCCTATCTCCATACCTTTTCATCTTATATGCAGAGTAGATTATCCAGGAGGCTGGGCTGTATGAGGAGAAATGTGGCATCAGGATTGGTGGAAGATCTATCAACAATCTGCGTTATGCAGATGACACAGCCCTGCTT
>NW_006399763.1:20713891-20750327 GCF_000299155.1 Elephantulus edwardii
TGACTGGGGTTATGGGGGTAGGTGTGTCAGAGACAGTGAAATTGGCTCAGGATAGAGCAGGGTTTAGGGCTGTTGTACATAGAGTCACTATGAGTTGCAGGGGACAGCACATAACAACAAGAACAACAGTAACAGAGATGACAGAGGCAGAGCGGCAGTGGAGTAGTTTTTCTGCCTGTGTCCTACTCATCTCATCTGTATCTTTAAACTCACCACAGTGTAATGTAGGAGGCGTAGAAAGTGAAAGCACTTGTTAAAATATGTCCAGGTAAATTAAGTTCATTCCCTGATTGTAGTGTCAGCTGAGTGACTCAGCTTTGAACAGTTATTCTTATAGATGATAGTTTTGCTGTATTATTTTTAATGAGGCCAGGCCTTATACTTTCAAATATGTTGAAAATATTCTTTGAGGCTTGTTATTTTCTAAATATGAAAATAATTGTTATTGTTGTGCACTATCAAGTCAGAACTGACCCTTAGTTGACCCTACAGTGGGTTTTCAGAGGCAGTAAATGGCCCAGGAGGGGATTGCTCATTCTTTTCCCATAGGACAGCTAGTTGATTCAAATTGCAAACCCGATAGATTGACCCAGTGGCTGCTGCAGTGGGCTCAGAAAACGTAAGGCTGGCACAGGATAGGGAAGGGTTAGATCTTTTGTTCACAAGGTTGCTATGGTTCGTGCTTGACTTGATGGCACCTAACAACACAACAACAAACCTTTAGTTTGGCAGCAGAACTCCTTACCACAAAGGCCCCAGAGTGTCTTTTGAAAATCATAAAAGCTACTACAATGTAAAAAGAGAAAGGAAGAGATCACATACTCCTACCACCATCAACATATTATTTTTAGCATTCAGTGATTGGTTTTTCTTGAGTTATATGTGTGTATTTTAGAGTTGTAATTAAATACCACATTAGATCCTGCTTTATATTGTATAACT
Organism: Elephantulus edwardii; assembly: GCF_000299155.1. Taxonomy (NCBI): domain Eukaryota; kingdom Metazoa; phylum Chordata; class Mammalia; order Macroscelidea; family Macroscelididae; genus Elephantulus; species Elephantulus edwardii. The sequence goes on from NW_006399763.1 coordinate 20,714,834, forward strand.
TCACTATGAGCATATGACCATGTTTTTAATGTCAGTCTTTGTAATTAATGCCTAAAGTTGAAATAATACCATATCATGTTATTTAACTAGGCTTCTGAGTATTTGTTATTTAGATTGAAATATCTTTAAAGAGTATTCAGGATTTGGAATATGGATGGGGAGATAGGAAGTGAAATAGAAAAGCTAGATGGAAGGAAATGTTTTTCTTTGTTTTGTCATGAGCTTTTTTTCTCTCTAGGTTTAAAATTATCTTTAAATCTTGAAAAGATTTCAGTTCTGTGCCTTCATTAAAAGAATTCACACTGTGACTGGTATTTTACTACATGGACAATTGTGTTTAACAGAATATATTTAAGCCAAAGGAATCCCAGATTTCTGGGCTCTATTTATAAAATGAGTGCTCACATGCAAATGATGGAATAGCAGTTGACATATTTCAGCAAACAGATGCTGCTCTGGACACGCTCACCAGGTTATGCCAACAAATCTGGAGGACAACCAACTGACAGTAAGATATCTGTATTTATTCCTATTCCAAAAAAAGGTGACCTGACAGGAGTTTGGAAATTATTGAACAATACTATACATAATCAAGATCCTGCTGAAGATTATCCAAAAATGATTGGAGTAATACATCAGCCAGAGAATGGCCAGATGTGCAGGCTGGGTTTAGAAGAGGCTTTGGCACTAGCTACATCATAGCCAGTGTTAGATGGAACTTGGCCAAAAGCAGAGAGACCTAGAGGAATGTCTGTGTTTCACTGACTATGCAATGGGATATGACTCTGTGAATCGCAACAAATTGTGGCTAACTTTGAGAAGAATGGAGATGCCAGAACACTGGATTGTGCTCATGTGAAACCTATACTTAGACCCGAAGCAGTAGTCAGGACAGAGCAGGGAAACACTACATGGTTCAAGATCAGGAAAAGGTGTGCATCAGGGATGTATCCTGTCTCCATACTTTTTCAATCCATGTAAAACAGATCATTTGGAAGGTTGGGCTTCATGAGGAGGAATGTGGCATCAGGATTGGGGGAAGACTCATCAACAGCCTGCACTGCTATGCAGATGACACAACCTTGATTGCTGAAACTGAACATAAGGTGTCTGCTGCAGAAGGTCAAGGACTGCGGTCTTCAATATGGATTGTAGTTCAATATCAAGAAAACAAAGATTGTCACCACTGGGCCATTTGGCAGCTTCATAACTTCAGGTTGCATGATTTCACAATCAACACTCTTGGAATCAGCAGTCAGGAAGTCAAAAGATGAATTGCACTGGGAAATTCTGCTATCTGGGACTTCTCTAAAGTATTGGACAGCAATGATGTCTGTCAGTCTAGAGACTAAGGTGCACCTGATCCAGGCCATGGTCTTCACAATTAGTTGGTATGCATCTGAGATCTGGACAATAACTAAGGATGACAGAAGAAGGATTGAGCTGTGGTGCTGGAGAAGAGTGTTGAACATACCGTTGACCACCAGGAGAACAGACAGGTCTGTCCTGGAGAGGGTAAAATCAGTCTGCTCCCTGAAGGATTTGGAAGCTCCATCTCACATACTTTGGTCACATGGTCAGGAGGGACCAGTCCTTGTAGAGAGATACCATGCTTGGAAGGTTGGAGAGGGACAGTGCAGGAGAGGAAGTCCCAGGATGAGAAAAATTGACTCAGTGACTGGAGAAATGTGACTAGAGTTGTTTGAGATGATGAGATTGGCTCAGTCAATCTTCCCTTGCTTCCTCATCTTAGTTAAAGATCTAATGAACAACTTTACTTGAGATGCCCTCAGTAAGATACGCTGACAGTGACGCCTCCAATGGACTTGAGCATGGTAGAGATTGTGAGTATATATAGTTCAGGATAGGGTCAGGTTTTGAGCTGCTATTCATAAGGTCACTATGTGTTGTAGCTGTGTGGCTGGAGAAGAGTATTTGACATACCATGAACTGCCAAGAGGACAAATGTGTCAATCCTGGAAATGGTGAAACCAGATTATTCCTTAAAGGCAAGGATCTTGAAACTGTCTCACATACTTTTGGGCATGTTGCCAGGAGGGATCAGTTGTTGGAGGAAGACATCATACTTGGAAAGGCAGAGGGTCAGTGCAGGAGAGGAAGACCCTAAATGAGACAGATCTACACAGTAATTATGACAATGGGGACAAATGTGTCAGAGATGGTCAGAGATAATGTTAATACAACATTGGAATAATGTAAGACTGCGTTTGGAGAGAGAGTCCTTACCAAGGCTGTAAACTTCCTGAGAAGAATAGTGTCTAAGTTCAGTGTTGAAGGAAATAGGGCCACAGTGAAGTCTACTGGCAGGATTCTCTCACTACTCTCTTGAGGAACGATTGAAATAATTATATATTTACTTTCAAATGTAGCTTCAGTTCTGACCTTTGCTGCTATTCAAACTGCTATTCAAACATACACAATTCTTTAAAATGGCTCGTACTCCAGGCACACATTCCATTAAAGTAGACTGTTGTTAGAAATTTGAGTACCCCAGTTGGTGTAATGAATCCACTTGCAGCTCCCCTCAAGCACTAACCTAACTATAGCCCTAACCCTAAAAAGTAGGTGATTTTCCAGATACCTGGGGATGTAATGAATCCATCAGTAGCGCCCTGGGAGAAAGATGAGCAGTCTCCTCCTGTCTGATTGACAGCCTCAGAAACCCTCTGGAGGGTCAGCTGTCATCAAATGCCATGTTGAAAATGTGTAGGAATTTTATGAACTTTGTAAGTAAGTCAGTATAAAATAAGAAAAAAAAATTACCATGTTGAGAGACGCAGTCTCAGGGCAGCAAGAGAGAAATGTTTATGGCTGAGAGAAAGAAGAGGCAAATACGAGGATGTGTCATTGATCTAATCACAACTTTATCATTTGGAATGTTTTCCAGAGAGTCTTTACAGAAATCTTCACCTGGAAAGTCCCTGAAAGTCCCTGTGTGGTGCAAATGATTAGCAAGCTTTGCTGCTGATTTAAAAGTTAGAGGTTTAAGTACTTGTTCATTTTGCATCTTGAATAAGCAATTCTAGAAGCAGGACTCTTTGAGGGACAACATGACATCAGAATTGAAAAAGTCTCATTAACTATTTGGCATAGGCATATGACACAACTTTGCTTTCTAAAAATTAAGAAAACTTGGAGGCTTATTGATGAGGATAAAGGACCATAGCTTTCAGTACAAATTTGTAAAAACAATGCACCTGGCTTGAGGATGACAGTATCAGACTTCCACTCACTGCACAAAGAGGTAGAATCCCCAGCAACATTAACAGCACAAATTTCTATGAGGTCAGGCATGTATGTCCCCACACTCCTTCATATTCTTCTATCAATTCTAACACCAACTTTCCTTTCTACTGCTCTCCTTACTTAACTTTTAGGTTCAATAATTCAATGGCTACACAGAGCTTTCTGTTTGGTTTATTATGGAAGTACTGGGGCCTAGTGCAATTGCAATTCAGAGGAACATCCTTCTCAGTGGTGCAGCACTGGTCTGTCAGTTTGCTGTACAGAGGTACCTGGAGTGGCTGTGATGCTGACATCTATGCCACTGGGATGCCGAATGCAATAATGGTTATCCATGGCGGACCAGTGTTTGGTGGAGCTCCCAGATTAAGACATGTTTAGAAGCAGGAGTGGCATCCACTTCGTAAACAACATGCCTCTGGAAACTCAATAAACTTTGGGAAATTACAATAGTTATAGAAAGACTTCAGGTCTTTTGTTCATAGGGTCACTATGAGTTGTGCTCAACTTGATGGCAATCGACGACGACAACAACAACAGGCTATAATTCAGCTCAGAAACACTTAGGATACAACTTTTCAATCAGGACAGCTTCTTTTCAGGCACAGTCATAGGCAGACCTCTCTGTCCTCTTGCCTTGAGGGCAGTGTTACAAAATTGTTTTAGTTCTGCCACTTATATGCACACCACCCTTGCCAACTCTGCTTAGGCCAAGGAGCTCAGCACTGGCTCTGTGAAGGCAGCAGATTTATTTCAACATTGTCCCACGCTGATATTCTCCATGATGTTGGCTGTTCCCAGTGCTGCTGTCAAGTATTCATGACAATCTTGTTCCATCTTTTGTTCAAATCTGGGACAAAAAGATGCGCTGCTCTCTAATTCTTTTTTTTTAATAGTAGTAAGATTGTTGTTTTCTGCCTCTGAATCTGCTCATTTTAAGCCTGAAGGAATGACAAAACTGACTTATCTCCTCATTAGTAATATACAACCCAACTGTATTTGCACCCAGGGTGTTATTTGTTTACATTATTAGCAAGCAATCTAGTCTCCTTGGTGATACTCAAAAACTTGGCGTTTGTATGGTCCTACATAGCTATTTCTTTTGTGAGCTCTGGTGACTTTCTGTTGTTGTGCTCCATCTAGTAGGAACTGAAACTGACACATAGTTGAATCTCCAGTGGGTTTTCAGAAGCAGTAAGTTGCACTTGAGGAGACTACCCATCTCTCTCCCATGGAGCGCCTGGTGCCTTCAAATAGTATGCCTTTGCATTGGCATTGCAGTTCCTTCCATTAAGTGACTTAATGGAAGAGCAAGAACATGACCTTGGAATGTAAGGTACATTTGACCTAAGCCATGATATTTTCAATTGCCTCACAAGCATGTCAAAGTTAGGCAATTACTGTGAGCATGTATTCAGAAAGGGTCAATCTCTGGATGAAAAACATTATGCTTGGTAAACTCAAATGCCAATGAATAAAAGGAAAACCCTTAATGAGATAGATTGACACTTTAGCTGCAGCTGTGTGCATAGCATCCCTGTGAGTCCACGTAAATTCAGACACTGAACAATAACATGAAAAGCAATCTACTTTAGGGCACAAAATAAAAACAACCTTCTATTGTCTATAATAATTCCATTTTCAGCCTCATTTCTGTCACTAATTAGACTGCAAAATTTGATAGGAGTCTTTGATTTCCTCTTCTTTGTCTTTAGCTGTAGAAACATATTATTTGAATAATAGTAATATTAACAGGCATTCCTTGTATGCCTATGGACAATATCCTGTCACTCTCAACATTGTATTTCGGGATAGAACTTGAAATTGTCTTTTTAGCTTCAAATGCAAGACCATTCTTACTCTGTTTTTCATTCCCAGCATGAGTATACCATGTGGTTTTCTAATTCAGAGTGGCCAACATCAGTCCATCTCATCTCACTAATGCCTAGAAAGTTGATGTTTTGCATTCCATGTCATTTTTAACAACTTCTTGTTTTCCAACATTCATATGCTGTACAGTCGATATTCCAATAATTAAAGGAAGTTGCAGCTGTTTCTCCTCATTTTGAATGACTGCAATGTGGACTCTATCTGTAATACTATATTCATGTTTGTCTATTATTCATAGAATTTTTAGTGACCTCTTTTAAGAAGTGATGGCCATTCCTTCTTCTTTGTCTTAATCTTGGAGCTCCAGAAAATCTTATCCACGATGAGTGACCCTCTGACCTTTGAAACATCAGTGGCACAACTTTCAGTATCACAGTAATTCACAAGTACAGCAGACTGACAGACAAGTGCTGCAGTAAGTTGAATGCTGATAAAGCAAACAAGAATACAAATATTCATTCTACAGAGTCATTGGCAATACACAGATCAATTTCCCAATACAACATATGACAGTTAAGTCTCACAATTTAGGAGGCTCCATGGCCATGCTGATAGCAGATGGATCCTGGTTGAAAGCAAAGAATACCAGAATGTTGATTTGATTACTCAAAGGCATTTGACTGTGTGGATCATAAATTATAGCTAACATTGAGAAGAATAGGAATTCCAGAACACTTGATTGTGCTCATGCAAAATCTATTCCTAGACCAAGAGCAGGGAACACTGTATGGTTTAAAATCAGGAAAGGTGTGCCTCAGAGTTATATCCTCTCTCCATATCTATTTAATCTATATGATGAGCAGATTATTTCAGAATCTGGATTCTATGAAGAAAAATGTGTTATCAAGATTGGAGGAAGACTTACCAATAACTTTCATGATGTAGATTACAAAACTTTGCTTGCTGAAAGTAAGACAGACTTGAAGCACTTGCTACAGTAGACACTACAGCTTTCTGTATGGGTTATAGCTCAACATCAAGGGAAAAAAGGTCTTCACCACTGGACGGATAGACAACATTGTGATGGATGGAGAAAGGATTGAGACTGTGAATAACTTCATCTTACTTGGATCCATAATCAGTACACTTAGTACCAGCAGTCACAAGATCCAGAGCCGTATTGCACTGTGGAAGTCTGTAGCCAGGGATCTCTCTGAATTGTTGAGGAGTAATGATATCAGTTTGAGAACTAAGGTGTACCTAATCTAGGCCATGGTCTTTTCATTCACTTGCTATGCATTTGAGACCTGGACAATGAAGAAGGATGACAGAATTAAAAATGAAGCCTTTGAACTGTAGTGTTGGAGAAGGGTACGGAATATCCCATGGACATCCAAATGAAGAAACAAATATGTCTTGGAAAATGTACAACCAGAATGCTCCTTGCAAAGTTGAAGTTTTGTTTCACATCCTTCAGCCATACTCCTAGAAGAAATAATTTCTTGGATAGGAACTTCATGCTTGGGAAAGTAGGGGCGCAGTGAAAAAGGAAGTCCTTTGACAAGGTGGGTGATGCAGTGACTGCAACAATGGGTTTGAGTGTGTCAGAGATTGGGAAGATGGTATAGGATAGGACAGTGTTCAGTCAGTTGTTCACAGGTTCGCTGTAAGTCAATACTTGACAGCACCTAAAAAAAAAGAACATTTTCCCTGAATCTGAGGCTTCTATTTGTGTAATTAGTAGACTGTGATTTAATATCATGTGTTCCTCTGTTTACTCTGTAGCCAATACTTAGAAACTTGTCCTTGAAAGTCAGCTTCCCTGAGCATTACTATCTTAATCTTTTGAACTTGCCTCTCATATATATAAAATTCACCAAAGGTTTTTAGTAAGGAACTATTGAAGACCAGTAACTAGACAGAAAGTGAACATTTTTGAAGATAAAGTTGTAAATGATTCTTTTGAAGGTTTCATAATCAGGAAATAAAAGTATGAGATACTTGACTTTCAATACTTTGACAAGTTTATTTACACTAATGAGTCAGTGGCTTTTCATTAAGTGTATATCTATTACATTGTAGGCCCTGAATTGAGTTTAAGCATATGGGTTTTTTTGTTTGTTTGTTTTAAAGAGACCTCTTTTGATTTCCTGGAGTTTACTCATGTATAAAGATAATGCTTTGGGATAAGACATTGGTCAAATTAGCAAGAATAATTGTAAATTAGCTGGATGATGATTTTGTTGAAATAAGAAGTTGGTTCCTAATCTACATTATATAAAAATAACTGTTGTGGACACAGTTTTAGGTGTTGAGAATAGGTGTGAATGACACCGGCAAGCATTCCTATCTTCATGGTTTGTTAGTTTCTATGAGCCAGTTGTAACGTATAGTGATCCTGTGTACAACAAAATGAAACGACTGTCTGGCCTTTCTACAGCTGATCCTGTGCTTGGTCCATGGTTGCAATTACTGTATTAATTAATTTTATTGATGAGCTTCCTTTTGAAGGTTGCTGGTAATTTGGGTCAGGATCATGGCAGAAGGGCTGAAGAGAAATAGACTGATGTGAGTACTTAGTCATTCAAATGTATTATCCCTGGGGAGCTCTGGTGGCCTAGTGGCAAGAAGCTACACTGCAATCCCAAAGGTGCGTGGTTTGAATCCATCAGATGCTTTGCAGAAGGAGGGACAATCTCCTCCTGTATCAGTCAGATCTGATTTGACAGTACACACACATAATACTAACAATGATGATGATAATAATAATAATAGCAATAGTAGTAGTAGTAATAACAATAATAAGCATACTATCCTTGGTGGTGGAATGATTGGTGATGGAGGAAAGAAGGTGTCAAAGTTACTCTTTTGGTTCTGGCTCTTATAACCAAATGGTGATGATTCAGTCAACTAACAGAGGAGAGATATCTATCACCCATAAATACATATTCCTTGCCTCTGTTGAGCCTGTACTACTTATCTGGTGTTATGTGCTGTTGAGTAGCCTGTGACCCATTGCGACCCTCTGTACAATAGCTCTGAAGCCAGCCCTGTCCTGAGCCAGTCTCATTGACTCCAATATACCTACCCTCGTTGCCCTAGTTACCATATCAATCCACCTCATCCAGGGTCTTCCTCTCCTGCGCTTTCCTTCCACTCTTCCTTGCATAATGTCCTTCCATAAGGTCTGGTCTCTCCTGGCCACATGCCCAAATTATGTGAGATGGAGCTTCAAAATTCTAGCCTTTAAGGAGAAACTTGGTTTTACCCTCTCCAAGAAAGACCTATTTGTTTCCTTGGTGGTCCATTGTATGTTCAAGACTCTCTTCCAGAACCACAACTGAAAGACATCAATCCTTCTTCTGTCATTCTCTATGATGCATAGCAAGTAATTGTGAAGATCATGGCCTGGATCAGGTGCACCATAGTCTCTAGACTGACATTGTTCCTTCTCAGTACTCTGGAGAGGTCCCTGACAGCAGATTTACCCAATGCAATTGTCTTTTGATTTCCTGACTGCTGGTTATCTAGAGATTTGAATTGGACTAGGATGTCCTTTTGCCCTTCCTCCTTACTCTAGGGCATGTATGTTCACTTTGTTAGATTTAAAACCAGTTAAGGTCAATCTGTTTGATCCTCATCATTTCTTGATTCTGTATTTGTCAATTTGCCACTTGTTCCTATTAAAATTTGTTTGTAACCCCAAAATTATTACTCGTAAAGCTTTTGTTGACATTTGTGGACTTACATAGAGTGGTTAAAAAGACACTAAAGGTGCATGTTCCATACTGACACTGCTCTCATATTAAAAACAATTGTCTTTTGGTACTCTGTTCCTGATTCTATTTGTACCTAATTGTCTTTTGGTACTCATATTTGGACCTTACTTTGGTGGGTTTGTTGGCCAAATGACCTAGAGCATAGTGCTGAAGTACTATTGAGAGCAAGAAAGCTATGTGCGCCTTACAGAGACAGTGTGTGTGGTATAAGACAGTCAGGCCTTAGTGATAGTGCTGTTGGCCATTAATTCACTAAGATAATAGAAAATATATATTAAATATCTCTTTAAACAGAAACACACACAAAGCTTATTTATTGGTTGCTTGTTGAAATAATAAGTTTAAATAATATTGACAATGGAAATCCATGCAGCACGCAGGAGCAGTGATTTTATAAATTACTACCTAACATGGGAGGCACTGGAAAGCATTATGCTAAGTGAACTAAATCAGTCTTATAAAGACAAATACTATATAAGACCATTATTGTAGAATGAGTACAAGGATCCAAGGAGGGGAAGAGGGGTGCTTAATCATAGGGTCACACAATTTGATGGTGGAGGTAGGGATGGGTAAAGGAAAGTGGAAAGATCTGGTGTTAAAAACAATGTGTATGAACTTTGTAAGTAAACCAGTATAAAATGAAAAAAAAAAAAAAAAGAGAGAGACTTTAGATTGTAATTTCCCTGTATTTCATTAGGAGCAGTATTCACGGATTCATTGTTCACAGTGACTTTACAGAATATAACTACCACAAATAATGAGAATCTACCATAATTCAGACCCTTGCCTTTTGTATTCTACTATATCACCTCTGAATTTTGGGTATACTTGTTTTTTTCCTTGTCCTTTGCTAGTTTTTATGAACAGTCTATTATTGGACTTCCTTTGCTTCTTAGAGGTAAAATGAGGTCTAGAGTACACTTGTTTCAAGTGGAGCTGCTTGATCCTTCCCACTGGCCTGTGATCAGTAGAATCATGACAAACTTCAGAGTTTGTTCAGCAAATGTAGGGCTGGGATGAGCATAATAGTAGTTCTCTGTTGGGACCTCTGAGGAGCTTAGAACATTCCAGAGCCCAATTACAGATGCCAGCCTTTGTTGGGCCCATTTATAGAGAGGATCCACAAACTGATTTGCTCCTCACTCTCCTGTCCATGGTGAAAAGATAGGATAAATGGTTACTGCATTTGAGACTATCTAGGATGGCACAGGATGGGACAGGGTTCAGGTCTGTTGTTCATAGGGTTGCTATCAGCCATACTTGACTTGATGGCACCTAACAACAACAACGGAGTGCACAGCTCTGTCATAGACCTGATTACAAGTAAGATAGGCAGTGGCCGGCATATCTTCCTGATATTTTACACATGAAAGATGTGAGGAAATGTATGACAGAGTAATAAAGATCAGTGTTGGCTGCTTTGGAAATTAACCAACAAAAATAGAAGTGGGTAGGAAAATATAGTTCCCTCTGTAAATTTTACATCTGAGAAGAAATGTTTTTATCAGTTGCTGTATAGCCTTCTGTCTGTCTACACTTTCTATCTCTGTCTGTACACATGTACATACATAGACAACGGTGGGATCATGCCACATGCTATTCTGCAACTGCTCATTTTTTTAACTCAATGTCTGATGAACATTTTCTGGTGGCATTACTATAGATTAACAAATAGAAATCTATCAATCTATGGATGCAAAACAATTACATTCTTCTTGCTTAGAAAATGTATTTAGATTTTCCAATATATGCCAAGTCAAGACTGCTCAAAATTAAGATTAAGCTGAGGGTTGTTGTGTAAATATCATGAACCTAAGCTAATGGTTCCACAATCAGCACCTGGCCTTGTTTTCACAGCTGATATTGAGCGTCTCCAGTGATTCTTTCCACAGATGTAATCAATCTGATTCCAATGCATACATACCATCAAGTGAAATCCATGTGCATAACCTGAGTTTATGTTTCTTATAAAATGTACAATGAATAAGTTGTTGATTATACAAAATTTCATCATTCTATCTCCGGCTTCATTTCTGTCACCAAGTCCATGTTTTCCAACTGCTGATCCTTCTCTGTTCCCAACATTTGCACTCCAGTCAACCATTATTATTAATGCATCTTGATTGCATGTTTGATCAATCTCTGACGGCAAATGTTGGTAGAAATCTTCTATTTCCTCCCCTTTGGCTCTGGTAGTTGATGCATACATTTGAATGATGGTGGTTATTCACTGCACTTCCTTGTATGCATATGGATATTATCCTGTCACTCAACAACATTGCATCTCCAGACAGATCTAGAAAAGACTTTTTTTACCTATGAAAGCAACCCCGTTTTTTCTCACCTTTTCATCTCTAGCATAGTAGATCGTATGATTATATGACTCAAAATGTCCCATGCCAGTCCATCTTATTTTGCCAATACCTAGTATGTCAATATTTATGTGTTCCACTTCTTCCTTAACAATATCCAATTTTCCTACATTCCTGGTTCTCACATTCCATGTTCCAGTCACTAGTGTCTCTTTACAACTGTTCCTTCTCCTATGTGTTTCCATACCTGATGGCTCAGCCTCAGTTGCCATATCTCCTAAGGGTCTGTCAACAGCCTGTATTATGCAAATTATACAACCTTCCTTGCTGAAAGCTTGGAGCACCTGAAGTGCTTGTTGCAGAAGATCATAGACTGTTGTTGGTGTTGCTATGTGCCTTCGAGTCGGGTTGCTTGTGACACATAGTGACCCTATGTACAACAGCCCTGAAACCTACTCTACTCTGTGTCAACTTTACTGTCTCCAACACACCTACTCTCATTACCACAGTCACTGTATCCACCTCATCGATGGTCTCCCTCTCTTTCTCCATTCCTCCACCCTTCCAAGCATGATGTCCCTCTCCAAGGACCTGTCCCTCCTTGCAACATGTCCAAAATATGTCAGATGAAGCTTCAGGATCCTTGCCTCCAAGGAGCAAGCTGACTTCACCCTCTTGAGGACAAACCTGTTTGTTCTTCTGGCAGTCCATGGTGTATTAAAACTCTTCTCCAGCACCACAGCTCAAAAGCATAAATTCTCTTTCTATCATCCCTAGTCATTGTCCAGTTCTCTGACACATAGCAAGCGATTGTGAAGACTATGGCCTGGATCAGTTAGACTAGGATATAATTGGGTAAATGTCTTTCATCTGCTCCCTTCTGTAAAATGCATGTCTGTAAAAAAAAAAATTTAAAAAATTTTATTCTTAAAAAACAGACAGACTAGGAAGAAGGGTTGGCCATCCACTTCTGCAGTAATAGTCCTCCAAAACCCTTATATATGATAGAGATCAAAGACTACAGCCTTAAATATGGATTGCTTCTCGACTTCATGAAAATTTATCACTGATTGTTACCTCTGGGACAGTGAGCAACAACATGATAGATGGAGAATGGATTGAATATTGAATATTGTCAATAGTTTTGTCTTACTTGGACCCATATTCAACACCCTTGGTATCAGCAGTCAGGAGATCAAGAGACATATTGCCTTGGATGAATGGCTGTCTGCTACCTCTCCAGAATCCTGAAGAGCAGTGATGTCAGTCTGAAGACTCAAGTGCATCTGATTCAGACCATGGTCTTTTTTTTTATTACTGTGCATCTGAGAGCTGAGCAGAAGAAGAATTGATGCTTTTGGGTTGTGGTGCTGGAGAAGAGTACTATCTATCTCATGGACTGCCAAAAGAACGAACAGGTATGTTTTGGAAAAGGTGCAGCCAGAGTGCTCCTTGCAGGCAAGGATGGTAAAGGTTTGTTTCTTACACTTGGGATATGTTTCTACGAGAGGCTGTTCATTGGAAAAAGGTGGTGTGCTTGAAAGGGTGGAGGATTGACAGAAAAGAGGAAGACCTTCAATGAGATGGATCGACATGGTGACTACAGCAGTGGGCTCAAGTGTATCAGATGGTGATGATGGCACAACATAGGACAGGTTTAGATCTGCTGTTCATAGGGTCACTATGAGTTGTACTCTACTTTACAGGACCTAACAAAAACAACTCAGAAGCTGAAAGAGAAATTACATGCAGAAGACTTTAAATTAGGAGAGCTCAGATGGCCTAGTGGCAAGAAGCTGTGCTGCAATCCCAAAGGTGTGCAGTTCGAATCCACCAGATGCTCCACTGGAGAAGGAGGGGCAATCTCCTCCTGTACTTGTCAGATCTGATTCAATGGTATACACACAAAAAAGAATAAAATAAAAAGAAATAAAAATTGAAAATAAAGAAGACTTTAAAATGCAAAGAAAGTTTGGTCACAGTACTATTTGATGATAATTCCTAGAGGAAGACATATTTTTACTTAGTTAACTGTAAGAATTAAAAAAACAACAACAACCCTCTACTTTGGTTATTACATTTTTTAATAAGAAAGTAAATTTATTAAGCATTAAAGAGCCAGAATTTCGGATATTGGAGAGCTCTGGTGGTATAGTGCACTATTTGCTGTGAATTGCAAGTTCAGCAGTTCAAATCCACCAGATTCTTCAAGGAAGATACAATGTGAAGTCTCCTACAAAGATTTACAGTCTGAGAAACCCAGTGGAGAGTTGTGTTAGAATTAGCTCCACAGCAGTGGGCTTTTTGTGGAACAAAGCATACATCAATTTAACAATGGCTTTGTCCTAGTATTCATACAATGCTCTTGGCTCATCTAAATGTAAATATTCACTGACCTTCTTCTATTTCTTATTGAAAAATGTAATAACCAAAGCTATGTTTTTTAATTCTCAGAGTTAATGGAGTCAAACGATTCCTTCCTCTTAAAAATTAATCATCAAATACTGCTGTGACCTTAAATTTCTTTGAATTTTAAATAATAGGCTTATTAAGCATATCATTTCTATTTCCAGTTTCTTGATTATTGTTGTGTGCTGTCGAGTTCAACCTACTCATAGTTGGCCCTCCTGTTGGTTTTTGGAGTAATAAATTGCATAGGAGGAGACTGCCCATCATTCTCCTGCAGAGAGACTGGTGGATTTGAACCATATGCCTTCGGAATTGCCCCACAGTTTCTCACTACTAGGCCACCAGAGTGGCAGCACAGTAGACCATTACCTTAGGCTGATGATATACATACTAGTCCTAACCTTGATCCTCCCACTAGACTATGATCAGTTAAATTATGATCTCTTGAATTACTTTTAAATACTTTATATGCAGTGGAAGAAGAATTGATGCCTTTGAGTTGTGTTGCTGGAGAAAAGTACTAAATATACCATGCACTCCTAAGAGAACAAACAGATTTGTCCTGAAGAGGGTAAAATGAGGTTGCTCCTTCGAGGCAAGGATTTTGAAGATTCGTCAGACATAATTTGGACATGTTGCAAGGAGGGACCAGTCCTTGGAGAGAGACATCATGCTTGGGAGAATGGAGGGATAGTGCAAAAGAGGAAGACTCTTGATGAGATGGATTGATTCTGTGACTGGGGTAATGGTGGTAGGTGTGTCAGAGACAATTAATTTGGCTCAAGATAGAGCAAGGTTCAGGGCTGTTGTATATAGGTTCGTTGTGTCGCTACTCAAAGGCACATAACAACAACAATGCATGTGAAGCTTTGGTGACCTAGTGGCAAGAATCTGTGCTGAAATCCCAAAGGCATGCAGTTCGAGGCCACTAGCTGCTTGTGGATAAAGAATGAGCAGTCTTTTCCTTTGTGATTAACTGCCTCTGAAAACCCACTGGAGTGTTGGCCATGGGTCAGCTTTGACTCCATAGTACAGAACAACAACATGCATGTGAAAGTTGGGCAATGAATAAAGATGATAGAAGTATGGTGGTGGAGAAAAGTATTGAATATCCCATGGACTGCTCAAAATCCAAATAAGGAGGTGCAACCAGGATGCTTGCTAGAAGCAAGATGGTGAAACTTTGTCTCATGTACTTTGGGAATGAACCTTGAAGACAGATACCATGATAAGAAAAGTTGGAGGTTCGGAGTAAGAGAGGAAGACTGTCAACAACATGAAAAGACACAAAGACTCGATGTGCTTGAGAATATCAGAGATAATGAGGATGGCTCAGGACAGGATGAAGTTCAGATCAGGTATTCATAAGGGCATTATGAGTTGTGGTCCACTCCATGGCACCTAACAACAACAACAGTGGGGATCTCTGGTTCCATAATCTGTAAGGGGGTTGTGCTACCAACCCAAAGGCCATACCTCACTAAAGATAAAGCTGCTAGGTAGAAAGATGTCCTGTGCAATTTACAGCCTTAGAAATCCAGCAGAGGTCAGCTATGATTCAGTTCCAGTCTAACAACAATGAGAGTGAGTATATCAAATATCAAAGAACAATATGCCTGATATTTAGAATTTACAAAAGGGTTAAGCAAAAGAAGATATGCTTCAAATCTTCATTTTCTTCATTCAAGGTTGTGTCATCTTCATAAAACAGATTGTTATTGAGTCTTCCTCTAATCTTAATGCCACATTCCTCTTCACATAGTCCAGTTTCTCAAATGATTAGCTCAAATTAAAGAAAGACCAGGAAGAAGGAATACAACTCGGATGTACACTTTCCTTATTTTAAATCATGCAGTGTTCCCTTGTTGTGTTTAGACAGCTGCTTCTTGGTCTAGGGTTGGGGTTCACATGAGCATAATTAAGTGTTCTTAGATTCTTCTCAATTATGGTCGTAATTTGTAATAATTCAGGCAAATGCCTTGTTGTTGTTGTTGTTGTTGTTGTTGTTAAGTGCCATTGCATTGAGTACAAACTATAGCAACCCATGAACAACAGATCTGAGTTCTGCCCTATCCTGTGCCATCCTCACACTTCCTGAACCATTAGAACCATTGTAGCAGTCACTGTGTCCGTGCACCTGGTTGCGGGTCTTCCTCTCCTTCACTGACCCTCTACCTTTCTTAGCATCATATCCTTCTCCAAGGAGTAGCTCCTCCTAGCAACATGCCCAAAATATATGAAACAAAGCCTCATCATCTTTGCCCCCAAAGAGCACTCTGGTTGTACCCTCTCCAAGACATATTTATTTGTTCTTTTGGCAGTCCATGTGACATTCAGTACTCTTCACCAGCACCACGGCTTAAAGGCATCAATTATTTTTCTGTTATTTTTATTCATTGTCTAGCTCTCAGTTGCATAGCAAGTGATAAGAAAGGCCATGGCCTAAGTCAGACGGACCTTAGTCCTCAAAGTGACATCATTACTCCTCAGTAAATCGGAGAAATCCCTAACTGCCAACTTTCTGTGTCCTTGAGTCACTTGTGGCTTACAGTGACTCCATGCACAACAGCTCTGAACCCTGCTCTATCCTGATCCAATCTCACTGTCTCAGACACACCTACCCTCATTACTCTAGTTATTGTGTCAGTTTGTCTCATCTGGGGTCTTCCTCTCCTTCCCTGTCTCTTGACCCTTCTGAGCATGATATCTTTCTCCTGAGGCTGAGTCCCTCCTGCCTAAATCCCCAAAGTATGTGAGGTAGAGTCTCAAAATCCTTGCCTTCAAGCAACAGCTTGGTTTCACCCTCTACAGGACAGATCTGTTAGTTCTCTTGGCAGTCCACAGTACATTCCAAACTTTTCCAGCACTACAACTCAAAGGCATCAATTCTTCTTTCATCCTTGGTCATCGTCCAGCTCTCTGAAGCAAATTGGTAACTTGAACAATCCAGTCATTACCATCTTGTTGAGTCCAATTTACAGCAACAATCAGTTGGGTTTCCAAGGTTGTAAATTGTTACTGGAGAAGACTGAGTATCTTTCTCCTGAAGAACAACTGGTAGATTCAAACTATGGACCTTTCAGTTAGTAGCACAACACGTTATATACTATGCCAAAAGAGATGGATATGCTCTTTAGTCATAAAGGCAGCCCTTAAGCAAAAGAGAGGATTTATATGCAGTTAAGAGTGTGAAATAGAACTTATAATTTGATGACATTTAATAGTTAATGGGATATCCCCAACTCTCTACCTATACCCAAGGAATGGATAAAGGAAATTTTTGCTATTGCCTCTAAAACCAAAGTTATTATTTAGCCTGTGCTCTGGTGGCCTCATGGTAAGAAGCTGCACTGCAGTCCAAAGGCACACTTCCATTCCACCAGCTGCTCTGAGGGGGAAGGATGGGCAGTATCCTCCATGTGATTAACTGCCTCTGAAAGCCTGCTGGAGGGTCAGTCATGGCTTGGTTCTGAGTCAGTGGTACATAATAACACTAGGTCTAAAAAGTGAGCAATTTGTGATGTTGTTTTAAGCTTTTGCATATTTATTTTTCCTCAATCTCTAGTTTTTTAAAAGAATTAAGAGTTCTGGTTAAAGAAGCTCCATCTCCATAAAGACCATCAGAAGGTAGAACTCGCACCACAAAAATGTGTTAGGAAGATAGTAGATTAAGAAACGCTTTTTTGGAAAATCTCTTTAAGAAAGATTGGAGAAATGGGTAGGCACAACTGTGAGAGTATGGGTCAGAAAAAGGTAATAGGAATATTTTTTGAGCAAGATAATGAAATATCTCTGTAAGTTTTCCGAGTTAGATTTCCCACAACTGATTATTTTTCTAGCAGACACTTTTACTCTGTGTATTATTTATTGTGTGTTAACATCTATCAAGTTGTTAACACAAAATAAGGTAGATTTCAGGGAAAGAAGGAAGAGAAGATAGATGTCTTATAGCAACAAAGGAAAATCAGAAGTGACAAGAGAATATCCAAAGCAAAGAGGACTTTGGAACAAAATGACTGATTCATACAATTTTTGTTTCCCTCTTGAGTAGTTTTTCTAGTTTGTTTGGTGATGGGATTTCTAGGAGGAAATCCTATGCTCCCATAAAATGAAAGGTAGAAAATGGTTTCTGAATTTCATGGAAAATGTCTGCTTAGAATAGCCTCAGGATGTAAGGAATTGTACTGCCAACACAAAGGGATGTGGTTCGAATCTCCTAGCTGCTCCGGGGAAGAAAGGTGAACAGCATCATCCCCTGCAATTTACTGTCTCTGAAAACCCACTGGAGGGGCCGCTCTGAGTTGGTTCTGACTTGATGGTTGACACAATGACTGCTGCATTATGGGCTCTTGTGTATCCAGAAGTGTGAGGATGGCACAGGCTAGAACAGGGTTCAGATCTTTTATTCATAAGGTCACTATGAGTCGTACTTGACTCGATGATGCCCAGTAACAACAACAACAACAGCAAAAACATTTGTTAACTAGAAAACTGTGGGTTCAGGGTTCTTTTTGAATCAGTTTTGCATTCTTGTAAAAATGGCATAAAAAATCTGAATAAAAAAGTTATTTTGGAAAAAATTGTTATGCACAGGAAAAGTAGATAAAATCTATTTTAATGGTGACTATAAAAAGACCATGATATTACTGGGGGGGAAAGAACAATCACCTCTGACTTTTACTTTTGATATAGCAATACATTTCAAAACTCTTTTTGTTTTCAATTTGCAGTTCAGTGTCCATACTTCCATTGTAACTAACTAAAAGAAGCAAAACAACACTACAATTTAGCGTTGACTGTGCTAGACACTTAAATATTTTTTAAGGGTTGAAAAGAGCAAAACTGATTCTCAGCACTGAAAAAAAAATATATTATTTAAAAAAAAAAACACAACACCCTACTTTTTCTCACTTGCTTGTTTTGTATTTTGGGCTCGTTTTCAGGCTGAGAGACTCCTGAGATGATGGAACCCTCCGTTTTCCAGAGCGTGCTTCCAGGCCCGTCAATGGAACAAGACATAGCCACTCTATGTTGACATGGTGGAAGACGACCCACCTCTCTGCACGTGCCTCCCATTTCACTGGAACCATGGTCTTCTCGGCAGTGTTGAGAGCATCCCATACCGGACCGTCCAACACGACGTTTGTAGTCTATGAAAATACCTACATGAATTTTACAGCACCTCCTCCTTTCCAGCCTCCTAGCATTGGGCTGAGGAACAGTCTGGAAACCATGGTTCCTACTGCGACGGGCTCCTGGACAGTAAATAGTACACTTGTGCCCTCAACACCAGCAGATTTCAAGAGCCTAAACTTGCCTCTCCAGATCTTCTTTTCTGCTGTCATGATATTTATTCTGGTTGTGTCTTTTCTTGGGAACTTGGTGGTTTGCCTCATGGTTTACCAAAAAGCTGCCATGCGATCTGCAATTAACATCCTCCTGGCCAGCTTGGCTTTTGCAGACATGTCACTTGCTGTGCTGAACATGCCCTTTGCCCTGGTAACCATTCTTACTACCAGATGGATTTTTGGGAGATTCTTCTGCCGGTTGTCTGCTATGTTCTTCTGGCTGTTCGTGATAGAGGGAGTAGCCATCCTGCTCATTATCAGCATTGACAGGTTCCTTATTATAGTTCAGAGGCAGGATAAGCTGAATCCCTATAGGGCTAAGGTTCTGATTGCGGTTTCTTGGGCAGCTTCCTTTTGTATAGCTTTCCCTCTGGCTGCAGGAAACCCTGACCTCCAGATACCTTCCCGAGCCCCACAGTGTGTGTTTGGATACACAACCAGTCCCGGATACCAAGCTTATGTGATTTTGATTTCTCTCATTTCTTTCTTCATACCATTCCTGGTCATACTGTATTCCTTTATGGGCATTCTCAACACCCTTCGGCACAATGCTCTGAGGATCCACAGCTACCCTGAGGGTATTTGCCTCAGCCAGGCCAGCAAACTGGGTCTCATGAGTCTGCAGAGGCCCTTCCAAGTGAGCATTGACATGGGCTTTAAAACACGTGCCTTCACCACTATTTTGATTCTCTTTGCTGTCTTCATTGTCTGCTGGGCCCCGTTCACCACATACAGCCTCGTGGCAACGTTTAATGAGCATTTTTACTACAAGCACAACTTTTTTGAGATAAGCACCTGGTTACTCTGGCTCTGCTACCTCAAGTCTGCGTTGAATCCACTGATTTACTACTGGAGGATTAAGAAATTCCATGATGCCTGCCTGGACATGATGCCTAAGTCTTTCAAGTTCTTGCCTCGTCTTCCTGGTCACACGCGGCGACGGATTCGCCCCAGCGCCGTCTATGTGTGTGCAGAGCACCGAACAGTGGTGTGAATATTGGAGAAGTTGGACATTTTGGGTGATGGTTGTTAGTTACCTGACTTTGATTTTTGTTGAATTCACATGACTTCCTCACTAACACATCATTTTTTTTTTTTAAAAAAGGGATTTCTCTGTATCTGTGCAGATTGAAAAAGAATGATAGTTCTAATTCTGTTACCAAAGGTGGTGATGTTTATTGAATGGATTCTAACTCATGGCAAACCCATGTGTTTCAGAGTAGAACTGTCTCATAGGCTTTCTATGCCTGTGACCTTTCGGAAACAGCTCCAGGCCTTGTCTTCCAAGGTGCCTCTGGGTGGCTCTGAACTGCCAACCTGTTGGCTAACAGGCGCTTAACCATTTGCACCACCCTGGGAGTCTTGTTATCAAGGATACTCAATAGGAAAGTGATCACAAAGGTTACCTCCAGAATTCAAGAGAAATCCTTGATGTAGTGTGGACAGATGGGTTTTGTTTGATTGATTGAGTTTGTTTTTATAGTGGGAACCAGGATTATGCTTTATTGAGCCTGAATTTGCTTTAAATTGTAGGTGTTTTATATGCTGCTAAAGTATGGTTAGTTGAATTTATCTATTCTTTTTCTTTCTGGAAGACACTGCTGCTTTTTGCTACCACGTTGGAGCCAAAGCCCCATTACATCTCAATAGATAAAGATTTAGTTTTGTTTTAAAAGAACAAAATGACTCAAGGGGGTTAGTGATATTTCAGAGGTCATTAATATTTCCTTTGGTGCACTTTATGAAACAATGTACAAAATAATTCACTCATATTTTTGAGAATTGTTTATATACATAACACGTGCTTTGGGAAACACGTGCATTGTCATGTCTAGAAAAATAGTTCTTTTTGAAAATATTTTGTTTGCATGTACAATTTCAAGAGAGAGAGCTTAAAGATGTAGAGATTTTTCTAAGCACAATAGTGACTCTTTAGAGCAATAGGACAAAATCGAAACAACAGAGCTCTCTTGCAAATCTAAAAGGGATGTGCAGTGTGGGGCCCTGGTGCAGGCTGTGATCCCTTTCACTCCAGAATGCTCACCGGGTGTAGTGGGAAAAGGGACCACCATTTTATTGGCATCTATCTATGTGCCAGGCACTGTGCATTTTTACATCCTCACAACATCCTGTGAGGTAGGTATTGCTTTTTTACTGTTTTTCATATGAAGAAAGCTAGGCGTCTGGTTTAAAATCATGCCCAAGGGTAGTGGTAAATCTGGGATCCCCAAATCTCTCAGATTCTGTGGATTGCTGCTGCACTGTGCCACATGGATGCCTGGTCAGGGTTTAGTTGTTTCACAGTCAAGGGGGATGTCTGAGGGTTTCTTAGTTTATTCTAATTAGAACAAAACCTCTTTTTTTCAATTATCCAAGGAACTATGAAAGCATACAGAAAGTCTACAAAGTGGTAAAAAGAAAAACAAAATCACAGTTTTAATTTGAAAGTCACCAACTGTGGAGCTTTAAAATCTTGGCTAAATAAGGCCATAAAGAGATAGGGTGGCTTTTTGATTTGCAGAGCAAGTGACTGACAGTTATTGCAACATTAAAACCTATGGTCAGTCTTGGCTGGCACATAAACCTGTGTATTTTCTGATTGTGCCATTCCCAAATGTGCTGACAGAATAGCATTTTTCCAGTGGATTCCCTTGGGAACAGGCCCAGAGATATGTCTCTTACCAAGATGAGAAGTTAAGCTGTGGTCCAAATCTAAAGCTCTTGTTATGTGCTGTGGAGTTGAAATGGATTTATTTATAGCTGACCCTTCCATGGATTTTCAGAGTCTGTAAATCACACAAGAGGAGAGTGCCTAACTTTCTCCTGCAAAGAAACTGTTGAATTTGAACCCTTTGTCTTTAGGTTGGCAGCCAACACCTTACCATTAGGCAACCAGAGCTTCTTATTAATAAAGCAGGGCAGATTTCAGATTACTTTTCATTTGCTGATGATCTGCCCTCTATAGAGCTTCTCACTGTAACCACTGGCACACTTTCTCAAACAGCTTATGGGGATGGGACTACAGACTAGGGTCTTCACGGCTGGAAAATAGAGCCTCATGGCTCCATCCTGGGCTAATAAATAGGTGAGTTCACTAAGAAAAATGCTTTCAGACTTACAGCTGCTCCTTTGTGAGTCATTGGAAAAATGAGCCTCCTTTGTTTTTAGTTGTACAATCAGAAGGTTGGATTAAGTGAATTCCCCAAAGTCCTGTCCAATTTAATGTGTTTTTCTTCATAGAAAAAAGAGTTTGGATCGTTGATAAGCCTGGCTGACTGCAACACCATTCTTTACTCTTCAGTATTACTTTTTTAAAAAATTTTACTTCACTAGCTGTTTCTCTTAATTGAAGGATGTCAGGAGTTAGGACTTTGGAAGGTTGGCATCATGAAAGGCAAAGGAAACTGCAATTGTAACTCTAACTCACTGTCCAGATAAAGGACTCCTTTGGGACTTGAGCGTGTCTGTCAACATGTTTTGAAATCATCTTCAGATGATAATCATCTACCTCTTTAATTTCTAACTTACGTTACTCACAGGTAAAATTATTGTTGATAGGGATCATATAGAACTTTATCTCTGTAGTGAATACTGGCGGCATGCTGAAATGTCTCATGCTTTCCTTATCAATGTAAGGTAGACTTTGGGCAGGTAATGAATACATATATATTAAATTAGACTTTTTCTCAGGCAAGTTGCCACGAGCTGTGTCTATTACACATTGTTAGTGGGTCCTTGTGAAGCTGAAGTTGATAATGAGCTGTGTTCCTTTTTTTTTGAGCAATCCTGAGGTACTTTTGTGCTGCCTGGTAGGCTGCACATCCTTTGGCATTGCTCTAGACTACCTGCTGAGGTGCTTGGTGGTTGTGACTGAAGACAGTGAGGGACCTTTGCAAGTGTGGCCGCAACACCGAACAGCTGTTTTCATTACACTGGATAAACCTTATCAGATCATAGTTTACAAAGCATTTTGAACATTTTTTTTATTATGTGTACATTTGAAAGCTTTAAATAAAAGTACTATGATGCATCTTTGACAAGTTCAGGTGCAGAATTGTTGTATGTTGCCTATTCCCCATATTTTCTTGAGGGGGG
The DNA here is from genome assembly GCF_000299155.1 of Elephantulus edwardii. Lineage (NCBI taxonomy): Eukaryota > Metazoa > Chordata > Mammalia > Macroscelidea > Macroscelididae > Elephantulus > Elephantulus edwardii. The sequence continues at coordinate 20,737,874 of NW_006399763.1, forward strand.
GAAATGCCACTACTGCCAGCACTGCTGACTGATGTAAGTAGGAATTGATTTTTCCTCCCCACTAATAAGTAAAGAGCATGAACAAGAGCATGGCCAAAAGAAAGGGTGGGGAGAATTCCAAATGGTCTACAGATGTGATCTGCGAGCTTCAGTGTATGTAAGTATCCCCAGGGGAGCATGTCAGCCACACAGATTCCTGGGACCCCAGAGAGTCCCAGGAATACATTTATTTGTTTTATTAGCACATTTACCCAATTCCTATGCAGGCATATTTTGGCAGACTTCAAGGAACACCCCAGTAGAAAATCTCTCCATTAAGATACTATCTGTTTCATGTTAAAAAGTTTGTTTTGTGGAAGCCTTTGTTGTCTCCTAATGCATGGTTAATGCACACTGAGGGGAAGATCTACTTGTCTTTGTGCCTAATTTGCTGCCAAGTGTGATTGTGTTGAATCCGCCAGTGTTAGCTTCTCCTCCTTTCAACTGGCAAATTCTGATAAACCATGAACATCACAGTAAAGCAAAAAGTGACTTAACACTTGAAAGTCATGACCTTCAGGAGTCTTAACTACTCTATTTATTTTTTCTCCTAGAGAGATTTAGTGCTTGTGACTTCTTGAAAAGTGTGTGAGGGAATGTTTAGATGCATCTAAATCCATTGTTCTGTGTATGCCAGTCATAGTAAATGGAAGCATGAAGCAAAATAAAATAACTGTTTAAGCTGATGAATTTTTGTTGCTGAAAATGATATTTAAATGATTTTTTTCTTGATCTTTGTGTTTACACAAGACTATTTATATATCAAAGAAAGTTTTCCTTTGCCTGACTTTTCAGTTTAAAGAACTGCTGAATTAAAATTTCTTTTCACAACCATAGTCCAATTAAACTTCATCACAAAACTCAGTTTTTGTAAGAGTAAACAAAAATATCAAAGCACATGTTTGTTATCACAGGTAAATGATAATAAATGGATATATTTCTTAACTAGTCATTTGTAATAAAAAATATTTTACAATAGTAGCTGATCTGTATAAGGGACAAACTCCTGGAATTTTGGGTTGTTATTTAAATCTTGAAAGTACAGTTATTTGTGTATATTTGGATTGCTGCCAGGAATTTTACTTCAATAAGGAAATGAATACATGTTTAAGCATTTCTAAAGTGGAATTTTCTTTTCTTAAAGGCTTACTTCATTTTATCTTAGAAAATTTTGTCATGAATCATGTTTTTTGTTATATTAAAATGTGAATTTAGCATTAAATCCTGTTTCCTTTTGGATTCTTATTTTTAGATCTGTGATAAAAGCTTTTATATGCTTAGAGGTTTTCAATAGTTCAGGATGAAATGAAATTTGGCAAAAGGAACAGTTTTAAGAAGTTCTATAGAGGAGAATAATAATATTTTTACTGCTGAGTCATTTAAAGTCAGATAGTCATTTTAGAAACCAGTAACAGACCTACTTTTGTTATCATAAAATTATTTCATGCTAAACTTTCATTTGTAGAATATCAAGCTTTTCTAAAATTCATTTATTGATATAGTCACAGAAGCACTGTAGATTAAGGCTTCCATTTAATTCTAATTAAACATAAAGATTTTACTGTCTCTTTTTCCTTCAATGTATACAATAAATACATTTATTTTTAAATTAGAAAGATTAACTTGCAAAAAGTTGTCAATGAATGTGCAACCTATGCTTCTTTTGAATTGGAAAGGTAAGAAAACTATGGCAAGAAAGATTAATAGGTAGATCAAATGCATTTTTATGTCTGTCGTGACAGTCACAACCCTCACTTAAGTCATCCATGACCGAAGCTTTGAAAAATTTCTAGATGTAAAAGTACGGTTCCTCAAGTCCAGCCTGACTCACAGCAACCCTGTGTGCCACAGTTTAAAGCCTAGCCTGATCCTGTGTCATCTTCACAGTCTCTGTGGTGCACATTGTTCCCGTCACTGTGTCCGTCCATCTTCCCCTTCAGGGACCCACAGCTTTTTCAAGCCTGATGTACTTTTTCAGAGACCAGTTCCTCTTGATGACATGCTTTTATGTGACAAAGTCTCACAGTTTTTGCTTCTAAGGCACACTTCACCTGTACCTCTTCCAAGATAAACATGTTTGTTCTTTGACAGGTCTCAATACTCTACAATTCCACAACATCTGTTCTTCAATCTTAATGGAAAAGTTAGGATAAGTTGTGCATGTGCATGCATGTGTGTGTGTATGTGTGTAGTTGTATCATCAGGGTTTAATTGGAACCATAAGAAAGACAGTTGTAGTTTTTTAGTTAGCACAACTAGCTATGGGCTAAGCTCCAGAGCTCTGGAGTGACATAGATTGGTCACAAAAGGCCATTTGTAGTATAAAGCCATCGTTATAAAAAGCTAAGGGAAGATTTTCACAGATAATCAGTCTTAGAGGGATAATGAGGTAGAAAGGGAGGGAGAGGGAAGTAAAAGTAATAGATAAATTGGGTAAAGGGAAAGGTAACACAATTTAAGGTTCATTAATGAATTAGACACTGGTTAATTATGTTATCCTTGCAGTGTTATAAAACAGCATGTTGAATGATTGTATGAAAGACTACAATGATTGGTAAACTTTTTAAAAAGGATGCAAGCTAAGAAAAAAGAGATACTCTCCTAAAAATAGTTCATCATGTTAACTACTTTGGAAGAAAACACCAACAACCTGTACTCTTGAAGAAAATAACATGGACAGGCCAGTGTGATGAGGCCAGGAACTGCTTCCCTGTATGTGTGCCAGCAACTTCTTTTCAGTCTGGACTGAAACTTTGGACTTGTAAATTGGAACTCGATGACCTACTTGCTCAAGTGAGTATTTTTATTGCCTCTGCCCCTGTGGAATGGTGCTAAAATATTTCTTTCAGAGATGCTGGGTGCACCTTGGGATGCTGTTCATAACCAACGCAGTCATTTTTGCTCTGACCTGCCCTCCCTGGGTTCTCATCTACTGAAAAAGTAACAGCAAATAGCAGATCTCTGTGGAAGGAGGAAAGAGGGAGTTGTATGACTTCTTCAAAGGTATCCACAGTCTCAGAGAGCTATGATTAACCATAAGACATTACAATATTTTATGTTAATCTGTGTAAAGGCTGCTATTACCCTGCCATTGCCTCTGTTTGGAGTCTCTTTAAGGCAAAAGACTTCTCATGGAAACAAATGTAAAATACTGCAAGGTGCACCTTGAGGGATAACATAGATATAAGGAATTTCTTGAAAGTGACTACAGCCAAATGAACCAAAAACCCTTATCACAGATCTTGACCTCCAGCCCACATTCCCCTTGAGCTCATGTGCCTGCCTCTCCCTGAGGGTATTCTAATTTCTTACTGTTTCCCCAGCACCTAGCATTGTACTCAAAAGCCTGGAAATAGATCTTTTGTTTTTGGAATCTTGATAAAGATGATAATGGACATTTCCAAAACAAATATGTTCTAAGTAGCAAGAACTGAGATCAAGGCTAGATCTCCAGTATCCAGGTCTAGTGCTCTATCCATCATACAATGTGCTTTTTAAACTTTCTAGTTCTAGTTGCTTTGGAGGTGACTCATCACAACACTTTAGGTAAAGAATTAAAATTGTACTTTTTAGGATTTTTTAAAAGTCTCGCTTTTTGGAAGTATAGCTCTGGGATGTTCCTCCAACCTTTCAGCTAGCAGTGGAGGACATTAGCCACTTGAATGATCCAGAAACTTAATTCCTTGATATAGGGAAGAAGTAAACTGACATTTTATTGATGTCTTCCCTTGGCTAGTTTGAAAAATGAGTGGATAGAATGGCTGGAGTTCTTAAGGTCTAGTGGTAAGGAGCTGTGCTGCCAACCCAAAAGCACACAGCTCAAATCTCCATGGGAGAATAGATGGGGTATCAATTCCAGAGTGATTTACTGCCTCTGAAAACCCACTGAAGGGTCAGCTGTGAGTAGGCATATAACAACAAAAACAAAACATTTAGAGTTGTTTTTTTGTTATGTGCCATCGAGTTGCCTGTGACTCAGCGACCCTATGTACAATAGCTCTGAACCCTGCCTTGTCCTGAGCCAGTCTCACTGACACCAACACTCCTAATCTTTATTGCCCCAGTTACCATGTCAACCCATCCCATCCAGGGCCTTTCTTTCCTGTGCTGTCCCACCACCCTTCCAAGCACGATGTCCTTCTCCAAGAACTGGTCCTTCCTGGCCATGTGCCCAAAGTATGTGAGATGGAGCTTTAAAATCCTTGCCTCCAAAGAGAAACTTGGTTTCACCCTCTCCAAGACATACCAGTTCTGCTGGTGGTCTATGGTATGTTCAATACTTTCTTCCAGCACCATAACTCAAAGGCATTAATTCTTCTTCTGTCAATTACTGCACAGCAAGTAATTGTGAAGACCATGCCCTTTTACAGGCACACCTTAATCTCTAGACAGATATTTTTGCTCTTTAGCACTTTGGAGAGGTCTCTGACAGCAGACTTCCCCAAAGCAATTAATCTTTTTTAGTTCCTGAGTGCTGGTGCCCAAAGTGTTGATTGTGGATCTAAGTGAGCAGAAATTAACAACATCAATCTTTCTCGATCCAATTGCCCAAGTGGTGATAATCTTTGTCTTCTTGAAATTAAGTGTCAAACCATATTGAAGACTACAGTCCTTACCCTTCTGAAGTAAATGCTTCAGGTCCTTCTCAGATTTGTCAAGCAAGGTTTCATCATCCATATAATGCAGGTTGTTAATGAGTTTTTTTCCACTCCTGACACCACACTTCATATACAGCCCAGCCTCCAGAATTATCTGTTCTGCATACAGATTGAAAAGGTCTGGAAACAGGATACCTCCCTGACACACTCCTTTTCTAATTTTGAATGATGCAGGGGGCGGGGGGAAGGGAGTTATGGAGCTGAACAGACAATTTCAAAGGGCAGTGCAGGAAGACAAAACAAGGTTTTAAAATGAAATTGCAAAGAGCTAGAGAGTCAGAAAATCAAAAGGTCTGAACTCGCTCAACATTTTTTAAGCTGAAGGACTGAAATAAAGTCAAACTTCGATTGGCAATACTTAAGAATGCTACTATGGGCAGAATATTAAATGATCCAGGAAGCATTAAAAGAAGATGGGAGGAGTATTCAGAGTCACTGTACCAAAAAAGAATTGACTGACAGAGTATACTTTCATGAAATAGAATATGATCAAGAGGCATTGGTAATGAAAGAGGAAATTCAAGCTGCTCTGAAAGAATTGGCAAAACGCAAGGCCCCCGGAATTGATGGCATACCAGCTGACATATTTCAACAAACAGATTCTGCCCTGGATGTGCCCACCAGGTAGTGTCAAGGAATCTGGAGGACAACCACGTGGCCAACTGACTGGAAGAGATCATATTTCTTCCTACCCATAAAAAAATGTAGTCCTACAGAGTGTGGAAAGTACTGAACAGTATTAGTAATATCACACACAAGCAAAATCCTGTTGAAGATTATACAAAAAAAGACTGGAACAATACATTAACAGAAAACTATCAGAAATACAAGGGGATTTAGAGGAGCCCGTGGCACTAGAGGCATTATCTCCAATGTAAGATGCAGCCTGGCTGAAAGAAAAGAGTACCAGATGAATGTCTATTTGTTTCATTGACTATGCAAAGACATTTGACTATGTGGATCACAACAAACTGTGGCTAACTCCAAGAAGAATGTGCTCATGTGAAACCTATACTTGGATCAGGAGCCAAGAACACAGAAAGGAAACAATGCATGGTTCAAAACGTTAAGGGTAGAGGATACATAGTTTGCTCTCTGATCTTCAAATCACAGAGTGGAGGAAGTCCTCTCTTGTAGTTACTTATAAAACTAATCTGTGTTCTTTTGATGGGTGTGTAGAATTGCAATGCTAACTCAAAGGCCATATTCCTTGGGCAGTTTGAACCCAGCATTGACTCCTAAACAGAAAGGTGAATAATCTGTGATTTACAGCCTTGGAAACCCACTGGATTCCTATCTATGCGTCGGTTCCAACTGGAGTACAATGAATGAGTGAATGAATATATAAGTCCTGCAGACTTCACTAAATGGCCCTGAATACAGGCTCTTCAAAGAGTAGGACAATTGAACAGTGCAGCTATCACGAGTGTACATTGACCAATGCTTGTATGTGCGTCAGAACTCTGTTTTGCATAGTCTCAGCCAATCTGTAAATGAATGAACTTGGTGATGTAGATAACACTTACTCAGAAATGACTTCTATCCAGGAGATACTGGCTGGGAAAATTTTTTCTATTGATGAAATTATATATCCATATGTCGAATGTCATTTTGAACATTTGCAACAGCTTGTCAGAGTTTAAATCAGTTTCACCATAGTTTTGGCAGCTCTTTGAACACTTTTTTTTTCAGCTGTTCTTCCTGATGGAAGCTATAAATAGCTTTGGGGAAGTATATAATTATCTCAAAGTAGAAGCTAAAGATAAAAGCTGCTTGAGGTTTTAAAAGAACATTTAATGGTTATTATTATGTAACGTGTATTAAGTATGCACACTGTGCTCTTTGTCTGCCAGGAAGAAACTTGGAATAAAAAGTCAATCCAAGATGTGACAAAGATAAATATACCAAAAGGTATATTAACATGGTGGCAGAACAACGGTTGGTTCCATAAAAAAATTTAGAGCAACAAAAAAGGCAGCCAAATCTAGTATTATATAGCAGTGAGGAAAATTTATATATAGTTTTTTAAAAAGTTTAAAAAACTGGCAGTTTAAAACAAAAAATGAATAGTCATGCGCAACAGGAAACATTAGGATATGTGCATGGGCCAGAATTAACGATTTTGGCAAATAGTTCGATTTTCAAATATAAAAAGTAGTTGCGCGATGCTAAGAGATTTGAGTACTAAATAAAGATTTCTGTTGGCTGAAGTAATGTAGGGCATAATTTTAGTCATCAACTCCTGACTAAGACTGTTACTGCCCTTTAAAACTCAGAGAGTCTTCAGGCTGCCTGAGGAAAGTTGTCCTTTGCTGTTCTCACATTCTCTGCCCTAGCCCTACATCACATGCACAGCCCCTCAACTCACTGGAACCCCAGTACTTACTCTTGATTCTGCGGCTTGAGGATCCTGCCTCTTAAAGAAGGAATTGGTTTCACTTCCTTGTTAGCCTACAGTGAAAATTCTCTCTTTAGCCATGTTTCCTCAAGCCAAATTAGATTATATTTTTTTCTCTGATCCAAACATTAATTCTGAATGCTAGTACCATGATCTGACAAATATGCCACAAACACCGATCTATATTTCTTAAAGTTGTTGTTACTGTGTACCATTGAGTCAGAACTGACCCTCCAGTAAATTTTCAGAGACAGTAAATCATACCGATGGAGATTGACTGTCTTTTTCCTGGGGAGCAGCAGGTGGATTTGAACTGTGTACCTTTGTGTCAGCAGTGCAATGCCTTACCCCTAAGCCACTTGCTTTTGTGACAACAAATTTGCCCCACCAGGAGCTCAATATAAGAATAGTTAGTTGATTTATTTTTAAAACTCTCTCACTGGGATTGAGTCAGAACTAAACTATAGCTGACCTTCAATGAGGTTTTCAGAGACTAAATCTCACAGGAGGAGAATAATCAACTTTACAAGTCAATAGAGACTATGTAATTGTTCACAGATTCCAGTGTGTCAGTATCCAGCTAGTAAAATAAATAAAAGAGGTATGACATCTGAGAAATTGTGATATTTTTATTGCTATGGAACATCTAAAAGTGATGTTCATCACTTATATTCATATACCATTAAATATTTTTATATCGTGATGTTGTTGGTGTTATGTATAGTTGCGTAACCTGCGACTCAGCAACTTATGCACAATAGCTCTGAACCTTGTCTAATCAAGTGTTCTGAGATTTCCATTCTTCATACACACAGTCAGTCAAATGCCTTTGCATAGTCAATGAAACACAGATAGACATCCCTCTAGTACTCTTTTTTTTTAGGCAAGATATCCATCTGATATGATAACTATAGTGTCATGGCCTCTTTTAAACCGCAGCTTGCAGTTCTGTCAGTTCTCTGTTGATGTACTGTTTCAGTCATTTTTGCATAATCTTCAGCTGGATTTTGCCTGTGTGTGATATTAGTGGTATTTTTTTAAATTAATTTTAATGAAAGTTTACAGAGACTTAGAGTTTCCAGTCATTCATTGTACTTTTTTCCCTGGCCAACTCCTTCCCCCCCAGTTCATTCTTCTCCTTGAAAAGTAAAACTCTTTCACTGTTATGTAGCCCCTCCCCCTAAGTCCACTCCACTGTGCAGCCTTCATTCTGGACTCACACTCTGTTGGATCCCCATATTTAGAATGGGAATATATCCAGTCATTTGGCCATTAAGCTGTCCTCCAGATTTCTTGGCAAAAGCTGGCAAGCACAATCCAGGGAAGCATCTATTTGTTGGACTGTTTCTGTTGGTACACCATCAATTCCTGGGGCCTTGTTTTTTGCCAATTCCTTCAGAGCAGCTTGAATTTCCTCTTTCATCACCTTTCCCTCTTGTTCACATGTTTCATGAAATTCTGTGTCAGCCAATTCTTTTTGGTACAATGACTCTGTGTACTCCTTCCATCTTCTTTTGATTCTTCCTGGATCATTCCAGGAATGATTCCAGGAAGGAGTGAATTTGTTTCGGTTCCTTCAGCTTAAGAAATGCCAAGGAAGCTCGGTCCTTTTGATTTTCTAACTCCCAGCACATTTTATTATAATACTAGTTATGACAACTAGCTATGATATCGATAGTGTTGTGGCCTCTCTTAAACCCCAGCTTGAGGAAAGAGGAAATTCAAGCTTCTCTGAAGGAATTGGCAAAAATCAAGGCCCAAGGAACTGTCCTAGCTCCTTGCACATCTCATTATAACATTTTGCTTTGCCTTCTCGAGTTGTGACCCAGATAATTCCCTGGAATCAAACTACCACTATAGACACATGTACTTGGGCTGAGGCAGAAAAATTTACTTTAGCTTTATGCCTTTGATTAAGAAGAAATGGATTTTGGTAAACAAATAGTGGTGGTTTTTTTCCCAACAGTGACTTCTTTGTTTCTGGCCAGTGTCCAAAGACATAAAGCCTCTCCCTGAACCTGTGGTCTTCACTCACTGTTTGATGGTGGAGAGTTATTTCATGTGCACTGCCACCTTCCTTTTTGGTATGCTTTCTAGACTGATTCACCTAGACACCATCCTACCCTTGAGCTCCAAATACCATTAATGAATTCTCTCTTGAGCCTGGCTGATGAAATCCCTGGATGAGGCAAAATAAGCGACAGTCCTTACATTCTAGCTGGCAGAAAATAGATAATCTTAGGTTCATGGCTGATCAGACTCTTTCCAGAGCACAAGTCAGTACTTCTGGAAGTAATTCAGGACATGCCAGGTCATCACTGTGTGGTCTTAAATGTCTTTTCCACCATCTGATGCTTCTGGTAAGGCATCATTCAGTGTGTGGTTATAACTTGGCGCTCTGGCTACAGGCACAGATATATCCTGGGATGTTGAGAACCTATGCTGCAGATACTAAGATTTTTTGCGTACTTACGTGGTATTTGGTCTAAGCTACCAAGCTGTCTGCGCTCAGAAGGTCAGCTTGTTAGACATGCCCATCTGCCAGATGGCTCAGGGCTTGGAATATGCCATGTGGGTGGAGGAAGCATGTTCCAGTCACATGAATGTGTAATTAGTGGATTTATTTATTAAAATATCCCAGGGATATCCTCTATAGCTCTAAGTATTCCTTTCTGACTGTATACCTGCTGGTGGGGAAATACTGTTTTAACAAATGCAACTGGTAGTTTTTATTTTCTGTTTTTTCCTTATTCTTTTCTATCTCCTTTCCTATCTTACTTATTCAAATAAGACAGTGGATAGTTGGTGTTTATGGAGTTGAGATGATCATTGTAGAAGATCTTATCTTCTAGGTCTTGATGCATGGGCCCAGCTACTGAGCTGAGAACAAGTCTGAGTAAATAGTGCCGATAACCTCTGATTGATGAAGAAAAGTAGGAGCTATGAAAGTTTCATGATTCACACAGGCATACCTATCATTGTGGATTTTAAATATTCCTAGGTTTCTCATGGCCTTAGCCCCCATAATGAATCATGAATGATATTTTCTTCTGATTTCATTACTTACTTCTTCCACTTCTGAGTTAATTTTTCTCCTAGGATCTGACACTTGGCTCTAATTGTCTTTATTTATCTTATTAAGATTCATGTTATTCTCTGGAATCAAAGTAGTGCGTTTCCTTGGGAAAACGTTTCACCTGGTTCAAGATTTTTCCCATGTATCTATGGACCATGAAGGCTTTAGTCACTAATTCCCTTGTTGAGGCTTCACAGGCCTCAGGAACTGGGTTTGGTTAGAATTCATTGGAATAGATTTGAACTTTTTTTTTTAAAAAAAGGTCAAAGTACTGAGTTGTATTATCTCAAATTCTTTTACCTCTATAGTACTGGATTCTGAAAATTTTATGGGAAATACTCATTTAACTTGTTATGTGTACAAAGGTTTGGACCCTAATCAAGCCCTATTGAGTCAGAATGTTTAATAAATAGTTTGACTAATTATTATTCTGTTTTCTAGGAGGCTTATTCTTTTCCACTGCCTTTCCTTACCACATCTCAGACATGTATTAGAGAGGATGAATCTTCCAAGAGTTTTACTTTGAAACAGTGTGCTTAGGGTTAGTTTATCTCCCAGGTCACTAGAGGTTGATTTATAGTGTAAAAAAAAAAAAAAAGCTAATTTCTTAACAGTGTATGAAACTCTTCAACCACTGTCCTCATTTCCATTCCCTGAGTTCCAAAGACTAGTAGCTAAAAGTCAGTCATCATGTCAAAACATTAGGTTTAGAATTATGAATCTGGGCATGGAAATTCCGGTTTTTAACAGTTGGCTTTCCTGTAGTCTCAGAGGTCATTCATATAGTTGCTGCTCAACTGAATGGCTTCCAATTTGGTGTCCACTTAGGGAAAAGATGAAACAACAGTTTTAGTAGAGAGTGCCAATACTCTGCCTTTAAATCAGGGGTAAGACACAGATTATTGGTGTATTCTATCTCTGGTAGCTCAGTGGTAAGGAGTTGTACTGCTAGCCCAAAGCCATGTACTTAGACTCCACCATCTGTTCCTTGGGAAAAAGATGGGCAATCTTCTTATGTGTGATTTAGTCCCTGAAAACTTTCTGGAGGCTCAGCTATGAGTCAGTTCCGATTCTATGGTATATTACATAAGACAACAACTACCGTAAATGGAGAAAGAGCAAGGGTTATGTGATGACAGCCTTATCTGACCTTTACCAACTCCACAATGAGGATTGTCCCTGTCAACAATATTAACAATACAAAATCAATTCTCATGAGGTGAGACATATTCCCCCATTGCCCATACCTCTTTCTAATCACCCCAGCACCAATCTTACTGCTTTACTGTATCCAAAATGCATTGCAATAGCTCACAAACCACAGAGAACCATATTAAGAAAGCCAAAAGGCTATATTAAGGTTCACAGCAGAATATAGTCACTTGGTCAGGACAGCTTCCAAAACGTGCCCACAAGTACTTCAGCCTTCAGCCTCATGGCTTTAGGCCTTAAAGGTAAGGATGGTGAAACTCCCACTCCCATATTTTGGGCATTTGTAGAATACATCATTCTGGGAAAAGTGGAGAGTCAGAGAAAGAAAGGAAGACCATTATAGAGATGACTGTAACGGTGTGCTTGAGGATATCAGAAATCATGCGAATAGTGCAAGACAGGGCAAGAGTCAGATCTGTTGTGCATAGGGTCTCTGAGTCATATTCAACTTCATGGCACCTAAGTAACAATAACAATACCCCACACCAGCTCCAGGCTACATCCGAGTGGCAAAAAAGCAGCGAGGTGTTTCTTTAACATTGTTGATCCATGCTCATGACTTCTAGAACATTGTATTCTTCCTATCAACTGAAAATGAAGCATAAAGAGAAAAACGAGACTCTGTGAAATGGATCTGAAAGCAGTGGATCAGGTGACTCCTGAAATCATGCCATTGCTGGACCTGTAATTGCATGTACTAATGAATGTTCCTTTAAAGGTGGTTTGAGTTGGATTTTCTTTTGTTGCTAAATGTGCTAAGACATGTGCTCCATTTCCAGCAATCAACAAAGACTGAATATAATAAAATAATTCATATATGATGATGGATTTTCCCTACTATATTATTTGTCTTTTCTTCCCTTACATTTTTTAGCTTAGTAAGTCAGTATAAGTTCATTTTTGAAAGTCCAAACAAAACACACACACACACACACACACACACACACACACACACACACGAACCTCACTTTCTACTTTCTAATTATACCTTTCTGGGGTAGCCAATGTTAATCATTGTGTGTATTACATATTTTCATCTATGTTCACAGAAACATATTTTTCTATTATTTA
>NW_006399763.1:20750427-20751685 GCF_000299155.1 Elephantulus edwardii
TTGTTAAGTGCCTGCTGTCGAGTCATACGCAACTCATAGCGACCCTGTAAATGAAAGACCTGAACACTTGCATAACTTTCATCTTTTCTTTGGGTTCATAGGGTTTCCAGAGACAAGCCGTTTTGGAAGTGGATGCTACTGCTTCCAAGCTTGTTTTAATTGGGGAGCTCCACCGAACACTGTTCACCATGGGTAACCATTATCGCATTTGACACGTCAGTGTCACAGTGTTCAGCTTCATAGCAACCACGAATTACCTCTGTACAGCAAGTGAACAGACCAGGCTATACGACCTAGAAGAATGTTTGATCAAAACAATTAAAAAGGTTAGCATTTGGAAATAGAGTATTTATTATTCTAAAATATCAAAATTCTCTATTTCTTCCATTTTTGCCCCAGATGTAGGAGTATATATTCGAGAAATAATAATGTTAACTGGTTTTCCTTCAATGCGTATGAATATTATCCTATCACTCACAACATTGTATTTCAGGGTATAATTTGAAATTCACTTTTTAAAAATGCATATCCATGTTTATTTAAGCATTATTTACAATAGCAAAGAGAAATTAATCCAAGTGCTCATCAACAAATAGAGAAACTGTAGTGCTTTCATACAATGAAGTACTGTACAGCACTAAAAAACAATGAAGAACCCCTAAATCACTATATACATGGATGACTATGCTAAGTGAAATACCCCAGTCAGAAAAAAACAAAATTGTGTAAGACCACTGCTATAAAAAAATAGGATGGGTTATAGGGAGGAACAGAGAGAATAGGAAAAGAACTGATAAATAATGAACATGGTCTTGGAATAGATGAATCAACCAGAGATGAATGAGTGGTTAGACATCATGAGTATTGCAATTAACTATCTAGAATAGATCATGTATAACTGATCAAATTGGGGGGGTAAGGAGACTAAGGAAAGATAAAAGAATTAGAAATTGTTTCACAAAGAGAGCAACAATTGTGGAAGGTTGACAAGGATGGGAGGAAAGGAAGAAGGAACAGACATTAGCAAATGGACTAGCAGGGTAAAGGGAAAGGACAGATAGAGTGAGGTTTCAAAAAGACATTGTACCACGTATTGGTAAAATGACAGACACATAGATCAATGGAATAGAATTGAGAACCTAGAAATCAGCCCATCTACCTATGGTCAACTGATTTTTGACAAGGAGATGAAATCAGTTAAGTAGGGAAATGACAGCCTTTTTGACAAATGGTGTTGGCAAAACTGGAAAACTATCTG
>NW_006399763.1:20755875-20758695 GCF_000299155.1 Elephantulus edwardii
GTCTGTCAATTCCTTTCGATACAATGACTCAGTGTATTCTTTCCATCTTCTTTTGAGACTTCCTGGATTGTTTAATACTCGGCCTAAATCATCCTTGATTATAGCAACTCGAGGTTTGAATTTGGTCTTCAGTTCCTTGAGCTTAAGAAATGCTGAGCGAGTTCCACCCTTTTGGTTTTCTGACTCCAGCTCCTTGCACATTTCATTGTAATATTTGACTTTGTCATCCTGCGCTGCCTTTTGAAATCTTCTGTTCAGCTCTTTAGTATCTTGAATTCTTCCTTGTGTTTTGGTTTCTGTGAGCTCCAGTACAATATTCATAGTTTCTTCTGACATCCATTTTTGTCTTTTCTTCCTCTTCTGTCTGTGTAATGACCGTTTGCACTCTTCTTGGATGATACCCTTGATATTCTCCCATAGCTCATCTGGTCTTTGCTCATTCGTGTTCAAGGCCTCAAACCTGTTCTTGAGATGTTTCTGAAATTCAGGTGGGATAGACTCCAAGTTATATTTTGTTTCCCGTGGATTCGGTTTAATTTTCCTCAGCTTCAGCTTGAACTTGCATATGAGTAGTTGTTGGTCTGTTTCACAATCAGCCCCAGGCCTAGTTTTCACAGCTGATATTGAACTTTTCCAGCGGTTCCTTCTGCAGATGTGATCTATCTGATTCCTGTGCATACCATCAGGTGAGATCCAAAAGGAATATATGATTAGGTATTATTGGCATGACAAGAGTCCAGAATAAGAGTTGCATATTAAAGCAGTGTGTGTGTGTGGGGCTGTATAACAATGAAAGACTCTTTTTTTCCAAAGAGAAAAAGCAAATGGAGGGAGGGAGGACAGGGAGGAAAATGTGCAATAATGAATGAGTGGAAATCCAAGTTCTTTATAAACTTTCATTCAAATGTAAAACCACATTGTACCACGATATAAATGAAAGAAATAAAATGCAAATAAAAGATTGTATAAAACAATGAACATGCATGAAATATCATGTATATCAATGATAAAAAAATAAATTATAAAAACACATTACAAATAGTGACACTATACATTTATAATTAATTTTATAAAACAAAGTTTATATGAGCAATTCAATGAAAAGCACTTTAAAACGTGCTAGGTCAAGAGAAAAAAGTAAATACCACCGTGTGAAAAACACAATTCTATTTCAACTGACATTTTTCTTTAGAACTGTGGAGAGCACCATGATAGTAGCTTTTCCAAATTCAACATGATTTTTATTTCTTTACTGTTGTTACCAAAGGTGCTGATATTGGTCTAAGGAAAACAAAATCATTGACAACTTCAATCTTTTCTCCATCTATTATTATGTTACCTATTTGTCCATTGGTGAAGATTTTTGTTTTCTTTATGTTGAGATGCAATCAATTTTGAAGGATATAGTCTTTGATCTTCTGTAGCAAGTGCTTCAAGTTCTCTTCACTTTCTGCAAGCATGGTGCCATCTGTATAACATAGGTTGCTGAGGAGTTTTTCTCCAATCCCGATGTCACCTTCCTCTTCATCTAGTCCAGTTTCTGGAATTATTTATTAAGCATACAGATGGAATAGTTGTGGTATGAAATGAACTTGTTGACTATGAATTTCACATCATTCTTCTTCTATTTTTCATTCTTTGCGTAGTATACCATAGGATCATCAGATTCAAAGTGGCCAAAGCTAGGCCATCTCATCTCACTAATGCCTAGTATGCCAATGTTCATGCATTCTATTTCTTTTTTAACAATTTGCAGTTTTCTAATATTCAAGCTACATACATTCCATGTTCTTATTATTAAATGGTGTTTGTTGTTGTTCTTCATTTCAACTGACTTCTAATCTGGGCTCTACTACTATACTATTATAACTATCCTCATTTCTCAAGTGTTCATATGGTTTCCAAAGGCCTGTTATTTAAAAAGTAGATGGCCAATCCTTCTTCCTAATCTGTCTTAATCAGAAGCTCAACCAAAACCTGTCCACCATGGGTAACCCTTATGGCATTTGACACACCAGTGGCACAGCTTTTAGTATCATAGCAACCCCAAGTTATCTCAGTACAGCAAACAGAGAAGTGTTGTACCATTTAGAACAATGTTATCCCAAAGACAATTAACACTGGGTCCTTATTGGTTACTGATGTCAGAAAGATCCTGACTGAAAGTAAAGAATACCAGAGAATGTATATTTGTGCTTTACTGACTGTGTGGATGTGACAAGTTGTGGCTGACATCTAAAAGAATGGGAGTCCCAGAGTACTTAAATGTGCTGATGGAAAATCTATACCTGGCTGTGGTGTGAACAGAGGAGTATAACACTTTATGATTTAAAATTGAGTGTGTCAGGGCTGAGCAAATTATTTGAGAAGCTGAACTTTATGAAGAGGAATGTAGCATCAGGATCAGAGGGACACTCATCAATAACCTGTGTTGTGCATATGATACAACCTCGTTTGGTGAAAGTGAGGAGGACTTGAAGCACTTGTTGCAGAAGGTCAAAGAATGCAGCCTTCAGTATGGATTGTGTCTCAATGTCAAGAAAACAAAGATTCATACCACTGGACTGATGGGCAACATCATGATGGATGGAGAAGAGATTGAAAACTGTCAATAGTTTCATCTTGCTTGGATCCACAATTAATACCCGTGGCATCAGCAGTCAGGAAATGAGGAGACACATTGCACTGGGAAAATCTGCAGTTAGGGACCTCTCCAAGTTACTGAAGAGTAATAATGTCAGTTTGAGGACTAAGGTGCATCTGATTCAGGCCATCGTCTTTCCAATCACTTGCTATGCATCTGAGAGCTTCACAGTGAAT
>NW_006399763.1:20759170-20761009 GCF_000299155.1 Elephantulus edwardii
TATTCAAGTAAACAATACTTTAAAAATATTTTTTAAAGTAACTTGTTCTTTCTACTCACAGTAACTGGAATTCTTTTCCTTAGTGCTATCTGCAAAGAAATGATAGCCAGGGAATAGCCGGAGGGAGGATTTCCAGGTGCAGGTAATCAAGTAATAGACTCACAAGGGATGAAATTAGTTGAAAACCAGGAACATCTAGTATTTTATTTAATTCAGCCAAGCACATCAGGACCTCTCATCCTTTGAAATGATTTAATACATGTAGCATTCTACTTATCATTGATAAGACACAAGTATTTTATTTGATAATATCTGTATTAAAGTAGGTGTAAGACTGTATTTTACTAAGTTATAGTTTACTTCCCTATTACTAGATACACAGAAGCTGAAAGGATGAATGTTAGATAACTTTCTAAGGATTGATTTTCTTTCCACTTCCCTTCAACTACATGTAAGAACAGAAAAGAGTGAATTTAAACTGAGGTCTGACTAAAGGTACCTGGCACCCTTCCACTCAAGGTTTTCATAATCAAGATTATGACTAGTTTCCCCAAGGAATAACACATTTGTTGCAACAGCAAAAGCTAATTTCAGAAAGGGAGAGGGAGATACAAGTGGCAGACCTGAACGAAATTGAACAATGTAATTGGAACACGACACAGGTAAGTCACAATATTTCTAAATAGTTTCCATCAGGTAAATAAACCAGAGAATCAGACAGAAATGCCCTGTGGCAAATTAACCTATAAGCCAGGTAGATAAAGACAGCTGTGGTTTCTGCACACGATCAAAGCAGAGATGAAAATGAGCTCCTCCGGGTATAGTCTTTTCAGACTGCAGGAGCACTGGTAATTTTCTGAGGTTGGAAATATTGCAAAAGGAAAGCATGGTTGTTTGAGTTTTTGGTTTGTGTTTGGTGTTTGGTTTTCTCCCCCCCTCAGCTGACTAGACCCAGCTTGTCTACATTTGAAGTGATTCAAGGCTTAGCGAGGACAGGCCCTTAGTTCAGAGCTGAAAACAAAAACAAATAAGCAATAAAACCCAAAATAAACCTTTTTTTATTTTATTCTTAGAATAATATCAACATATTTGGGTTTTCTTGGTTTTGGATGGTATTTTTGCCCATCACAGTAAAGGGGCCATGATTGTTTTGTGGAATAGAATACATCTGTTTTTGGTAGATTAGGCGGAACACCTTCTAGCAATGGAGTGACACATGGAGAAGTGTGAGGCTGTGGTTGTTAGTTGCCACTGTCTAATCAGTTTAGGATTATGGCAACCCCTTGTCTCTAAAGTAGAACTGATCTATAGGGTTTTCAACACTTTTGGGAGCAGATTTTCAGGTCTGTGCTCGCAAATGCCTTTCAGTGGGTCTGAACTGACAGGCCTTGGTCTGGTAGTTAGTGCTTTACTCCAATCATAAGAGCAGAGGGCCATTGTTTCCGTGTATAGAGTTGCTGTAGTCACCATTCACTGTAGGTGAATAGAAGAAACATACTAAATATTTGTTCAAGAATGAACATCATGGAGTCTTTGAAATCTAATCCCTCACTTTCTCTTCTGTAACAGGTGAGATCTGAAAATGATCCAGGTATTTTTCATTTGCGTGATTTTCTTATAGCAAGTAAAGGCCAATGTATTTCTCAGAAGAGTGCATTTGAGTATCAGTTTCTGCTTTAATTTAAATGCTCCATACCTATTTCAGACGGTATTAACAGAAAAAGCAGTCTTTAATAGTTTATATTGGATTTAATCAGGTAGCAATTAACATGCTAGAAAATTGCCATAAACTGAAAAGAATTCTGATGTGCCTAGACTATTGTCTTAACAGAGACATGC
>NW_006399763.1:20761651-20767143 GCF_000299155.1 Elephantulus edwardii
GTTTTCTCCCTCCTCTGTTTCAGTGCAGTATACATTATTGAACCCATCTTACTCAGTCTCTCCCCAACCCCAAGGACAGTCCCATTCTACAACAGTGGAGTTTTCAGTGATGCTTTCTGGATTAGTGGGGAATGAATATAATTCAGTGAAGTTTTGGAGTAGATGGAGCAAACTTCATTTCAATCAGAATTTTTATTTAGTAGAGTTCTAGTCATGAGTTTCAGAGTTCACAGTTAAGTACATGGTTGTTTTTGTTGTTTACCACTGAGTTAGAACATACTTATCTGACCCTCCAGTGGGTTTGTAGAGGCAGTAAGCTTCCAGGTTTTGAGAGCTGGACAATGAGTAAGGATCACAGAAGAATGCTTTTGAGGTATGGTGTTGTGAAAGAGTAATGAATATCCCAGGGACTGCCAAAAACCCAAACAGGTAGGTTTTGGAGAAGGAACATCCAGAGTGCTCCTTAAAGGTAGAGCTGATAGTGCTTCATCTCATGTACGTTGGATATAATGCTAAGAGAGGCTCTTCCTTGGGGAGGGTCATCATACTTGGAAAGGTGGAGGATCAGTGAAAGAGAGGAAGATTCTCAACCAGGTGGATTGACACAGTGACTGCGGCAATGGGCTCAAGTATGTCAGTGACTGTGAGGATGGCATAGGAAAGGACAGGGTTCAGAACTGCTGTTCATACGGTCACTATGAGTTGGACTTTACTCAATGGCATCTAACAACAACAAGTCACAGAGCTCCCTAAGTGCTGGGCTACTAATCAAAAAGACTGATGGGCTGAATCCACCCAGAGGCGCCTCTGAAGAAAAGGCCAGCAATCTACTTCCAAAAGATCACAGCCATTGAAAACCCTTTGCAGCATGATTCTAAAGCACACGAGTGGCTGTAAGTTAAAATTGTTGCACAGTGACTGGTTCCAGGTTCAGTAGTGGCCATTTTGCAATGTTTAAAAGAATGAAAAATGAGAATAATAGAATTGGCTTGAATATTTATTTGCTTGCTATCGCTATGAGTCGGAAACGACTCGATGGCATATAACAACAACAACAACATCCTATTAACAATTAATTTAGAAAAGATTACACTATATATAGATAAAACAGTTTAAGGAAGGACGAGGAAAAGAAGAATAAGGAAGTTAGATAGAGTTGGGCATGAGATAGCAGGTAAATTACATGCATGGATCACAAATTCAAATGTTAGTTCCTTTACAACCAATTTAAAAAGAGGTGTGTGATCAGCTCAGTGTCTTAGTGTCTCCAGGTAAAGAGATCAAGCCTCTGAGTGGAAAAAAAAAAAGAATCATTAAAAAAAAACCCCAGAAATTGTTTCTCCTCTTCTTTAAAAAGGAAGATACTTGGTACCATATTGAATAGCATTCTTGATAGTGCTTTAAAAGTAAGCACATTTTCTAGAATTTCTAAAGAATATTTCTTACAATCTTTTTCACTATACACTAAGAACATCACTTAAGACCAAATTTAGTAAAATCAGTATATCAGGAGAGAACACTACAAAGTGGGACTGGTACATTCCTCTGTCAGCCTGGCTTATTCTTGGGTTAGATATCACTGAGTATAATTTGGGGAACTGATGCACAAACTGACCCTTAAGAAACTCTCCCACAGACAGTGCTCCTTTTAGCAGAGAGCTTCTGAGAATTGTGAATGTGAGGTAATAGCCAACTGGCTTGTGGCAATTTATGTTTCAGTAAGTGCATAGCCATGAATTCTGATAGTTGGTGTTACTAGGGTAGGGTGACAGCCTTTATGAAACTGCCTAACCATTTGAACATAAGCCTCAAAGTTAATTCTCTCCAAAAACGTTGACAGTTTAAATCATGTGGAGGAGATTGCTTATCTTTCTTCCTCAGCTGATAGATTCAAACTGCTAGAAAGGCCCTGCCATTGGGTTAGCATATAGCTCTCTCTCTGTTTTAAGGAGCTCTAATGGTCTTTGCAATTACTTTTTATGCATGAGAGAGCTGGACAATGCTAAGGATCATGGAAGAAGAATCAAGCCCTTTGAGTTGTGGTGCCGGAGAAGAGTATTGAACGTACCGTGGACTGCCAAGAGAACAAACAGGTCTATCCTAGAGAGGGTGAAACCAGGCTACTCCTTGGAAGCAAAGATTTTGAAGCTCTGTCTTACATACTTTGGACATGTTGCCAGGAAGGACCAGTCCTTGGAGAAGGACATCATGCTTGGGAGGGTGGAGGGACAGCACAAGAGAGAAAAACCTGAATGAGATGGACTGACTCAGTAACCAGGATAATGGGAATAGGGTGTCAGAGACAATGAGATTGGCTCAAGATAGGGCAGAGTTCAGAGCTATCATACATAGCGTCAATATGAGTCCCAGGCAACAATAACAATGGCCTAGTGGTGAGGAGGTGTGCTGTCAATCCAAAGGCAGTTCGAATCCATCAGCTGCTCCTCAGGAAAAAAAAAATCAGCAGTAACCTTCCATGAAATTTATTGTCTCTGAAAACCTGCTGGAGGGTCAGCATTGAGTAAGTTCCAACTTGACAGCACATAACACCAGAAGCAGCATGTACTTGTAACTTGCTATTTTTATTTATTTATTTATTGGGGTTTTTTTTTTCTGTTTTTTTAATTGTACTATTCTCTTTATCTTTTTTCCTTTTTTAAAAATAATTTTAATGAACATTTACAGAGAATTTGGATTTCCATTCATTCATTGCTACACTTCTCTACCCGCCCAGCCCTCTCCCCCCGCCCCCCAGTTCATAACTTGCTTTTTTTATTGCAGCTTTTCTTTTTCTGTGTCTGCTACTACTAAATTTCTTGAAAACTGTATAGTGATTGAATAGCTTGGAGATTGTGAGCTCCATTTCTGAATTTGGAAAAGGGAGACTTGATCCTTGTCAGGCTAATTAACACATTATGTGTTCTGGGAGATTTCATGATTTGAAACCTACATTTCAAATTATCATCTGCGCAATGGTATTAATATAGAATCTATGAAGTTATGAGAATAAAGTGTATAAGGAACATATTCAATTTTACTGCTTATTTCTTTTTTAAAAATCTTTGTACAGTAAGAACAGTGTGGTACAATTGATATAGCACTCTCAAAATTAGATATACTTATGTAGCCTTGGACTATTTGACTAATATCCTTTCCACTCAGTGTTATTAAGTAAGAACCCATGTTTAGTTATGTAGTAATGAATAAAACTGACAATAATAGTGACCTGCAATTGCTTATTTTAACAGGGAGATACTTCTTGTTTGTATATGTGTCCTCATATACACCTTTGGAAGCAGGCGTGGCATCCACTTGCTAAACAAGATGCCTCTGGAAACTCTATGAACTTTGATAAATAATGATAGTTGTAGAAAGTCTTCAAACCTTTTGTTCATAGGGTTGTTATGAGTTGTGCTTGACTCAATGGCAATCAACAACATATACACCTAATGATCAATAATGGTGGAGAAGTTCCAGATACTGTCACTTCCCCAAAAGACCCCAGAAATGCATACAATATGGAGCCATTGAAATCTCAGTCTTAGGCAGTGTGCTCGGGCTGCTCCCAACATATGGGGTTGGAGCACTGTGATCCTGAGCTAGCTTCTTTGCTTCCTAGTTCTTAGAGGCAGGTCTCATTGTCTCGGCCTCTTCAGAGGCCACAGCCATGATCCCTCCTCAGCTTTCCTTCTCCTCTCTCTATTACTCATCCTCTTTCCTCTATGTTCCCAGTTCTCCCTTCTCCTAGGGTTTATGTTTCTCTGTTGGTATGATCAAATCCCAGGTCATTCTATTGTTGTTGAAATTCAAGTACACCTGAATATCAATGGCCTTTTTATCCTCTAGCATTCTGTGACTTTACAGAGGGAGAAAGATCAAGTTCAGTCTAATGGGGAGTGTGGAAACAATGCCTGTATAGTATATACATATATGTCTGTGAAATTAGAATTTCCCCCTCAAGTTGGGCTGGCTTTCTCCTAAGTGACTGAAATAAAATACTATAGTCATTATCTCAGATTTGATGTCTTTCTTGGATTTGCTTGAGGGATTCCACATTACCACTTGTGTTAACAAAATTTTGACATTTTTTTCTTAAAAACAAATAACTCATGGATTTTTATTGTACTTGGACTGTCCTCGTTTTTTTTAGCACTGCAATTGGTGTAACTGCTTAAAAAAGATGTATTCTCCAGATATGGTGACATATCCCAGAAGGAGCTGTGCTGCTAACCCAAAAAGCTAAGTCTCTCTGGAGGTTCAAGTCCACCAAGGCTTTTGAAAGAGGATGGACAATCTCCTCCGAGGCAGTGTACAAACTCAGAAAACTCACTAGAGGGTCAGAGATAACTTGGTTTTGCCCTTGAGAACAGTAAGAAAGAAAGAGTCCAGATATTTTAATCATTTCTAAGGTTTTTTCCTGGGGAGAGAGTTTGATAGCAGTGTGAGAAAGTAGAATAGCAATGAGTATGCCAAGGAGGGAAAGGGTCAATTTTAGTCACCTAGACTGTCAAAACTGGACAATTAGTTTAGGAAGTAAACTTGGCATTTGCTTTTGGGTTTTCCCAATTTCTCCAAGAAAACATTTAACATTTTCATCAAAACAAACTGTGTGATTCCACTTAGGAGAAGTAGAAAAAGCAAATGCATAGAAATCAAAGTTTATCAGTTGTTACTAGCTTCACGAGGAAGGAGAAGAGGAGATATGGTTTAAGGAGTACTGAGCTTCTGTAAAGAGTGTTAAAATATTGCTATTATTGTTGTTAGGTGCCATTGAGTATGAGTCATAGTGACCCTGTAAACAACAGATCTTAACCCCTCCCCTAATCCTGTGTCATCCTCACAAACTCTGATATGCTTGAACCAATTGCTGTGGCCACTATGTCAATCTATGCGGTTGAAGGTCTTCCTCTCTTTCACCAAGGCTTTAGCTTTCCAAGAATGATATCTTTCTCTAAGAATAGTTTCTCCTAGCCACATGTCCAAAGTATGTGACATGAAGCATTATCACCTTTTTCTCCAAGGAGCATTCTCACTTAACCTTCTCTAAGAAATATCTGTTTGTTCTTTTGGCAGTCCACGGCATATTCAGTACTCTTCTCCAACACCACAATTCAAAAATATCAATTCTTCTTTCATCCTTAGTCATTATCCAGCTCTCGGAAAATGTATAGCAAGCTATTGAAAAGATCATGGTCTGAATCAAGCACACCTTAGTCCTCAAACTGACATCTTTGTTGCTCAAAAATTTGGCAAGGTCTTTGAATGAGGATTTTCCCAGTGAAATGTGTCTCTGGACCTCTTGACTGCTGGTACCAAGGGTTTAGAGTGTGATTCCACGTAAGATGAAATTGTTGACAAGATTCAGTCTTTTCTCCACCTATCAGAATGTTGCCTATGGTCCAATGGTGAGTATTTTTTCCCCCTTCACATTGAGATGCAATTCATATTGAAAGGTGTATTCTTCAATCTACAGCAAGCACTTCAAGCCCTCC
>NW_006399763.1:20770328-20780438 GCF_000299155.1 Elephantulus edwardii
GGAGAAGAGTACTGAATATCCCTTGGACTGCCAAAAGAACAAACATGTATGTCTTGGAGAAAGTGCAGCCAAAGTACTCCTTGGAAGCAAAGGTTATAAAGCTTTGTTTCATATACTTTGGAGATTTGCTAGGAGAGGCTATTTAGAGAAAAACATTGTACTTGGAAAGTTGGAGGGTTGACAAAAGAGAGGAAGATCCAGTAACTGTAGCAATGGGCTCAAATATGTCAGAGATGTTGAGGATGGCACAGGCTAGGTCAGGATTCAGACCTGTTAATATGTGTTACTATGAGTTGTGCTTTCCTTAATGACACTTAATAACAACAACAGTAAATAAGATATTTAATACTGGGAGTTGCTGAATGAAACATTGTCTGGTTCTGCACCATCCTCATTTTTTTTTTTTTTGCATTTAACCCCATCTTTGCAGCTACAGTGCAAATTCATCTCCTTGTGACTCTTCCTTTCTTTGTTACTCCGTTTTTTCTCTTTGGCATTACTCCTTTTTTTCTCTTTGGCACTCTTCTTTACTGAGCATGTAGTCCTTTTTCAGGAACCAAGATCTACATAACATGTCCAAAGCAGCTGAAATGGCATCTCACCAGGTTCTCTAGACTGCATTTTGGCTGTACTTCTTCCTAAATGTATTTGTTCTTTCTTCTGAAAATCTATACTATAAGCAATATATGTCACTAAAATCCTATTTCAGTGCCATTCCTTTTAATCCATCTTCTTTACTCACTGTCTAGCTTTCACATCCATGTAAGTCAATTTAAAATATTATGACTGGAATTAGGCACATCTTAGTCATTAAGATGCAATCTTTGTTTAGAACACTTCAAGGAAGTCTTGTGCAGAATATTGACCAAATGCAGTATGTCCTTTGATCTCTTGACTGCTTCTTCTGTAAGTGTTGATTATGGATATAAGAATAATGAAATTCTTGACAACTTCAAGATTTTATTCACTTACCATCATTTTGCTTATTGATATAATTGTGAAGATTCTTATTTCAATATGGGGAGGTATAAAGACGTTTCAAGAGGCCTGTGTTAGCTTAGTGGTAAGAGATTTTACAGCCAATGCAAAGATCCACTATATTTAAATCTGCCAGCTGCTAGGTGGGAGGATGAATGAGCAATCCTCTCCCATGCGATTTACTGCCTCTGAAGACCTACTGGAGGTTTAGTTCTAGGGTGGCTCTGACTGAAAAGCACACAACAACAACAACAATTTGAATACTTTAAGTCCTCTTTATTCTCAGCAGATAAGACTGTACTATCTGCATATCACAGGTTGTTGACAAGCCTCTTCCAGAAGGTTGACCAGGTCTTCCAAATTGCTTGGTGTAGGAAAGAAGTACTTTTAGCCTTGTATCTGTTGAAATACTTCAACTGGTATTCTACTAATGTTTGGAGCCATGCTTTATGCCAATACCTTCAGTGAAATTTTGTATTCTTCCTTTAGTACTATGGATTCTTGTTCATATGCTACATAGGGAAGTAATGGAATATCAACCAATTATTTTTGGTGTAAGAGAACACTGCATGGTTTAAAGTTGAGAAGGGAGTGCATCAGGATTATATTCTGTCTCCATACCTATTCAATCTGTATGCTGAGCAAGTATCCGAGAAGCTGGACTCTATGAAGAGGAGTGTGGCATCAAGATTAGAGGGAGACTTTTCAATAGCCTGCATTAGGCAGATGACACAACTTTGCTAGCTGAAAGTGAGGAGGACCTGATGCACTTGTTCCAGAATATCAAGGAATGCAGCCTTTGGTATGGATTGCATCTCAATGTCAAGAAAACAAAGATTCTTAACACTGGACTGAAAGGCAGTGCCATGATGGATGGAGAGGAGATTGAAACTGTCAACAGTTTCATCTTATTTGATCCACAAATAACACCTTTGGTATCAGCAGTCAGGAAATAAGGAGACGCGTTGCACTGAGAAAATCTACAGTTAGGCACCTCTCCAAATTATTGAGGAGTAATGATGAGAGTTTGAGGGCTAAGGTAGATCTGATTCAGGCCTCAGTCTTTCCTATTGTATGCATCTGAGAACTGGACAATGAATAAGGATGACAGAAAAATAATTCACGCCTTTGAACTATAGTGTTGAAGAACACTGAACATCCCATGGGACAGCCAAGAGAACAAACAGATATGTCTTGGAAAAGGTGCAGCCAGAGTGCTCTTTGGAGGCAAGAATAATGAGGCTTTGCTTCACATACTTTAGACATGTTGCTAGGAGGGGCCATTCCTTGGAGAGGGACATGATGCTTGGAAAGGTAGAGAGTCAGTGAAGGACATGAAGATCCTCAACCAGGTGGCTTGACATGGTGACTGCCGCAATGGGCTTTTGTGTGTCAGGAAGTGTGAGGCTGGTGCAGGGTAGAACAGGGTTCAGATCTTTTGTTAATAGGGTCTCTATGAGTCATACTTGACTCAACAACAACAGCAACAACTGTGTATTCCTTCCTTTTTGCCTCTTCTTGATTTTTCTTGTATTGTTTAATTAGTTTTCCTAGAGAATTATTCAATATTGTATCTGGAAGCTTGAATTTTTTCCCCTTCAGTTATTTAAGCTTGAAAAAATTCCAAACCTGTTCTTCCTTTTTTATTTTATAATTACAGTTATGTATATTTCATAATAATGATTTATTTTCTCACTTTATCCTTTGAAATATCTGTTCATCATTTCTTTCTTTTCCTTTGTTATTGTTATGTGCCACAAAGTCTCGTGACTCATAGTGATCCTGTGTACAACCCTGCTCAATCCTGTGCCAACCTTACTGTTTCTGGCATACCTTTCCCCATTACTTCAGACATTGAATTTATCCATTTCATTGAGGGTCTTCCCTTCTTCTCAGTCCCTCCACCCTCCTAAGCATGATGTCCCTCCTGCCACTCTTTGCAACATGCCCAAAGTATGTCAGATGGAGCTTCAAAATCTTTGCCTCCAAGGAGCAGCCTGGTTTCACCCTCTCTAGGCTGAACCTGTTTGTTCTCCTAGCAGCCTATGGTATATTCAATACTCTTCTCCAGCAAAACCACTAAAAGGCATCAATTCTTCTTCTATCATCCCTAGTCATTGTCCAGCTTTCTGAGGCATGACAGCTAATTGCCAAGACTATGGCCAAAATCAGGCACACCTTAGTTTCCAGACTGACTGTATTGTTCTTCAGTACTCTGGAGATGTCCCTGACATCAATTCAATTAGTCTTTTGATTTTCTGGCTGCTAGTACCAAGAGTGTTGATTGTGGAGCCAAGCAAGCTGAAACTATTGACAATCTCAATCTCTTCACTGTCTTTCATGGTGTTGCCAATCAGCCCAGTGGTGAGAATCTTTGTTTTCTTGATGTTGAGGTTCAATCCATATTTAGGGCTTCTCTATTTTCTAGAGCAAGTTTCAGAATCTCTTCTGACATTTATTTTGATATTTTTTTCTTTTCTGTCTTTTTTTTAAAAAAATAATTTTAATGAAAGTTTACAGAGGCTTAGGGTTTCTGATTTCCAGTTACTCATTGTTGTACTTTTCTACCTGCCCACTCCCTGCCACCCCTTTCCCCCCAATTCACTCTTCTCCTTGAAAAGAAAATCTTTTTCATTGTTATGCAATCCCCCCACCCCCACCCAAGTCCACTCTACTATGCATCCTTTACTCTGGACTCCTGTAATGACAAGAATACTCATTCTTATATCCCTTTTAAACAGTTCTCTCCCTCATCTGTTTAAATGTAATATTCATTTCTCCCCTCATTTTCTGTCTTCCCTCAACCCTGATGTCAGTCCTATTTTACAACAGTGGCTCTATGCGATATTTGTCCTTTTGTGACTGAGATATTTCATGCAGCATAATGTCCTCCAGGGTAATCCATTTGGCATAATATTTCATGAGTTCCTTGTTTTTCAGTGCTGCATTGTATTCCATTGTGTGAATATACCAGAGCTTCTCTATCCATTTATTTGTTGATGGGCACTTGGGTTGTTTCTAGCTCTTTGCTATAGTGAACAAAGCCGCAATAAACATGGTGTGCAAATATCTGCTTGGGTGGCAGTTATGGTTTCTTTAGGGTATATTACCAGTAGTGGAATTGCTGGGTCAAATGGTATTTCTATTAGCAACTTTTTGAAAAAGTGCCATACAGCCTGCCCTAGTGGTTGCACCATTTTACACTCCCACCAACAGTGAATAAGTGTTCCAGTTCCTCACCAGCATTTGATGTTTGCTGTTCTGTTAAATTTTGCTGTTCTTACTGGGGTGAGATTGTATCTCATAGTTGCTTTGATTCACATCTCTCTTAGAGCTAGGGATATTGACCATTTCTTCATAGGTTTGTTGGCCATCTGAATGTCTTTGTTAGTGAAGTGTCTGTTCACGTCCTGTGCCCATTTTTCAATTTGGTTATTTTATCTTGTTGTGGTGCTTGAGCATTTTATAAATTCTAGATATAAGTCCCTTGTCAGAAATGTTATTATCAAATATTTTTCCCAATCTTTGGCTTCACTTTTTACCCTGTTGGAGAAATTTTTGAATGTGCATAGGGATTTGATTCTTAGATTCTATTTTATTCTCTCCTGGTTGTAGATTTTCCAGGATGCTTGAAAGACTGTTTATATTGTGGATTAGGACTTCTAGAGTTCTTCCAAACTTTTCTTTAATCTATGTATGGTCAACTAATTTTTGACAAGGAGATGAAATAAATTAAGTGGGGAAACAACAGCCTTTTAAACAAATGGTGCTGTCAAAATTAGAAAACTATCTGCAGAAAACTCAAGCAAGATCCACACCTCACTCCATACACAAAACGCAATTCAAAGTGGATTATCGACCTAGGACTAAAACCAAGGACTATAAACTTCTTTTCTGTCTTTTTAATGACATTTTGCTTGTTTCATGCATGATGCCTGTCTTTGGATCTTAGAAGTCTGAATAAAAAATGCAGCTCTATGAGATAATTCTCTTTCTTTGTACCTTCTGATACTAGGAGGTTCTTAGTATAGGGACTCTAGATCTAAAGATGCACTCTATTTCTGATTCCTCTTTGATGATGACAGTAGGTTTCTATTATCTGCTCATTTTTTTCTTCTTTAATATCTTATTAAATAAATATTGATATAAGTCATACCCCAGGAAATTTCCCATTACATCAGATCATGGCTTTAACCTGATTAAGAGTATTGCATCCCACCTGGTATTTTTAGAGTTGATCGATTACATCAAATCACATCATGTGTGATGATTATATGTTTACATAGTTACCAGCTTATGTTATTACATTACTCCCACAAGAATATGGACGGGCCAGTCAGGTTGACCCATAGGATGAAGGTACAATTCTGTATTTGACATTCTCTACTTTGGCCCCTAAAATTAATATACTTGTCACATGTAAAGAGTGTTTACCTCATCACACTGTTCAAAAGTCCTAAATAATATCCAAGGTCAAAATTTGCTGAGCAAAATTATTCTTTATTTGCTGACCTGTAAAATGTAGTATACAAGCTATCTGTTTCCACATAAAATAGTGAAACAAGAATATGGTAGGCATCTTCATAAAAGATATGATAAATGGCAGGCAATAAGCAAGTTAAAACTCAGCAGAGAATTTACCTTAGTTCTCAAGGTTTGAAAATCATTCCCTGTTCTCTGATACCATCTAGGTAATGACTCCAGACTGGGTGCTAGCCATGGTATCTAGATTCTGTATGGAGGTCCCTGAACTTCAACTCTACCTTCCAGAAAAGCAATTCTGTTATCTTGGCTTTTGATGAGTCCATTTATCTAGTCCAACTTAAAGGTAACCCAACTTCTTTATTTTGCCCCTTAGGAATTGGTAGCCCAGCCCTTCTCAACTCTAGCCAGTAGACAGGCCCTCTTTGTCCCTAATAAAGAGCTCCATGCTCTAGAAGCAACTTGGTAAATATCTAACTATTTGAAGCCTGGGAGATTGTGGCCTCACCCTTAGAAGTCCCAGGAACCATAGCTTTATACTTTGAGACTTCAGAGGTTGGGACCTTCTTCTGAAACAAAGGTAGCTCTGTCTCCTGTTCTTGTCTCTTCAACTTCTGCTTCCTGATCCGCTCCTTCTTTGTAGAGGCGAACCTGGCCTCTGTCCTTTTCCGGCAAGTGTTACAAAGCTCTTTAGCTCTATTGATAAATGTCTTGAGGTACTCTGTTCCGCCAGGGGCTGAAGACACCCTGCTCTCTAGCTGAATGACTTGGTGAGCCTAATTCCTTGACAAGTTCCCAAAGACATCCTCCTCTGCCAGGAAACTGCCTGTCTAAAGGCACTCAGCTTTCTTGATTCACTGGCACTGTGTTCTGTTGTCACCATTTCTTTGCCTCAGCTTCCTGCTGTCTCTATTGTCTCTGGTGTTTCAGCTCTCTGCATTTCCTTCTGAGCTCTCACTATAACTGCCTTTCATGTCCATAATCCCACTAATGATCTTTTTTAAGTCTATCTAGTCTTTTACTATTATTGACCAATTCTAAAAACATTTCCACATTTCACTCTATCTCTTTACACATTATTAGCTGATCACATTAGACCATGTCTTGGGGGATCATTATGTAACTACATAGGACAATAATCTTCCAGCCTACCAAGTTGACATATATTTTGCTATTTTGTCACTAGTGTTCATTGCTCCAAAGATTTGAAACAGTGAGGTGGTCTCTAAATTCAAGTGGGATATTTGAGAAGAATGTGTCATTAGGCTTGAAAGAAGATTAATCAACAACTTACATTAATCAGATTGCATACACAATCTTACTTACTGAAAGAGAGGGGGACTTGACACACTTGTGCAGAAGATCAAAGACTAGTTTTCAATAAAATAGAATCTCACCATCAAGAAAACAAAAATCGTCATCACTGGAATGGATATTCTTGTTGTTAGGTGCTGTTGAGTTGAGCACAATTTATACTGACTCTATGAACAGCAGATCTGAACCCTGCCGTATTCTGAGTCAGACTCTTAGGACTGATAGGCAACATCAAAATCAATGGAGAAAAGATTGAAATTGTCATTGATTTAATCTTACTTGAATCCACAGTCAACACCCTTGATATTAGCAGTCAGGAGATCAGGAGATATATTGCACTGAGAAAGTCTGCTCTCTGCAACTTCTTCAAATTACTGAGGAGCAAGGATGTCAGTTTTAAGACCAAGGTCTTTTTTATTCAGGCCATGGTGTTTTTAATTACTTTTCATGCATATGAGAGCTCGAAAATTATGGAAGAAAAATTTATGCTTTTGAGCTGTAATATGAAGAGTACTGAATAGCTCATGAACTGATGAAGGCATAGGATAGGAAAGGGTTCCGATCTGTTTTTCATAGATTTCTATGAGTTATACTCTATGGCATTTAACAATAGCAACATACTCAAGGTTGTGCTTTGACTCGTTTTAACTTTCAGCAGCTTCAGGTTGGGCTGGTAAGTAGTAGTACATGGAAATTAATATAGAAATGATTTTAACTTTTCTGCACATTTTGATATTTTAATAATAAAATGGATATGAGGAGTTACTTGACAAGAGGATTGATTTTTCGCTAATTCAGTTGAAAATCCTCAATGTAGGTGGAATACAGAAACAAATAGGGAAAAAGTACCTTTTCAGTGACTCCCCACTGCTCCTTCTCTTGCCTAGATTAGGTTCTCTGTGTTTAGGACAGAAAGAAACAAAATGATTCTATACAGTGGAATGCAGTTTGAAAAGAAATTTGCAGCCTATTCCTCACATATGCCTCACTCAAGCTGAACCTCCAGGCAGCAGCTTCATCTGACAAAGTGCCCCAAATTCCCAAGTCTCCACAGCAACACAACAAAACACTCAAAACTTGCCCACATTCTCAGCACTTTCTGAGAGAAAAGAAAGGACTGAAATGAGACTGGAAGGTCTTGAGGTCTTTTATGGCTGCACTAAAAAGACACTTGACACACAATGGGTTATAAATATCCCAGAGATAGTTAGTGAGGATGAAGGTAACAACTAAGAGCATGGTCTGTGATGCCAGGGAAGGACCCAGGAAGGCCAGACACCTCTCCCACAGTGAAGTGTGAGTGATCCTACAGAAAGGACATATCACACTGTAGGATAGCCTTGCCAAGGTGGTCAGTTCTTTGAGGATAGATTAGCTTGAATGGTTAACTAGCATGTGCCCCTCAATATTGGACATCTCTGGTGCCCTACTGGTGAGAGACTGTGCTGTCAACCCAAAGGCACATGATTAAAATTCACTGACTGCCCTGCAAGAATAAGATGGGCAGTCAAATCTGCTTCCTGCTGTGCTGGAGAAATATGGGTAACCTCCTCTCATTGGACACTGCCTCTGAGCGTCTTCTGGAGGGTCAGCTATGGGTATATAACAATGGTATATAGCAACAGCAATAACCACCTCAATACTTATTCAGTGCTCAACAAATTTTGTGTAACTGGTTTTTAAAAGTGTAGACTTTTTAGTTTTTTAAAATTTTTTTCTTTTACTCTGATTTATTTAAAAAGTTTGCATACATTGTTTTTCACAAACGATCCTTCCTGCTTCCTTCACCCCACCACCCATAGAATTATACAACCGGTGTGTTCCTTAATCGCTATCTCCATTTGCTTACAATAGTAACACCTCATAGTTCAATTAACTTGTGTCCTGGCTCTTTCCTCTCACTGTGTCAGCTCTTTCAAAGGTCAGCAGTGATGCTCATGACACCAAAATCTACAGGACACCTTAGTAATTATCTTCCTTCTTCTCACTGCCTCATTTGATTCCACTGACTTTTTCTTCCTTCTAAAAATGCTTCATTATACAACATTTCAAAAACAGAGTAAAGCTCTGAAAAGAATTTGATTAAGACTCATGTACAACCACCCAGATTTAACATATGCTAGCATTTTGTCATGTTTACCTCAGATCATGAACCACTCTTAGGCTCTAATGGCCTTTTGTATAGGGAGTTGTGCTGCCAACTCAGAGGCAGGTGGTTCAAATCCACTGGTGGCCCTACAGGAAAAATATAGACAACTTTCCTGTGTCTATTTTATAGCCTCCAAAAAATGTACTGGTCAGCTTTGAGTCGGTTCCGTTTCAATGGCAATGAGTTTTAGGTGTTTTCTGGTTTCAACAGTTGTAACTAAAGCCTCCATCATTGTTGGTGTCTACCATCACCATAAATATTTTGTGTTCTTACTGAATATGTGTTTATTAGCAATATGGAATATTGTTTTTTGTGTGTGAATATTTAGGTACATGTAACCATCTATTCATAATCCTTATGCAATTTGTTTTCTTTAGTCAGAGTTGTTTTTTTCCCTCTTTCTTTTAGATTTTACATTTGCATACCTAGTGGTAAGAAACTGCACTGTAATTTTGAAGGCATGTGATTAGAATCTACCAGATGCTTTGTGGAGCGAAGGATTGAAAATCTTCTCCTGTAAGATTAACAGCCTCTTAAAAGTCTCTGGAGGGTCAGCGATGGGTCAGTTCTGACTCGATGGTACTCAGCAGCAATAATTAGAGAAAATTAAATGCATTATGAATGCTTAATTGTTTGTACCATCCAGAGACTCATGAGGTTATTACACCAGTGAGAGCAGAAAATACCAAGACTTCTTTAAGCATGAGGATGAATGGAAGTAGCCAGATTTGGGAGATTGTGTTTTGTTTCATTTAATGATCCACGAGGTGATACACATTTCTAAGTGTTCACTTGAAGATCTCATGCTGATTGAAGGCTTTCCCACCTTCTGACAGATGCTTTCAAACCAGTCACAACGCAAAGTCTTTTCACTTCTAGGACCCCCTTTAACTATATAAATTACTCAATCTAGATTCAGTGGGGAATCTCAGCTTGGTGGCAAGGCAAACTTCACACCCAAAATCCCAAAATAAAACTGGTTCTAAAGAGTAACATCCTGGGGAGAGCTTTTCCCCCTTAGCCTGTCCAGTCTGTAATGTCTCAATACAGAAGCTGCAACTCATAAAGGTCTGGCTGAGTGCTGTCTGTGCTACAATGTGTATACCATGGGGCCAAGTTACTCAAGTTAAAATGTCTCAGAAATATGGCAGCATATCTTTTATTTGGTGCATAGATATTTATTATTG
>NW_006399763.1:20783843-20805285 GCF_000299155.1 Elephantulus edwardii
AAAAAAAAAAGAAATATGGCAGCAAGACAGAGTGTTCTCATTGAAAAATTTGCCCTAAACATATCAGCACCAAGGTGTTCTTGAGTACATTAGCGAAAGTGTTCTTAGCTTGACTTAGCATCCAACTCATGTTGACAGTTACACTGCTTTGTCATATATGTGGGAGAAGGATGGGCAGTCTCCTCCCTGTGTGAGTTCCTCCTGCTGACTTGCCTTTCCTTGGGGCACTTTCTTGGGATAGCTCTATCATCAGCTATTCTCATAGTCACAAGTCCCTCAAGATTGTCTGGAATTGATGTGCGCAGTTGCGGATGAAGAACTGGTGGAGGATATTGAGAAGGCAGAAAAAGACTCTGGAAACTACTTGTTGAAACACAGTGAGATACAGACAATTGTGATAATAGATGATGAGCCATATATTCAGGAATAAGAAATGTTCTTGTTTTTCGGTTCAATAACCCAAGGTTTACATTATATCTTCCTTGCATTCTCAGAGATATGAAATGTGGAGGAAAGAGACAATCTCCTGCCAGCACAGCACATTATCCATTGCTCACCAAGGAGATAGAAGAGTTACTCTCAAACATAAACAAGACTGTACAATTGATGACAGGATTCTTGAAGGGAAATTTTGGCGAAGGCTTATTTGGCCAAAGTGGAGCGAGAGCAGTGCTAACAGCCTGTGTGTGCTCCACTCCACTGAGCAGTGGTGCAGGTCTTGGACACTGCCGCTTTTTTTTGCAATTTATGCATATGTCCTCAGTCACTAAGGGATCACAAATGAAAATGGATGACAGGGAAAAACTTTTAAAATAGATCTGACAGGACTTATTGATTAATTGGAGGTTTTGAGAGGGAAAGAAGTCAAGGAAAATGGTTAAAATTTTCGAGTCTCCTTCGAGTCATAGCTTTAAAAATGCCCCATTGTCATTTTCTTGAGATGAGTAATTCTATGTTTGGGCAATATATGTGTCAGTGGGTAAGATCAGGGATTTGACAGAAGCAGGGGTGCCATTAGATTTTTCCAGTGGAGGATGTCTAGAGATTGACTAGCTCTCTCTTTTGTTGTCCTGAAAATTCACTTCACACGCCTTTTAAAATTCTTACAAACTTACAAAATAAAGAATAAAACTTGTGAGATTGATAACCCTTCACCCGCTACTGATTGCTCATTTCAGAACAAATGCCAAATGTTCCTTTTAATCTTTCCCAGTAAATTGAAATTGCATTTTGGGAAATCCTGGTACAAGTTAATGAGATTTAGATTGGTATGATCTGTGAATCCTAATTGAAGAGTTATTGAGGTCTTGTGGTTTTCCTATTGCATGAGCTTATGAAACAATGAGATAAGGGAGGAAAAAAAGCAAGACAAAAGCTTTAGGAAATTTATCCAGGGGCATGAAGTCTGAAATTAGAGTAAAATTTTAAAACATAGATAGTAAATATTGTTCTGTTTACTCTCTGAAAGTATAAACTTCTGTAAAATGTTTTAGTTTATAAATATTTTTCTCTGGCTTTTCTATACAATTCTGCTGCAAGTCCAGGTTTTTTAGGACAAGGACTTTTAACAAGGTTGGATGAGAAGGGCTATTTTCAAATATGACTATACTGAGGATTTAGCTGAAGTGGAAAATTTCAGAACCCCAAAAACTCTGAACTGTGTGTCATCACCTCATTCACTTAACCTCTTATCAGAAGAGTTTGTTGGACATTTGAGTAACTGTGAATGGTTCATATTAACCAAAGTAAATGATGTCACAAAGAAGTACACAAGAAGAAATGAAAATGGCATTTTTAGTAAATGTTAACACATACAATTCTGAAAGAGGAGCGATAGCTACAAAACATATGTATAGTTACATTTCTATCCATACATTTGTATAAGTGTGTATGTTTATTTGTGTGTATGTATGATGTGTATAGGTGGATATTTCTATAAGCTCTGGTGGCCTAGTGGCATGAAGCTGTGCTGCAATCCCTAAAGCACACAGTTAGAGGCCACCACCTGCTCTGTGGGAGAAGGATGAACAATCTCCTCCTGTGCAATTAACTGCCTCTGAAAACCTGCCAGAGGGTCAGCTATGGGTTGGATCCAACTCTGTGGTAGACAACAATCTCTCTCTCTCTCTCTCTCTCTCTCTCTCTCTCTCTCCTATCTATCTACCTATCTATCTATCTATCTATCTATCTATCTATCTATCTATCTATCTATCCATCCATCCATCTTTTGTTGGTGCTAGTTTTCAGTCAGAAACAACCATCTCATAGCTGACCCTCTAGTAGATTTTCAGAGACTGTAAATCACATGTGAAGAAATGACCCATCTTTCTCCAAGAGAAAACCTGGTGGTTTTGACCTGCCTGCTTTTGGTTGGCAGAAAATCTCCTTACCATTAGATGACTAGAGATTTGGTGTTGTTGTTGTTGTGTGCTGTCAAGTCAGAACCAGAATCAACTTATACCTAATCCTTTAGTGGGCTTGTAGAGTCAGTTAATTGCAAGAGAGGAGATGCCCATCCTCCTCCCACAGAGCAACTGGTGGATCCAAACAATATCCCTTTGGGATTGCAGCACAGCTTCCTATCACCAGACCATAAGAAAAGAGAGCTCCATATATATTGCTTTGGTGCCATAGGCTTTAGGTAGTTGCACATAAGAAAAACAAAATCTCACCATTATCACTTCCAAGTAACATTCTGGTTGTACTTCTTCCAAGTAAGATTTGTTCCTTCTTCTCACGATGAATAGCATAGTCAGTGTTCTTAACTAACATAATAATTCAAATGAAATTTTACTCATGTCCGGCTTTTGAATGCATATGGACGATTGAAAATATCATGACTTGAGACAGGCACACTTGAGTCGTCAAAGTCCTTTTCAGCACATCAAAGAAGGTCTTTACCGCAGATTTGTCCAATGGTGTATATCTTTATATTTCTATACCATTGTTTTCATGGACATAGTTGATTATATATCCAAACATCATAGTAGCATACAAAATCTTCACAGACAGCTGGTGGACAGAATGCAGTTCTCCAGCAACAAAAGTGATAATTCTACCACTGAGTTAACAACACCCTCAAGTGTAAAAATTAGAGGTCCAATTTTTTTTGTGCTGTAGTGGCTTGCATCTTGTGATTCTGGAAGCTATGTCACTGATGTTTCAAATACAGGAGTTCATTTATGATAGACAAGTTTCAGCAGGACTTCCAATCTAAGACTGACTAGGAAGCAGGCCTGGTATCCACTTCTGAAATAATAGGCTACTGAAAACACTGTGAATAGCAGTGAAACATTGTTTGATATCGTCCTGAAAGATGAGGCCCTCAGGTTGGAAGATACTCAAAATACAACTGACAAGGAGCTGCTTCCTCAAAATAGAGTATTATCCTAATGATAAAGGAGCTCTCATGGCTTAGTGGTAAGGAGTTGAGCTGGCAATCCAAAGGTATATGGTTTGAATCTGCCAGCTATTCTGTGAGAAAAAGATAGGCAGTCTCCTCCTGTGTAATTTATTGCCTCTGAAAATTTCCTAGAGGGTCAACTATCAATTGGTTACTACTTGAAGGTACACAACAAAAATAACCCCAAAGACATGGATAGTTGTTATGTGGCACCAAGTTGGCTATAACTCATAGCAACTTTATGCACAATAGCTCTGAACCCTGTTCTATCCTGAGCCAATCTCACTATCACACTTACCCTAATTACTGTAATTACTGTGTCAATGCATCCCATCCAGGGTCTTCATTTCTTGTGCTGGTCCTCTCTACTTCCAAGTATGATGTCCTCTCTAAGGATTGGTTGCTCCTGGCAGCATGGCCAAAGTATGCGAGAGTTTCAAAATTCTTGTCTCCAAGGAACAGTATGGTTTCACCCTTTCTGAGACAGATGTGTTTGCTCTCTTGGCAATCCATGGCATGTTTAATACTCTTCTCCAGCGCCACAACTCAAAGGCATCAATTCTTCTGTCATTTATGGTCATTGTCCAGCACTATGATGCATAGCAAGCAATCGTGAAGACCATGGCCTGTATCAGGCGCACCTTAGCCTCTAGACTGACATTGCTTATCAGTACTCTGGAGAAGTTCCTGACAGTGGATCTCCCAAATGTAATTCATCTTTTGATTTCCTGATTGCTGGTGTCAAGAATATTAACAGAGGACACAAGCAAGCTGAAATTATTAACAATCAGAGTAAAGATTTTATACCTTCATTTGTTTATATGGCATGATTGCAGATGAGAAGAAAACCTTCAAATATCCTTGATAATTGGAACATGGAATGCATAAAATATGAATCTAGGAAAATTGAGTCAAAGAAGAAATAGAATACATAAAGAGCATTATCCCAGGCATTATTGAATTGAAACAGACTAGTACTTACCATTTTGAATCAGACATGGTCTACTACAAGAAATTGAAGAGAGATGATATCACATTCAGTATAAAGGCCATTTTAAGATCTATCCTGAAGTTCAGGCTTTCAGTGCTAAGATAATATTTATACACCTATAAATGTTGTTATGTGCCATTGAGTCACCTGCGACACATAGTGACCCTATATACAACAGCTCTAGCCTGTCCTATCCTGAGCCAGTCTCACTGACTCTGACCACTTATGCCCATCACCTCCTTTACTGTGTCAATTCATCTCATCCAGGGTCTTCCTCTCCTGAGCTCTCCCTTCACCTTTCCAAGTATGATATCCTTCTCCAAGGACTGGTCCCTCTTGGTCCTGTGCTCAAAGTATGTGAGAGGGAGTTTCAAAATTCTAGCTGCCAAGGAGAAACTTGGTTTCATCCTCTCTAAGATGGACCTGTTTGTTCCCTTGGCAAGTCCATGGTAAGTTCAACACTCTTCTCCAGCACCACAACTCAAAGGCATTGTTTCTTCTTCTGTTATCCTTAGTCATTGCCCAGCTTTCTGATGCATAGCAAAGACTGTGGTCTGGATAAGAACTTTTAATTTGACTATTATTCAAATTACATAACAATCAGTAAGGTAAAATGTAAAAAAAATTAAGATTTCTACTAATTTCTGCTGTCTGAGATAGGTGCACATGCAGTCAAGATACATTAATAATAACTAGTGATTAGAATTTTAAAACATTGGAACAAAAAGAAGTATTCATGATTGGCAAATATGGCCTTAGTGATGGAAATGAAGCTGAAGATCACACAATAGAATTTTGCATGACTAATGACTTGAAAATACCTCTTAAAAATACAGTAACTATAAAAGAATACTGTACACATGGACCTAATCTAGTAGAATACACAAAAATAAAATAGAATTTTGTTGTTATTAGGTGTTGTTGAGTTGATAACAACTTCCAGTGACTCTGTGAACAACAGATCCAAACCTTGCCTTATCCTGTGCCATTCTCATCATTCTAATACACTCTAGCCCATTGTTACCGTCACTGTATCAATCCATCTTGTTGAGAATTTTCCTCTCTTTCATGGACTATCATTCTTAGTGTAGTGTCTTTTTTCCAAAGACAGGTCCCTTCTTACAACATGCCCGTCATATGTGAGACGACTTTTCACCATTCTTGCCTCTAAGGAGCACGGGTTGCACTTCCTCTGTGAAAGACTTGTTTGTTCTTTTGGCAGTCCATGGGGCATTTAGGACTTTTCTCCAACAAGTAGACTATTTCTGTGCAAAGGGATTGGAGAGGACCAAAGTAGTAATAGAATAGGCCAGGGTCTTGGAATCATACACTGCTTATATATATACAAATTCAAGTTGAAGCTGAAGAGAATAAAAATAAACCCATAGGAGTCAAATTACAAGCTTGAGTACACTCCATGACTTTGGGATCATTTCAAGAATAGATTTAATACTCTGTAAGAGGCGAGCTCTGGTGGCCTAGTGGAAAGAACCTGCAACTACAGTCTCAGAGGTGCATGGTTCAAATCCACCAGATGCTCTGCTGGAGAAGGAGGAACAATCTCCTCCTGTACCAGTCAGATCTGAGTTGACAGGACACACAAAAAATAATGAAATAAAATATTTAAGAAAATACTCTGTAAGAGCTGTGGTGCTGGAGAAAAGTATTGAATGTACCCTGGACTGCCAAGAAAACAAACAGATTCATCCTGGAGAGGGTTAAACCAGGCTACTCCTTGGAGGCAAGGATTCTGGGGCTTCGTCTGACATACTTTGGACATGTTGTAAGGAGAGACAGATCCTTGGAGAGGGACATCATGCTTGGTAGGGTGGAGGGACAGCGCAGGAGGGGAAGACCCTCTATGAGGTGGATTGACTCAGTGACTGGGGTAATCGGAATGGGTGTGTCAGAGGCCATGAGATTGGCACAGGATAGAGCAGGGTTTATAGATAGCATTAAATGAAGCAATAAGAAACAAATTCCTGGATGGTTAAAAAGTTGCTAATAAATAATACTGTTTTGAATCCTTTAATTCTTTTTGGTTAATTACCTTCTTAAACATCTGATTCATTTTTAGACTGGAATTTGAAGTTTTAAAAATGATTTCCTTTAAAATGCTTTCATATTCCTAAATAAACTTAGCTTAATTACTATTGTGATTGCATTCTGAATATAATCACTGTAATTGCATGCTTATATGTGTATTTATTCTTTGAGTAATGGTTTCACCAGAGTTAAAGATTTATGATGATTAATATCAATGTATAAGAAAGGAATGTGGTTAGTTAATCAAGATTTTTATTTTCTCTTGTATAAAGGTAATTGTTCCCACTCTTTATCTTGTTCTTTCCAAGTTTGACTAATCTTTATAATTAACATCCTTCTATAAATCTTTATGTAAGGAGAAGGCTTCATTTTTATTCTGAAGAGTAGTTGCTCGATTCAAATTACTGGGATTCTGCTTAACACCTGTGATACTAAGAGTTTATTGTTCAAAATTACTTTCCTAGCCATTGACTTTGACTTTGCCATGTGCATGAGTGGGAATATTCAAATAAGGAATGTTAGTGTAGCCACAAGGGGATTGGCTTGTCTCATCACTAAAATGAACATATTCAATCTCAGATTTTGAGGAATCCGACCACCAGCAAAGAAGAAGAGCATGTAAAGTGTTCATCCTTTGGGGCCAAAGATTCCCATGCAACTCAGACTAGGACCTACAGAAGAGTAGCAGAACTAGAGACCTGGTGACAGAGTTGACCTGAGGTTGCTATACCATGGAACCAGAGCTAGTAGTCTTTGCTTGCATTTGTTGGATGTCTAGAGGGCAGGAGAGAAGGCTGTAATTGGCACCCCTTTTCAACATGTATGCAGAGCAGATTATCCAAGAAGCTGGGCTCTATGAGAAGAATTGTGGCATCAGGATTGGTGGAAGCTCTATTAACAATCTGCATTATGCAGATGACACAACCCTGCTTGCTGAAACTGAGGAGGACCTCATGCACTTGCTGCGAAGGGTCAAGGACTGCAGCCTTCAGTATGGACTGAGGCTCAATGTCAAGAAGACAAAGATTCTCGGCACTGTCACAGGAGACTAGAGCGAGGGCTACATGGTGGAGGGGACCTGGGGGAAGGTTTGTAAAACAATGAAAGAATCTTTTCTTTTACTTTTCCATAATTTTTGGACTCATGTACTTATAACTTGTTA
Source organism: Elephantulus edwardii (assembly GCF_000299155.1). Taxonomy (NCBI): domain Eukaryota; kingdom Metazoa; phylum Chordata; class Mammalia; order Macroscelidea; family Macroscelididae; genus Elephantulus; species Elephantulus edwardii. The sequence goes on from NW_006399763.1 coordinate 20,791,446, forward strand.
GTCAAATTTGTGTCTTCTAGGTTGCAACACCCCCATGATACATCTTCAAGGATATGAACATGTACGGCCAAGCACAATCAATAAGAGTGCATCTAAATTCCAAAATCAATCTCCATAATAGTCTATGTGTTTCCTACTGCCAAAGGGGCCCTTTAGAGTAGTGAGAGAAGATCTTCACCCTGAAACCCACAGCGTCCCTTTTCAGCAGGAAGTAGCTAAGAGAATACGCCATCCCCTTTTCCTTATGACTCAGGGTGAAGTCTTTCTCAGGGAGGAGTGATAGGGAATGGCAAAGGACACACTGACAAAGAAGATTAATCAGAACTGGCTTTGACAAGCACTGTGGCATTTGGACAAGAACAAACTGGGAGGAGGGTAGAGAGAATAGTGCAACAATGAATGAATGGAAACCCAAAATCTCTGTAAATGTTTATGAAAATTAATAAAATATAATTATAGAAACAAAAAGATTCTCGCCACTGGACCAATTGGCAGTGTCAGGATGGATGACGAAGAGATTGAGAGTGTTCACAGCTTCAGTTTGCTCGGCTCCACAGTCAACACTCTTGGCACCAGCAGTCAGGAAATCAAAAAGCGTATCGCGATGGGAAAGTCTGCTGTTAGGGACCTCTCAAAGGTACTCAGGAGCAACAGTGTCTCTCTGGAGACTAAGGTGCGCCTGATACAGGCCATGGTCTTTGCAATCGCTTTTTATGCATCAGAGAGTTGGACAATGACTAGGGAGGACAGAAGGAGAGTGGATGCTTTTGAGCTGTGGTGCTGGAGAAGAGTACTGAATGTACCATGGACTGCCAGGAAAACAGATTCATCTTGGAGAGGATTAAACCAAGCTACTCCTTGGAGGCAAGGATTCTGGGGCTTCGTCTGACATACTTTGGACATGTTGCCAGGAGGGACGGGTCCTTGGAGAGGGACATCATGCTTGGGAGGGTGGAGGGACAGCGCAGGAGGGGAAGACCCTCTATGAGATGGATCGACTCAGTGACTGGGGTAATCGGAATGGGTGTGTCAGAGGCCATGAGATTGGCGCAGGATAGAGCAGGGTTTAGGGTTGTTGTGCATAGGGTCGTTATGAGTCGGAAACGACTCGACGGCACATAACAACAACAACAACAAGAGCTTTGTAACACGGACCTAAAGTTTTGAGGCTAAAGCTGAGCAGTCTGTGAGTACATTTTTGAAGCTGTCCTGACAGAGTGAGTGTGCCTTACTGTCAACCTGAAATACCTTTTTGACTTTCATTACATGGTTTTGTGAGGTCTGTGAGCTATTTCAATGGATTTTTACTTAGTAGATCAGTAAGATTAGTGTTGAGTTGAGTAGAAACAAGTATAGGAGTGTGCGGACATGTCTGACATCATGGGGATTGGGTTTGTGTTATGAATGTTGTTCATAGGGTCACTGTGAGTTGTACTTGACTCGAAGGCACCTAATAAAAACAGGATATAGATATATACCAAAGAATTTTAAAAATACAATAAACAGCACATTGACAGATACTATTTAAAATTTTTCCATATTTTATAAAAATGAAAAAAGTAAAAAAAACTATAGATATTAGAAGTCTGCATGATATACACAAAAGTATTATGGGTAATTATTTTTAGGAAGAGGTATCAAACTTGGTTTTAACTTTATTATTTATTTATTTCTATATTATCTGGAAAATTTTACTTATTTATCATGTATTTAAAATAATAAATCCCCAAAATAAGCAATCTAGAGATTTTGTAGAATCATTATACTTTATGAACTATTTCAGTATATTTGATGGGCATATCTTCCCTTTGACTTCACTGCTTCATAGTTTAATGAATGGAAAATACAAAGTTTGTGGATTACTTTGTTCCTCAAGACACAGAGATCTAATTACAAAGTTACAGAAACACAGTTCTAGACAGCAGCTCATTCAGACTAGGAAATTATACAATTGCAATGATTAGTTGCAATTATACTTAAATTTCCAATTTAAGGATTAATTCGCATCTGATGTGTAATGTCACCACTTACTAATATTTAACTTAGAAAGCTCAGCTAAAGACATTCCTAATTACCATTATTTCCCACTTACCATATATTTACAGTGTCCTGAAATCTAAGTATACTTTACCTAGCTCTCAAAAAATTAAGCACATGCTTGTTGAATTTATCCTCTTCAATGCAGTAACTTCCCTAGCAAAACAAACAAACAAACAAACAAATCTATTTTTATCAAGTTTCTCCTGCTTCAAAGATCTAGTGATACTTATCTTAAAAATACTGATAAAATTAATATTGGTTGTAGTATCAGGAAATAGGCCATTTCATACAGTGTTAATCAGACTGAATAAAATTACTGAAGTAAACCAATTATAGTCCTAGGGTGAACTAAGAGGAAAATGTCCAGTACAGATGTTTGTTATGATTTTTAAACAAAGTGACCTACTCATATTTCCTCTACATTTAAAATGGGAATTGTAAATTTTCTTTGACTTGTAGTAGATTTTTCAGTAACAAAATGTAACTACATTTTGGTTTGCATTGTTTCCTTTTGTTGTTGGTGGTTTGTTTTGGTTTTTTGTTGTTGTTGTTTTAGTTTTTTGTTTTATAACTACTGTTAAGTCAATGATCCCAGGTAATAGTACATTACATGTAAAGCTGCTAACAGGAAAATCTTCAATTATAATCCACCAGAAGCTCTGAGGGAGAAAGGAAGTCTCTACCCATAAAGATTTAATATCTCAAAAAATCTACTCAATCTGCCATCAGTTGTATTTAACTGATGACAGTGGAGAGTTTTTTGTGAATCATTCAGTCATCCTTTTGGCCTCAGGTGAATTTGACGGCAGAAGGTATGTCATTATTGTTTTGCTTTGCATCTCTTTGGCTAGTGATTTTGGGTATTTTTTTTTTCATGTGTGGAAAAAAAAATAGCTATCGAAATGTCTTTCTTTATGAAGAATCTTTTCATGTCTTCTTGTCCTGAAGTTGGCTTCAGAAGATATGGCAGGTTGAGATCCACTTTAAAACAGTAGACCAATAAGTAATAGTATAGTAGGTTAAGATAAACAGTATGTTTTGAGTGGACAAGCAGTCTCAGGGAGATAAAACTGATTGTTAAAAGATTTTCAGAGCTTCATATACTTTGCATTGTAATATGACTTTGAGAAACATTTACATCATAATTTTTTCTATGGTCTGCTACTCAACATGTCTGTGAACTCCTTCAAGATAGGGATTAACAAATTTTTACCTTATTATCTTCATAATCTGGCAGAGTACCATGTATTTATTGTAAGCAAATAATAACAGTTAAATGGTTAAAGGATGAAAGAATGTTAAAAATAGGGGAAAACCAATAAAATTAGTCTTCTCTTTAGGCTTCTTCTTGTTGTTGTTAGGTGCCATCCAGTAGAATACAACTCATTGTGACACATTCCTATGAACAAAAGATCTGAACCTAGTCCTGTCCTGCGCCATCCTCACACTTTCTGACATATTTGACTCCATTGCAGCAGTCCCTGTGTCAATCCACCTAGTTGAGGGTAGTCTTCTCCTTTACTGACCCTCCACCCTTCCCAGCACCATGCCCTTCTCCAAGGAATAGGCCCTGTTAGCAACAGGCCAAAGTATGTCAGGTGAAGCTTCATTATACTTGTTTCCAAAGAGTACTCCAGCTGTTCACAGACTCTCCAAGACATATCTGTTCATTCTCTTGACCATCCCTGGGATGTTCAGTGCTCTTCTCCAACACCACAGCTCAAAAGCATCAATTCTTTTTCTGTCATCCTTATTCATTGTCCAGCTCTCAGATGCATAGCAAGTAACAGGAAAGACTAGGGCCTGAATCAGACACACTTTAATTCTCAAACTGTTGTTACTCTCAATAATTTGCCAAGGTCCTTAACTGCAGATTTCCCAGTGTAATATGTCTCCTTATTTCCTGACTGCTGATACGAAGGGTGTTAATTATGTATCCAAGCAAGATGAAACTGTTGACAGTTTCAATCTCTTCTTCACCCATAATTAATGCTGCCTATTAGACCAGTGGTAAGAATCTTTGTTTTCTTGACATTGAGATACAATTCATACTGAAGGCTGCATTCCTTGATCTTTTGCAACAAGTGCTTCAAGACCTCTAGTCAAGTCCTCCAGTCTTACTCACTTTCAGCAAGCAAGGTTGTGTTATCCACATAACACAGTTTATTGATGAGTCTACCTGGATGAGTCTCCAGCTTGGAGCAGTTGGATTCTGGAGGGTGTTTTTTATTTACCTGAAAGCTGGGTGTAAACTCTTTGGGTATTTTGATTTTGCTAACAACTAAGTATAAGCAGATTGACTGTTTCTGATTTTGATAACAATCAGTTGTGGGCTGGATCTTGTTTAAGCAATCAGGACCTGGTGGGTGGGCCTTTATATTTAAAAGTCTTTTGAGCCCTTAGGCCTCTTGTTAATTGCATTTGAGGAGAACTTTGTTCTAAGTGGTATAGCACTTGTCTGTCAGTTTGCTGTACTGAGATAACTTGAGATTGCTGTGAGACTGAAATCTGTGCCACTGATGTGTCAGATGTCATTTTGGTTACCTGTGGTGGACAGGTTTTAGTGGAGCTCCCTGACTAAGTCAGCCTAGAAAGTTGGATGGGCCATCTACTTCCTAAATAACAGGCTTTTGAAAACCCTATAAACAATAAAGAAAGAAGATAGTTATAGTAGTGTATTGGTAAAACCCAGATTGGAAGTATCTTTAGGCTTAGTTGATTAAATTTGAATTTTAAAAACAAACAGGACATTAGCAAGAGCATCAGATATAAATAAGAACAGGTTTCGGTTAAGAATAGCTTGTCTATTTTAAGTGTAATAATTTTTAACTTTTTATTGATTTGCATGCAAGCACTCATATATATTGTGTTTTGTATATGTTCTTTTTGTTTTATACATTCATATACATTATATTTAATATAATTAATTACCACTGATCTATGCCTATGATCACCTTGTCTTTTCAAGTCCTCATTGAATCTTTTCTATTCCTTCACTCTCTTCCCCACCTACTAACTGTTGGTAGCCTGATGCTTTTCTCCTATTCCTCTTTTTTGGCCTCTTCTTCTCCTTATGAACATGTATATATATCTTGCTCAATTACCCTCCTATTTTTCACTATCATGGTTTTATGCAATATTTGTCCTTATGTGATGGAGTTATTTACTTAGCATAATGCTCTCTAGACTCTCCTATGTTATATAGTATTTTATGAAATCATTATTCCATAGTGTTGCATAAAATTCCATTGTGCGAATGTACCACAATTTCTCAATACATTAATTTGTTATGATATTTAGGCAGTTTATATTTTCTTGCTATATGAGTCACAAACAACTCGACGACACATAACAACAACAACATTGTGAATAACATTGCTATGAACATAGATGTGCATATCTTTGTTCATGTATCTGTTCTGATTTCCTTGGCATATATTTCTAGCAGTAGAAAAGCTGGGTCATATGGAATTTCTATGGTCAGCTTTTTGAGGAAACTCCATACTGCCTTCCATAGTGGTTTATGCTGTTTTACAATCCAACTAACAGTGCATAAGAGATCTAATCCTTCCACATCCTTTCCAACATTTATTGGTTGCATTGTTAAACTTTGCTACTACTACTGATGAGATGGTATCTTACTGGTTTTTATTTGCATCTCTCTGATTGCTAGTGACTTTGAACATTTCCTCATGCATTTGTTAGTCATCCAAATATCTTCCTTTTTGAAGAATCTTTTTGAGTTTTGTGTGTTGGGGGGGTTATATCTGTTTCGTGATTAGGTGAACAGTCTTCCTTGTGGAGGTATTCTGTAAACTTTAGTTATGAGACCTTTGTCTGAAATATCATTGCTAAATGTTCCCCCCAGTCTGTAGGCTTACTTTTCACTTTACTGTAGAAAGATTTTGATAAACACAAGGATTTTATTTTAAAAAGATCCCATTCATTGATTTTTATCCTCTCCTGGTTGATGTAAGTTTTTTACTATGTTTACAAGCATATTTATGTCATAGTCTAGGGCTTCTACATTAATTATCATTTTGGCTTCTAGATTTGTCCTCATTTTGTCTCTTACAATCTTTATGATTTTGGGCTTGACCCTCAGGTCTATGATCCACTTTGATTTGGGGTTGATGCATAGTATGAGATGTGGATCCTATTTCAATTTTCTGCAGGTAAATGTCCAGCTTTGCCAGCAACATTCATTAAAGAGGCTATTATTTACCCATTTAATCAGTTTTGTTTCCTTTTCAAATATTAATTGACCATAAGAAGCTAAGTTGATTTCTAGGTTTTTTCTAAGATGTAGACCACATTTCCTTTCTTTTGTATATATATATCTATACTAGAAATTGACATGTTCATGACTTGGGTTGGGGAAGTAATTTCAAATTCATTATCATGTTGTGCCTTTGAGATGTTACTCTTTCAGAATAATTCTTATTTTTTGGTTTGTTCTCTTTATAGACTTTTCTGCCTCCCAAGTACCTGATTCAAGTCATGGTAGTTTCAATTTTTGCATATGCATGTGAAAGTTGGCCAAATAAGGAAAACAAAGAAGAATTGATGACTATAAATTGTGGTCTTTGCTAGGAGTATTAAATGAAAGGCCAAACAAAAGAACAAACAAATCCATCTTGGAAAAATGCAGACAGATGGTCCAAAGATGGGGAGGCTTTGCATCACATACTTTGGATATGGCCTGGTGGCAAGAAGCTGTGACACAATACCAAAGACATACGGTTCAAAGCCACCAGCTCCACTGAAGGAGAAGGATGGATAATCTCCTTCAGTACAATTAACTGCCTCTGAAAATCAGCTGGAAGGATGGGAAATCTCCTTCAGTGCAATTAACTGACTCTGAAGATCCACTGGAGGGTCAGCTATGGGTTGGTTCTGACTTGATGGTACACAACAACAACAGTTCTTGGAAAATGACATGCTTGGAGAAGTAGAGGGTCAGAGAAGGTGATGGAGCCCTTGAGGGAGATAGCTTGACTCAATGGAAATTGTGAGAATGGCGTGTGATAGGGCAAGGTTTCATTCTGCTCTACACAGGGTGACTATGAATTCGAGATTTTGAAGTCACCTAAAGACCACCTCTGGAAACGTTCCTTAAATTCCCAAATTTTGGTTTCAAGTAATCTGTCATGCAGCCCACTCTGTATCCTTTTGTATCTTACATTTTATCTTATTCTGATCTGTTTACTTGTATGATTTTCCTGACACATTGTCAGTTTTCATGAAGGGAGAAATCTCGTTGGTCATGGTTCCATGGCACTTACATCTAGAATAGTGACTTATATGTGGTAAGCAGTTAAGTAAATGTAGCAGGTCTAATTCTCACTCTACCATTTTTTAGCTAAGAAATGTCATATATTGTGTTTTATAAAACCAAGATAACTCGGTTCTAAGTTATGTTCCCCTTATTTCTGATACTCAAGAGACGAAATTTGAGTCAAGGGTTCAAGGATGAAATGCTTTTTCTCTTTATTTTGAATTATACTATGACAGTGAAAATCTTAAATGACATAATATTTGGGAAAGTAGCCAAATGTAGCCAATCTCTACCAATCACAAAGATATGAATACTTCAAACTCCCCAAAACCTGCAAAGACAAGAACGTCTATTGCTTTCTCACCAAGTTTGTATGTATAATCGTTTGCCAAACTTCTTGTCAGACCTCCTTGGGCTGACTTCTTCCTCACTTAGTTTCTTCACTTTCTTTTAACACCCAAGAAGGAAGTGGCTGTAGTCACATAGTGGATACTCCAAAAATCTATCCTTTTCCAAGTCTTTGATAAATGAGTTTGTTATATCCCTAATCTGCCCTCCTATGTAATTTGGAACCTTGGAAAACCCATTAGAGGTCAGTTATGAGGTTTTATTTTCTGACTCAGAAGCAATGAGCTGCAACAATAATCTATTGAGAGTTGCTGGGTTTGCCATAAAGCATAAAAACTTCAAAACAAATGAAGATTACAAAACCTTGAAAGAAAAAGAGGTGTGATGAAGACTTGTCACTTTAAGACTTAAACATCAGTAAATGATTCCTTTTCATAGTCTTTAATAAAAGAATGAACCAATGAGTGTGCTAGTTGTGATGGCTGCTATGAGTTTCCAAGTGTTGGTTTGTTTGGTTTTTTTTTCCTTGAATTCAAGTCTTGCTGTGCTATCTAAATTCCTCTGTCAATTCTTCTTGTCAATTTTTTCCTTAAGGTATGTTGTTGTTAGGTGCTGTGGAGTTGGGTATGACTCAGTCCAATGAATAACAGCATGAAACACAATCTAATCCTGCAACATCCTCACAATTTTTGCTGTTTCAGTTTTTCTTGCAGTGTCAGTTAGCCTATCTCATTGAGGGTCTTCCTTTTCCCTCTTAGCCTGTACTTTCTCAAGCATAATGGACTTTCCAAAGACTCTATTCTCACTTCTAGGGGACATTCTGATTGTATTTCTTCTAAGACAGTTGTTCGTCCTTCTGGCAATTGTGGTATATTCTTCACTAACCTCTAGTTAAAGAAGTTAGTTCACTGGTCTTTCTCGTTCATTGTTCCATTAAAACATAGAGAAAAAGAAAAATATGCCAGGGAAACCCAACAATCTATCCTTGCTAAATTAGATACTAGTTTTTTTTTTATAAGAAATTATGAATCATTAAAGATGATTTGATTCTTGTTCTTTTCTGAAGAAGAAAGTACATGGTCATTAAGATAGCTATGAATTCATATGTAAGCAGGATGACTTCAGAGTGGTAATTAAGTTCTCTTGTGGAGTAAATCTGTATCATATCTTATACTTTTGTACTCTGGAGCTATCACAAACTTACAGTGAGTTTAGGAGTTATAAACCTGATTGGTGATAAGCAATTCTTTTTGGAGCACACCTGTGCATTTTTCAATGTAGTATGCTAAAATGATTCGTCCATTTACTCATTCTAAGAGTATTTATTTGATGCCTTATTTATACTTAAGAGTCCTGGTGACAGATTAGCTAAAGATGTTCTCTACTAATTGAAAGATAGGTGCTGGAAATCTACCACCTGTTCTGTGGAAAAGAACAAACAAACATGAAACAGACTGTTTCAGTAAAGATTACAGTGTTGGAACCTATTGGGGAAGTTCGGCTCTGTTTGTGAGGGTCTGTATGAATCAGAATGACTCAATAGCAATGAGATTTACTTTCTGGATTTGTGGTTGTTTAGGGATGCTATTAAGAGTTTTCTTATTCATAGTGATCCCATGTAGTGTTTAAGAAGTGCTAGATACAGTTCCCTAGGCTGTAATTTCTGTGGAAGCAAACCACCAAGTCTTTCTCTCAGAGAATTTCTTATTCTCTGAGTGTTGCTTATCTTTTGTTTATGATTAAAAAAACAAAACAAGACAAAACAAAAACACCTCCCAAAATGAAGAAAAAAAACCCCCACCCAACAACAGCAAAACACAATAAGCCACTACTGATAAATTGATTCTGACTTAAAATGACCCTCCATTAATCATTTTTTAAGTCTTTACAGAAGAAGGCTACCCACCTTTCTCTTGGAGAGCAGCTGGTGGATTTAAACCATTTACCTGAATTCAAAGCGCCGACCGACCGACCGACCAACCAACCAACCAACCAACCAATGAGCTGACTGACTTAGCAGCACAATACATAACTAACTATACCATGACTAGCCACTTACAAAACTAATAATTAGTTAACATTGAGTTAGTTCTTGGTGATCCTCTATTGGGTTTCTGAGCCTTTAAATCTTAACAGGTGCAAACTGCATTATTTTTTTACCCCTTCATATCTGCTGGTGGATTTGGACCAAGGATCTCTCAGTTAACAACCCAACACATAACTTGCATTCCACCAGGGCTCCTAGGCATTTATAATGCAACATAAAAAAAAAAAGATCCTATCCACATCAAGTTTACATCCTGGGAAGAAGACAGTTTTTCTACAAAAACATAAATACTACAATGTCATATAATGGTGTTATGAAAAAAATAGAGTATTAAAACAAAATGTAAGGAGAATGTTCTTTCAGATATGGCTATCAAAAAGTTTTCTTGAAAGAGTGACAGATAAGCAGAAATCAAATGCAGTGAGAGAAACAATCATGCAAATATCTGAGAGAAGACTGTATCAGGGAAAAAAAAACCCAAACAAAACAAAAACCAACTACAAATGACCAGATTTGAGATCATACATAATATGACCTAAGAACATCTAGGATGTTTAACGACTCAGACAACTAACAAAGTACTGGTAGTTGGAAAATATGGTATTAGTGACTTTTGAACAATGGCTGATTTAGTCATTGAAAATACTTTTTAAAAAATCCTCCAAAACAGTAACAATAAATTTTTACTGTATACATGCACCTAATTTAATGGACTGCACAGGAATCAGATTGAGTACATCTGTGGAAAGAGACTTTGCATAAGCTCAGTATTAGCAGTCAACAGAAGATCAGGTGCTAATTATGGGACAGACCATAAGTTACATATGCAAGTTCAAATTGAAGTTGAAAAAAATCCTCAAAACACCCAAATTCAAGAAAACCAAAATATTGTCTTCTGTGTATCAAACGGAATTGAAAAACCACATTAAGAATAGCTTTGACATAGTAAACACTAATGACAAAAGACCAGATGTCTTGTGGAATGTTATTAGAGTCATTATGCAGCAAGAAAGCCAAAGGTCATTATAAAGACAGAGAAGAAACAAAAGACCAAAATGGGTATCATAAGAGACTAAAATTTGTACTGGAAATAAAAGAAGGGGGAAAAAAGGAAGATATGCTAACATAAGAGAACTGAAGAGAAGATCTCAAAAAAGCAACTTGAGAAGGTAAAGAAAAGAATTACAATGAAATTTGGAAGGAGCTGGAGTTAGAAAATAAAAAGGGAAGAGTAAACTTGGCACTTTTCAAGTTGAAAGGAGCAAATTCAAGCTTTGAGTTGCAACAGTGAAGGATTCTTTAAGCAAAATCATAAATGATGCAAAAAGGATTATAAGAAGATGAAAGGACTACTTAGAATTACTGTACCAAGAATAATTGTTCAACACAGAATCGTTTCAGTAACTAATATATGATCAAGAATTAACAGTACTGAAGGAAGTTTGCTGTGCTGAAAGCACTAAGAGGGGGGAAGCCTCCAGGAATTGGGTGCTTCAGGATACAGACACAACACTGAACATCCTCACCAATGTCTGCCAAGAATTTTGGAAGACAGCTACCTGACCAACTGCCTGGAAAAGACCTGTATTTGTTCCCGTTATAAAAAATGTGATCCAACACAATGCAGAAATTATCTAATACTATAATTAATATCACATGCAAGTAAAATCTTGTTGAAGATTATTAAAAGTGGCTGGAACTGCCATCAACAAAGAATTGCTAGAAATTAAAAGTGGATTCAGAAGAGGTCTTAGCATATGAAGAAGTATGATTGCTGATGTCAGTTTGATTTTGATTTAAAGCAGACAATACAAGAAAGATAATTGTGTTTTATTGACTATGCAAAGAGTCTGATTTTATAGATCACAACAAATTATAGCTAAAATTTAGAGGAATAAGAATTTCATAACATTTAATTGTGCTCATGAAAAGCCAACACATAGACCTAGAAGCAGTGTCCAAACAAAGCAAGAGAACATTGCATGATGTAATATCAGGAAAGCCATTCATTATGGTTGTACCCTTTCTCCATACCTATTTAATCTGTATGTTGGGGAAAATCATTTGAGAAGCTGAACTATATAAGAAAGAATGTATTATCCAAATTTCATGAAGATTCATTAACAACCTGTGCTGTGCAGGTGAGACAACATTTCTTGCAGAAAGTTAAGAAAACTTGAAGTACTTACTGTAGACGATCAATGACTGTGGCCTTCAATATGGGTTACATATCAACATCAAGAGAATAAATATCCTTACTACGGGATCGATAGATGGAGAAAAAAATTGAAGTCGTCAATGATTTCATTTAGATTCATAATCAACATTATTGGTAACAGCAGTCAAGAAATTAAAGTTGTGTTTCATTGGGGAAGTCTTCTGTGAAGGATCTCTCCAAAATTCTAAGGAGCAATGTTTTCAGTTTCAAGTCTAACATGTGCTTGATCCAAGCCTTGGCATTTTCAATTGCTTTAGATGCATCTAAAGTTGTACAATGAGTAAGGAAGACTAAAGGAGAATCAAGGCCTTTGAACTATGGTATTGGCAAAGAGTATTGAATATCTCTCATTGACCACCAAAAGAACAAACAAGTTCATATTGAAGATGTGCAACTAGAGTGCTCCTTAGAAACAAGGTGAAACTTTGCCTCACTTTCGTTGGACATATTTCCAGGAGGAACCAGTCTTTGGAGAGAGACGTCATTCTAAATAAGGCACCGGGTTGGCCAAAGAGAGGCATATATTCAACAAAATGGAATGACAAGGTGATTGCCACAATAGGCCTGAGCATGACACAGTGTTGATGGTGCAGGAAAGGCCAAGGGTCCAATCTGTTGTTAAGGGGGTCACCGTGAGTCATAGTCAACTCAACAGCAACTAGAACAACAAGCCAGCATTACTTGGATAGTATATGTAAGTGTTTCTTTTGTGAAGTCAGATATTCTGGGTGAATGGTGAGTGGAGGAGGGAAGATAACCCTCACTGATTTAAAAAAAATAATTACTTGCTTTGATTCTGCTTTTTACTTTCTATGATGCCTTAAATCTCCAGCTCCCTTTTATGAAATTTCTTCACTCTTATGTTGGTGGATTTTGAGAATGGAATGAAATAAGGTGTAGAGAATCTATTATCTTACACTGGAAACTATGAGAAGCCTTACAGGCTATCTATTCTCCGTGAAAACCTACATTATAATTGTCATAATGTATCATTATAAAAACTTAATGCTAACGTGCTTATTTAGAGCCTTCCTCATTTATAGAAAACAGATTATCTGGGCTAAGATGTAACGCAAAGTCAGAATGAGAATTCATACAAGTTTAATTCAATAACTGATAAAAAAGGTATATGGCAAATAGAAAATATGAAATATAGAAATAAAATATGGTATAAACACTTCCGAATTTCAGTTTGTTCAGAAATTTTTAATTGTCTTTCCATAGCTCTTAACTTTTATAAGTCAAGTTATTGTTCATGTGAGGTCTGAAAACAATGTCCTTTAGTGATATAAGGTCATTTTAAAGCCTTATATCTAAGAATATATTTAAAGAAAATATGGTGATAAAAATGTCACATGCAACCTTTCTAGATGTATCTTCAAAACATATTTAAAAGAATCTTGCTTTGCAGGTTCAATGCTTTTGAGCTGTTTTGTGTGAAATTCTCAGACTTACAGGCAAAAATAAAGAGTGGTTAAAAGAGGAGCGTGGAAATTTTGGCAACACATAGCCTTTGTGGGTGATCATATTTTACAAGCAGATGGAAAACTAAATATTGAAAGTCATGTTTTCCAGCTACAAATAAGCATTTAAGACCAAGACAATTACATTGTGAACATCCTGAATAAAAAATATTCTAGGTATTCAAATTGTTCTTAAGATAAATCTGCTTCTGAAAACCTTATGAAGACTAATGTTTTCTGCAGTACAGAAACTCTGTCATTTTGATATTTCAATTATAGTTTACTTGAGACACAGAGATAGTTCAGTTTGAGTAAATATATAAACACCTGGCTGACAACAGACAATCGGATTGTGAGGGCTGTGAAGATCATTAACACTCAACTGGCAGGGAAAATGAGAGAGGTGATGCAGAAATGACACTTTTTTAAATTTTTTCTATAATTAT
>NW_006399763.1:20807337-20821416 GCF_000299155.1 Elephantulus edwardii
TTTCTTGTAGTAATGTTTTGTAATTTTCTTGGAAAAGGTCCTTTGTACTTCTGGTTAAATTTATTCCCAAGTATTTAATCTTGTGATTAGCTATTGACACTTTATAGCAAGCAATTGATGGAAATGAATATGTAGAACTCTTAACTAAAAGTAGAAATTTTTGTTATTATTGTCAGGTGCCATCAACTCAACTATGACTCATAGCACCCCTGTGAACAATAAAACAGAACCTTAATCTGTTCTGTACCAGCCTCCTGATCTCTGTCTATTCTATTAACTATGCCCATGAGCTCAAGTCCATTGTTTTATTCATTGTGCCAATACATTTTGCTGAAGATCTTTCTTTCTCTGACCTTCTACTTTTCCCAGCATGATGTCTCTCTTCAAGTACTGGTTCCTTCCAATGATATGCCCAAAGTAAGTAAGGCAAATTTTCACCATCTCTGATTGCATTTCCTTTGAAACAGATTTCTTTGCTCTTTTGCCAGTCCATGAAATACTCAACAGTCTTCTCCAATACCACAATTCAGAGGTATCAATTCTTCTTTGGTCTTCTTTATTTATGGCCTAATTATCAGTTGTACAGGAAGCAATTGAAAATACAATGCCTACATCAGGCATACATTGGGCTTTAAATTGATGTCCTTGCTTTTTAGGACTTTGGAGAGATCCTTGACAATGCATTTCCCCAATTGTAGCATGTCTTTTGATTTCTTGACTGCTGCTACAATGGACACTGATTGTGGATCCAAGTAAACCAAAATCATTTGACAACTTCAATCTTTTCTCTATCTATCATGATGTTGGATTGGTCTAGTGGTGAGGATTTTTATTTCTTGATCTTGAGATGTAACTCATGTTGTAGGCTGTAGTCTTTGATCTAATGCAGTAAGTGCTTCAAGTGTTCTTATTGTTTGCAAGGCTGCTTCATTTGTGTAATGTAAATTGTTGATGAGTCTTCTTCAAATCCTAGTCCCACATTCTTCTTTATATGATTTAGCTTCTTAGATGATTTTCTCAGCATACAGATTGAATAGGTATGGAGAAAAGAAACAACCCTGATGCATATCTTTCCTGATTTTGAAATTGTAAATTACTTATTCATGCTAGTTGTAGCCCTTATATGGGAACATCTACAACAAACATATTCAGGAAGTTTTCCCTTTAATTCTAAGATTGCTCATGTGGGTCTGCTATCATAGCTAAACAAATTTAGTAAGGAGACCTTCCTTTACAATATGTCTGTCCAAATTACCAGCAGCAGTCTCAATGACTGCGAATACATTTATTTAGAATTATCTTAAACAAGGAAATTATTTATCTCAGAATCGTTTTTAACATCAATTTTTTTTTACTATTACCAGATTGTAGGCAGAAAGTGCTATTTTCTGATTCATCTAGCATTCATATGAGACATGTCTGACTTAAATAGTATACAAAAGATAGAGCCATTTAAATTCTCCTGATCCATTAAAGGATTTCCGAGCAGCTGGCACAGAACAGACTCTATGGCATAGTCTCTTCACACTTCTCATCTGTGGGAGGACACTCAAAACAATTACTGCCCACAGCTGGATGCAGTTCAGGCACGATGTTCTAATCTTTCTTTTGGTCTTTCAAATACCCAGCATGACTTTCCTAGTGTATAATTCCTTTGAAAAGAAATGACTATTGTAACAGCTCCTCTATTCTGTTCAAAACTTATCTATGTACAGCACATGTGTCCAGAAAGATGTTAACAGCTATCCTGTGAAATAAAGAGTTTTAACTGGAATATCACTACCAATCTGTCAGTTTGTTGTGTTCTGGTGACTTTCATGTGGCTATGATTGTGGAAGTTATGCAAATACTTAAAATACCAGCAGAATCAACCATTCTGGACAGGTATTGGTAGAGCTCAGGACCAGAAATAAGAAGATTTTACCATCTAGTCTAAAAAAGTAGTCAATGAAAATCTTTTAACTAATTGACTAATATCCCACAGGAAGATGAGCTCTCTGGGATAGAAGCTTTCTAGCATAGCCTTAAATATAAACAATTGACTCAAACATACCAATGATCACGAAGATGGTTCAAGAGTGGACAATGTTACGTTCTATGTAAGAGCACTGTGAGTTAGAGTTGCATGGATGGCAAATAACAATTACTAACAACAATATCTGAAACACATTTAAGTTTACTATTTGCTGAGCTCCAACTTGGAGGTTCACTACTTCATGGCTCCTTTGTGCATTCCCTTCAGGTACAGCCACTTTACACACAGTACCCAGTGGAACTGTATAAACAATTTGGCCAGTGTGGTAGTGGTGGCCTCTGACCTCTACTAACCTCATAAAGTGAAAAATTTCCATCAAGAACATCAGCAGCATAAAACTAATCCCTATGAGGTCAGACATACCTTTCCATACACCTTGTTCCTGAACCTTCTACTATCAAATACTTTTTTTTTATTTCTGTTAACTCCAGGGCTACTCTCTTTAAGCACTTGAATCCACTTGAATCTCTGGTGGAGAAAGCTGGACATTCTTTTCCCATTGTGATTTATAGCCTTGGAAACCTGATGAAGGATTTCTATGATTTAGTACTGATTCCACAACAGTGAGTTAATTTGTGCAATGGCCATACAGAACTAAAAAAACAATGTTCACTATTATAGACTGTGTAACAGGCTACAATTCAGCTCAGAAACACTTAAGATATAGTTCTTCAGTCTTAACAACTTCCTCATAGATGCATTCACAGATAGGCCTCCCTCTGACCTTTAATCTTGTGGCTCTTTGGTAGCGTTTTAAAGCTCTTTTAATTCTACTAATTATGAGTGTATATTATCACTACCTCCACTACTCTGCCACATGCTAAGATGTTAGACGATGGCTTTGTAGGGTTATGCTTCTAGTTCAGCTTTGTCTCACACCAATGTCTGTTTCTCCATCACAACTGCTGCTGCTGCCAGTTCTCATCTCATTTCATTGTGAGCAGGAATATATATATGGTCTAAAGAATGTGCTGCACCCTCTGCTTCTTTCTTGATGGTAATGAGATTCCTATTTTCTTCCTCTGGACCTGCTGAGTATAAGACTGGTGGGATGACAAGACTGGCCAGGATGTACATAAATGGTCTTACCTACTTATAGTCAAGTTAAAACTGACTTATAATTTACCCTTCTGGAGGTTTCTGTGGGTATAAACCAAATAGGAGGAGACTTGTTGAATTCAAATTACCAGAGAAGTGTAAACTTTAAGTTAGCAGGTTAACTCTCTATGGATCGTCTCACAACACCATCAGTGGTCTACATGCCTTATTTTCATGAATGTCTGAAGGACTGCCAAAAATAACAAACACATCTATGTTAAAGGAAGTGTAACTAGTGTGCTCCTTAGAGTCAAGGACCATGATTCTGTGTCTCATATACTTTGGGATGTGTTATTATAAGTCGTTGGAAAAAGAATATGCTGGCAAAAGTTGAGGGTCAGAGAAAGAGAGGAAGGCCCTCACTCAACAAGATGTATTGACAAGGTAACTCTACCAATAGACTTGAGTATGTTTGAGATCTAGGGATAGTGCAGGATAGAGCAAGTTTCAAATAGAGTCTCCATAGGATCAATGACAATGAATAGCAACAACCCCAAGGTGCTATTTACCTTAGTTACATTGTTAGCAAACTATCCAATCCTATTGGTGGGCCACAAATACCTCACATCAGTATAGTTCTATCCAGTCAGGTGGTAAAAGTCAAAGCCAATCTTTAGAAAAGCCATACTGATTAATCCAATATAGCACAGACAACCAGATAAAACCCCAATTCAGGGTTAGAAAAGCCAGGGAATTAACATTGTATAGGATCATGCTTTGTCAAAGAAGGTAAAAAGTTCTCTCTTCTGTCTCTCAGTAGGCAATGCTCTGCAGTGTTCTACATGGACTCCAGAAGATTCCGGGAAGATCAAGCCCCCTTGTAGTGATTGGCCTAGTAAATACATTCCAGTATCAATTTTTTCACTTTTACCAGACTCTTTTCCTATTCTTCCCAAAATAAACCAACACAAACAAGCCTTGTCTCAGAGATACTGCTAAAAAAACAAACAGAAACAAGTATTTATTAAAAATACTTACCAAGGGCTGTAGTTTTTATATTTAAAAATTATTTATTTATTACATCATTCACTTTTATGGAATTGTTCACATACATTATTTCATTCATGCACATTTTGTTTTATGCAATCAATTCTGCACACTATGATTTATATAATTAATTATGTTTGATCTTTTACTTTTATCTCTCTTACCTATTTCTTCACCTCCCAATTTCTGAGTAATGTGTGTGTCTTGATGATTTCTTCTTCCTTTTTCCACATCCTTTCTACCCTTTCACTTTTAAATAGTTATATTGAAAGAAAGACAATATGCTTATTGAAATTAGCAAATAGGAACATGATATATATATATCTCATGATATATATATCTGTTTAAAAGATACTACTTTTATGGGGTGGATGAACAGGTTAAGGCAGTCACAATTAACATTAATATGTTACATAAAAGAGATTTTATACCTAAAAATAATAAATGATACAGAAACAAAACAAAAGTCAGCATTGTCTTATTTGATGTGTACTGATTTATAGCTGTGGAGTTTCTTTACTGTTGTTATGTGCCATTGACTTGACTATGACCCGTAGTGATCTTATGAACAACAGATCTGAAAATTACCCTAACCTGTACCATCCTTGATCCCGTTCTTACAGTCACTGTGTCAATCCATCTTATTGAGGTCTTTCTTTCTTTGAAAAATTCACTTTTCCCAGTGTCTTTTTCTCATGGGCTAGTTCCTTTGACAATACAGGCTAAGAATTAGAGACAAAATTTCATCCTTGCCTCCAATGAGCATACTGGTTGTCATTCCTCCAAGACAGACTTGTTACTTCTTTGGCAGTCCATGAGATATTCAGTAGTCTTTGTCAACACTACAATTCAGAGCCATTGATTCTTCTTTGGTCATTCTTACTCATTGTCCAACTTTAAGATGCATAGGAAGTAATTTCAAATAGCACCACTTGGATCAGGTTAAAATATACCGGTGACTTCACAGGAGAGAGGTAATCTCTTCCAGTGCTATTTACAACTTCCAAAACCTTACTGACGGTCTGCTGTGAGTCAGTTCAGACTCTATAACAATGGGTCTTCTGTATTGGCATATTGTTAATGAAGACAGAATACCTCTAAAACATAGAAGAAAATAGGTTACAAAAGTGTACATGTATAGCTGTAAAGACACCACACTCAAAATGACTCTATACTTGGTTTAATGTTCTACTGTCTTAAAAATCCATAAATAAAGAGACACCCCATTTTCATTTTTCACTGTATTCTACAGCTATATGTAGCTATTTCTGATGTGAGATAAACTGAAGGAAATTAAGATTAGAAAGCTTTTTACAAGCCTAGAAAAGATTGTTGGAAGCAGAAGTGGCATCCATTTCTTAAACAACATGCCTCTGGAAACTCTATGAACTTTAAGAAACTGCAATAGTTATAGAAAGGCTTCAGGTATTTTGTTCATAGGGTCGTTATGAGTTGTGCTCGACTTGATGGCAAGCAACAACAACAACAACAACAACAACAGAAGAGATTGAGATTGTTAACAATTTCAGTTTGCTCGAGTACGCAATCAACATTCTTAGAATTAGCGGCTAGAAAATAAAAAGACTAATTGGATTAAGAAAGTCTGCAAGTAGGGACCTCTTCAGCATGCTGAAGTACATAGATATCAGTCTAAAGACTTAAGTGCACCTGATCCAGGACATGGTCTATACAGTATCATCTCACCCCAGTAAGAATAGCAAAATTTAACAACAAGTGCTGACGAGGTTGTGGAGAAACTGGAACCCATATTCACTGTTGGTGGGAGTGTAAAATGGTGCAATCACTATGGAAGGCTGTATGGTGCTTTCTCAAAAAGTTGTAAATAGAAATATCATTTGACCCAGCAATTCCACTACTGAGAATATAAAGAAACCATAACTGTCACCCAAGCATATATATACACACCCATGTTTATTGTGGCTTTGTTCACTATTACAAAGAGTTAGAAACAACCCAAGTGCCCATTAACAAATGAATGGTTAGAGGAGCTGTGCTATATTCACACAATGGAATATTATACTGCATTGAAAAACAAGGAACTCATGCAATATTTTACAAAATGGGTGACTTTGGAGGACATTATGCTGAGCGAAATATCTCAGTCACTAAAGGACAAATACTGCAGAATGCCCCTGTTCTAAAGCAGGACTGACATCAGAGCTGGGGGGAACCTAAGAGGGGATAAGTAATGAATACTGCATTGAAACAGATGAGGAAGAGAACTGTTTAGGAAGAATATATGATTAGGTATTATTGTCATGACAAGAATCCAGAATGAAAGCTGCATAGTGGCATAGACTGGGAGGGGGGATTGCATAACAGTGAAAGAATTTTTTTTAATTTTCAAAGAGAAAAGTGAACTAGGGGGCTAGGTGGACGTGGTGGAAAGTGTGCAACAATGAGTGAATGGAAATATAAAAGAAAGAAATAAAAAAGAACACAAACAAACAAACCACAATTGCTTCCTATGCATCAGACAGCTGGACAACGATGAGGGATGACAGAAGAACTTATATCTTTAAATTGAGGTGCTGGAGAAGAATATTGAACATACCATGGACTGCCAAGAAAACAAAGTGGTCTGTTCTGGAGAGAGTGAAACCAAGGTGCTCTTTGGAGGCAAGGAGTTTGAAGCTCTGTCTTGCAAACTTTAGGCATGTTGCCAGGAGGGACCAGTCCTTGAAGAAGGATATTATACTTGGAAGAGTAAAGGGACAGTACAGAGAGGAGGACCCTGAAAAAGGTGAATTGAAACAGTGACTGGAGTAATAGGGACAGGTTTGTCAGAGACAGTGAGATTGGTTAACAATAGGATAGAGTCCAGAGCTATTGTACATAGGGTCACTATGAGTAGTCAACAGTGACTTAATGTACACAGCAACAACACAGTCCTTATAATTAAAGAACTTTGCACTAAACCCCAGAAGTTCTAACCTTGCCTTTGCTGTTTTTCACATTATGCACATGGGCTGGTGATTGAATTTACCTGAATTTAATTTATTTCAAGGAAAATTACTGGGCAGATTAGATTAGAAGCCCTTAGCCTTAGTTGAGATTACATTAAGATTAGAGTTTTGAGAACTATCAAAGCTTGGTTTCCTTAATCTCATTAACTGAGGGTCTAAGACTCTGTAAGCTGTAAGAATCTCACCAGTGGTTACAAGAATGTTGTTCAGTGTTGAGAACCCAGTGTGTGATGAGCTACAAGATTTTGAGTTCTGATTCTGTGCATAACAACAGGTATAATGTAGATTAAGCTTCTGACTACTGAAGCTTTCACATTTCCATTTTATAACACAGAATAAATTATCAAGAGAACCTTGAAAGTTATTTGTAGCACAACAATGTTTGGAGAAAAAAGTTTGAGTTTTCAAAGGAGCTTATTGTTGGAAAGAATTTTGTATGTTTATAGCCCATTTTCACATCTACTGTATCAAACTTATTTATCATATTTTAGGTCTACACAGGGAGGAGAAAAAAGAGAGTTTTACAAAGAGAATAGAGTTTAGAACAAGGGAGAACCCAAATGGCTTTAATGTGAAGATTTACTCAAGTATATTATAAAAACAAGCAAATGAACAAACAAAACAGATTGTTAGACCACCCTTTGTTTTAAGCTAAAACCCCAAATCAGACAAAACAAAATAGATATGTAAATCAAAACAAAACTGATATGTAAGTTAGACTAATAAATATTATTTGATATTAATATACTTCTGTATTCTTCCCCATTCTTATCTCTGATAAATTAGAAGGAAATAAGAATTTATTATCTGTTAGAAGTCAATGTCTTTAAAACCTAGATTTTACATTATTATGTACTTGGTTGTGTTTCCACAAATAACCTTTTTTGTGTGTTGCTGTTGTGGGGATGCAGGAGTTAGTTGCCTGTAATTTTCAAAACAAACAGTATTTTCTCCTTATGTTGTTGCTATTATGTACCATTGAGTTGCCCACAACTCATACTAACCCTATACATAGTAGCTCTGAACCCTGCCCTATCCTGAGCAAGTCTCACTGACTCTGACAGAACTAATCCCATTGCACTAGTTACTGTCAGTCTATTTCATCTGTGGTCTTCCTCTCTTGTGCTGTCCTTTCATCTTTTCAGACATGATGTCTTCATCTAATAACTGGTCCCTCCTAGCCAGGTGCCCAAAGTACCTGAGACCAAGCTTCAAAATCCTTGTCTCCAAAGAGAAACTTTGTTTCACTCTCTCCAATACAGACCAATTGGTACTCCTGACGGCCCATGGTGTATGTTCAATACTCTTCTCCAGCACCATTACTCAATGACATCAATTCTTCTTCTGTCATCCTTAGTCATTGTCCAGCTCTCTGATGCATAGCAAGTAATTGCGAAGACCATGGCCTGAATCAGGTGCACCTTGGTGTCTAGACTGACATAATTACTCTCCAGCACTCTGAAGAGGTCCTTGACAGTAGACTTCCCCAGTGAAATTTTCCTTTTTATTTCCTGACTGCTGATGCCAAGAGTGTTGATTGTGGAGCAAAGCAAGCTGAAATTGTTAACACTCTCACTTTTCTTCATGTATATGTTTTTCTCAGGGGCCATCAAATCTAATATGCCTCACACCAATACTACATGATTGAAGGAGAATTGATTGATGCCTTTGAGCTGTGGTTCAGGAGAAGAGTATCAAATATATAATGGACTACTAAGAGAACAAACAGGTTCAACCTAGAGAGCGTGAAACCAGGCTGCTCCTTGGAGGCAAGGATTCTGAAGCTTCATCTGACATACTTTGGTCATGTTGCAAGAAGGGACCAGTCCTTGGAGAGGGACATCATGCTTGGGAGCGTGGAGGGACAGTGCAAGAGAGGAAGACCCTTGATGAGATAGATCGATTCAGTCACTTGGGTGGGGGTGTGGTGTGTCAGAGACAGTGAAGTTGGCACAGGATAGAGCAGGGTTTAGGACTATTGTGCATAATGTCATGATGAGTTGCAAACAACTCGATGGCACATAACAACAACAAACAACTTCTTTTTTTTTATGTTTACCTCTTGCTATGAATAGACACCTAAGGATTGCCTTTGTTGTATACTGGAGGTTTTTATTTATTGTATTTTCAAGGAACTTTTAAATTTCACTTTTTCTTTCTTCTATAACCTCAAATTACTTAAACAAGTTATTAATTAGTTCAAGGAACTTTTAAATTTCCCTTTTTCTTTCTTCTATAACCTCAAATTGCTCAAGTAGGTTATTAATTAGTTTCCATGACAGTTATTAATTTTTGTCATTAATTTTTTAGTTTTATAACATTGTGGTCTGAGAAGATACTTTGTATTAATTTGATGTTTTTGAAATTTGTTGAGGCTTGCTTTGTGTCCTAATCTGAGAAGAAAGTAAATTGGTTTTTTTTAAAAAAAAATTTTATTTTATTAGTTTGTGTGTGTGTACCATTAAATTGGATCCGACTGGTACAGGAGGAGATTACCCCTCCATCTCCAGCAGAGCATCTGGTGGATTCAAACAACATTTCTCTGGGATTGCAGTGTGTCTTCTTGCCACTAGGCCACCAGAGTTCTCTGTAAATTGGGTTTTAATTGGGTGACATACCCTGAAAACATTTGTGAAGTTAAGTTAGCTATTCTATAATTTAGTTCTTCATCTTTTTTAGTTTCTTTTGAGTTGACCTGCCCTTTAGTGCAAGTAGTGTATTAAAGTCTCCTACTACTGTTGTGATGTTGTCTATTTCATTTTTAAAATCTGTTATGTAGTTTTTTGTGTATTCTTCAGGTTTATTATTGGGTGCATAGATGTTAACTAAGATTATGCCTTCTTGATCTATTGTGCCTTTAAATATTATATCGTGCCCTTCCTCCTCTCTCTCTCTCTCTTAACACAAATTAATTGCTTTTATTTTGGTATGCATCCACATTTTAGCATTTAGTGGTTCTGAATACAAAGATGGAAAAAATGCAGCAATTTGCCAGCAGGTCAAACCGGCCAGTTTAAGGATCTACCACGCACACCGAGTTCTTTCTGAATTCCTGCTGAACATTGTGAGCTGCAGCACCTAGCCTAAGTGTGCTCCGGATTATGGGTTCTTGTTCTGCTACAATTGTCAGATTCCAAGCCAGACCCAAAGGATGGCAAGGATGACTGAATTAGATCCCTATCTGTTTAAAACGTCTTTCATTTTTTAAAACAAAAGCAATTACAGGAAAAGAAAACATTCAGAGGGACCATGTGTGCTAACAAGTGTCTTCATGTGGCCTTTCTCCAAGCTTAACTACCAAGGGCTCTGAGAGCTGGCAGGTTTGAGTAATCCTGTTGACCATTCTTGCCACTGTATCAAAACCTGAGCTAAAATAATGCATCAGCTGATGACAGCAGAGGGTGTCAGGGATGAGGACCCAGTGTTCATGTCCCAGACTGGTGGAGAGGAAATCAGTATGGATAGAAAACTAAGCAAGAGAGCTCAAAGGATGTTTCCAATCTTCCTTGATGGCTTCTGGCCAAAACAAGAAGTGTCATGGGAAGTGTGGGGTGTGACCGTGCAGGAAGCATCTCTGGTGGGAGGAAAGCAGCAGTAGCAGCACTTCTAGATCTGGTGGGGGAAGAGAAGATGTGGGGAAATTCCTGAATTCCTCACGAAAGGCCAATTTTAGAGGGGAGCAGAGGGAACTACAATCTATGCTTTGGCCAGAGGTGGGAGTTGAAGGAGAGTGGGGAAGGATGGCTTGGGGTGGGGACACCATTTAAGCCTTATGCACCCCACACACCCAGCAGTAGTCCCATAGGCTGTGACCTGAAATCTTCACATTTATTCTAAGAAGCCTCCGGAGCTGGAGGGCTGTTGCAGGGAGAGGGGACTGGAGGCAGGGAAGGGGAAAGGGGAGAAGGCAGAGACCCCAGGCCACGTATCAGCAGCAAAGTCATTGTGTGATGTGTCTCCTCACAGTTGAGTTAGATGTGCCCCAACACTTACAATGGGAACTCAATTTAAGCACTCTTTCTTGATCCCAGGAGTTCAACTACATGGACAGTGGTTACACTTGATAGGATGATTTGTTAGCACACAACTCAGGTATTTCAAGTGGACAAAAGTATCATTTACAGAATATTAAGAGAAATTGCCCTTGAACGAGAGCTTTCTTTCCAGTACTTCTGAGGCCTTCAAGACATACCTAGAAAACTGACTGACTACTGTGGAAAATGAGGACTGCTTACACTGAACGGGGGAGCAGGAAGGTCTGTGGGTTTCCTTTCTTATTAATTGCTGTAACACTGTCCTTCCGGTGGTTGAGGGAGTTTCATATTTTCTTTAGACATCATTAAGCTCCAAAGCTCCTGCAGGACTACTTTGATGTTATAGTAATTCTGACTCTGCTAGCATTGAGATGGCTCATGGGTCCACCACTCCATTAGAACTATTAACTCCATTCATACTAGTTTTTGATACAAATTACAAAGGGGGTGCTGCTGGGTATTTAGGTACACATTCTATTCTATATCTGATTTTCATAAATTATTCTTGGAGACCCAATTATCATACCTGTCCATCTTGTAAGTGTCTTTGTCACCTTCTAGACCCCAGCTAACTGTGCCATCTCCTACTCCTTTCTGACCTTCTTCCAAAACTTCAAAATTGAGAGGGACTTTTACTCTGGAGCCCTTGGTGGCTGCCATCTTGCATTGCTGTATCTCCTTTCTCATCTCTTGTGATGGCTTTAATACTAAAGCCTGTTTAATCAGAGATTAGTTGCAAATGCTCTTATGGGTGCCATTTGCTTGGCATATTTTTTTCTTCACTTTGATTTTTAGGCTATCTTTCTTCTCATTCTTAAGAAGTATCTCTTTAGACTATATATTGATGGATCTTTTTTTATGCATTATGCTACTTCACCCCTAGCCCCACTTAATCAGTGTGTTTTATCATTTACACTGATTATTAACAGGCCAGATTTTATCATTGCTGTGTTATTGCATTGCTTTTTCTTTTCTTCCTGGTTACTTTGCCCAATCTATTCTCCTTTGCTGTTTCTGTATGAATGTCTTGCAGAGTTGGTCTTGTTTTTAAAAAAATCCCTTAATTTCTTGCTTTTCAGCAAATGACCCAATTTCTCCTTTATATTTAATGGACAACTTTGCTGGGTACAAGATTCTTGTCTGGCAATTGTTTTCTTTCAGTCTTCTATATATACCATCTCATTGTCTTCTTGCTTGCATGGTTTCTGCTGAAAAGTCAGAGTTTAAGTCAGAGTTTTCCTTTGTATGTGACGGTTTTTCTCTTGTTGCTTTTAATATTCTCTCCTTGTCTTTGATTTTGGAGTACTTGACTATGATGTTTTTCCTTTGTGGTATTTTCTTTAGTACTGCTTCCATAATTTTCTTATTGGTCCCACTCACTCCTGGAATTTCAATCATAAGTATGTTGTTCCATTTGATGTCATCCCATATAATTTCAATGTTTTCTTCATTTTCCTTTTGTCTTCCTTTTACTGCATCTTCTAGTATGTTCTCATTGAGATTCTAATTCACTAATTGTCAGTTCCATCTCTTCTATTCTGCTATTGCTGTTGTTAGATGTCATTGAGACAGCTCTATTTCATAGCTACAGAAGAAACAACAGAATAGAAGGAAATACAGCTCAGCCTTGTGTCATTTTCAGAATTACTGCTGTGCTTGAATCTACTGTTGCAGTCATTGTGTCAATCAACCTCCTTGAGAGAGTTCCTCTGTTTTCTTCTGTCCTGCCAGCATGTTGAAAATTTCTGCAATACCAGTTTTAATATTCTGTATTGTATTATCATACATTTCTGTTGTATCTAGTACTGTACTGGTTATACCCTCTCTGGCTTGTAATTATTTTTAAAATTTCTTCTTGCTCTTTACTTATGGTTTCAACTCTTCCATTATTTGTAACTTTTCAGGACAAGTTCATGTAACTCCATATTGATGTATTTCTTCTACTTACTTGTCTCTAGGGAGCTTTGGTGACCTAGTTGCACAAAGCTGCGCTGTAGTCCTAAAGGCATATGGTTTGAGGCCACCAGCTGCTTTTCAGGAGAAGGATGAACATTCTCCTCTCATGCTATTAACTGCCTCTGAAAATCTGCCAGAGGTTCAGCTATGGGTTGGTTCTGACTCTACAGCACACAACAATAACAACAACCTGTCTCTGGGGTATTCATTGCATTTGCAACCTAGCTCTTTGTTGGGAAGAAAGCTTATTTTGAGTTTTTCCCCCCATGATATTTGAATCTTTTTGCTGCTTCCTTGGCATTTTGTGACATTCTTCTTGGTGTGTGTGAGGTAGTTTCTGTTGTGTGTGCATAGGTTGTTGTCAGCTCCTTATCTTTATGATGCTACTAATTATGACAAGCTACATAATTTAAGTGCTATCCTCAGTTCAGTTTCCCAGTGGCAATATTCCCTGCTGGTCATCTGTAAGTGGCTTTGTTCCCCATTTCCTATGGCAAACTTGTCACCTTATTGTCCTTAAAAGGGTAATGAGCTGGGATCTCTCCCTTTGCCCAGCTGTGTTGAGCCCACTTCATTGTCCTATCTTATAGTCTGATGGGGAAAGGCAGCTTCTCCAGGACTAGGCAAAGTGTCAGCAGGACTGCTAGGTACACTTTTCTCTCCAAGTTTCTGTAGGTACTAATGGCCATACATGTGTCCTCTTATGGGGCTGATTGGGAGAGGCTTTTTCTACCTAAGCAAAGTCCTTGTGGAGCTGGCAAAATCCTACAAAAGCTGCTGGGGTCATTGTCTTTCCCAACTTGCAGCAGATGCTAGTGGCCATCCAGAATATTCTTTAGAAATGTTGTTGTTATGTGCTGTCGAGTCGTTTGCAACTCATAGTGACCCTATGTACAATAGCCCTAAACCGTGCTCTATCCTGTGCCAATCTCATTGCCTCTGACACACCCATCCCGATTACCCCAGTCACTGAATCAATCCA
>NW_006399763.1:20823081-20824686 GCF_000299155.1 Elephantulus edwardii
GCTTCTCTAAGTTCCAGTGCAATCTTCAGAGTTTCTTTTGACATCCATTTTGGTCTTTTCTTCCTCTTCTGTCTTTGTAATGACCGCCTGCACTCTTCCTGGATGATACATTTAACATCCTCCCACAACTCATCTGGTCTTCGCTCATTAGTGTTCAAGGCCTCAAACCTGTTCCTGAGATGATTCTCAGGATTTAATTTTATACCACCTTTAGAAATGAGGATGGCAAGATTTTGCTTTGGGCACTTTATCAAGAGGATACAATCCGTAGAGAAGAACATCAAGCTTGGTAAAGCAGAAGGTTAGCAAGAAAGAGGAACATCCTCAATGACATTGATTTACACAATGGCTGCCACAGTGGGTCCAAGCACAGCAGTAGCTGTGAAGATTGCACAGGATGGGGTAGTGTTTCCATCTGTTGTTCTTGAAGCCCCTATGAATTGGAGTGGTCTCAATGACACTCTTTTTTGTTGTTGGTTTTGGTTATTTTTTTATCTGCAACGTTTTTAATTCTCATAAAGCCTTATGATCATATAATTTACAAATTTGTGCCAATAATACAGCTCCTCTACCGTAATCATTCTATTGAGGTGGTATAAGCACCATTACCAGTCACATAAATACAGTAGATGAACACCGTTTTTTAATATCTCCTTAAAGACAATCCTGAAGACCTGAGTCTTGGACGACAAAGAAGTTAAAATCAAAGTTACTACATCTCATCATACTGTCTTTTAAAAGCAAGTGACATGGTAGATATTTTATACAATGTGAGAAGTGTTAAGCATTCTTTATTTGATATCATACACAAACCACACTGAAATGCTTTTTGTTACTTAAAAGACAACATTTTATAAACAGGGAGTTTGAATTCTAGTCAAGAGCAAATATATAAAGTCTTTGCTAATTTATCTGTATCACTTGCATGTAAAGAGTCTGATAAATAGAAATTTATGCAAGTGAGTTGTGTTCTGTTCCACGTGACAATAATTAAATAAGATTCACATTATCAGTTATAGAAGTCTATAAAAAACCAGCTCCTAAAGATTGTGATGTGGCATCCACCATCTCTGTTAAAAACTGAGTATGACTAATCAAACTAACCTAGACTCCAGTCATCTCTTTGGAATAGAAAAGTAGTGAACAATACCTGCTAAATTACTACCAAAATTGTAAAAGTATGACCATACTAATTTAAACAAAGCCAATCTTACTGAATGTAGGACCATCTAACAAAAATATTTTATCTGCCATTAATGATCTAAATTTTGGTATGAGATCAATTTAAATATGGTACATGTAAAAAAAGAAGTCACAAGACATTTCCATTTGTAATAAATAAGGCAGTGGCCAACTATGCTACACATTGGTAGCTTTATTAAGCTATCAATTCTGCTCTTTTTGTCTTCTTAATGGCAGCAAAGATCATTTTTGTTCCAGGAATGTATTTCTTGGGGTTTTCCAGATACTCCATCAGTGTATCCTCTCCCCAGGTGATACCTTTGTTCTTATTGGCAGGATGTTAAATGTATCATCCAGGAAGAGTGAAAACGGTCATTACAAAGACAGAAGAGGAAGAAAAGACAAAAATGGATGTCAGAAGAA
>NW_006399763.1:20826241-20842080 GCF_000299155.1 Elephantulus edwardii
AGAGACAGGTCCTTGGAGAGGGACATCATGCTTGGTAGGGTAGAGGGACAGCGCAGGAGGGGAAGACCCTCTATGAGGTGGATTGATTCAGTTACTGGGGTAATCGGGATGGGTGTGTCAGAGGCAATGTGGTTGGCACAGGATAGAGCAGGGTTTAGGGCTGTTGTATATAGGGTCGCTATGAGTCGCAAATGACTCAACGGTACATAACAACCACAACAGCAATAAGACAATCCAAAGGCTTGACCAGTCTTCCGCCCAAACCATACAGCTTTGGTCCAGTCTTGTGTTTGTCCCCCTTTTCCAGGGTGTGACACTGGGCACACTTATGCACAAAAATTGTCTTGCCCTTCTGAATGTCACCCATTTCTAAGTTACTCTGTAGTCCTTCACAAGTTCAAGGTAAATGCTTAGGAGCTGGATATCCTGCTCTCTCAACTCTCTTTGCTTTTTGCCAAGATCCATTTGACATTGGTGATAATGTCTCTAGTGCCATATCCTCTTCTAAACCCAGCTTGTATTTCTGGTAATTCTGTCAATGTATTGTTCCAGTTGTTTCTGGATAATCTTCAGTAAGTACAGAGGAGTTATCTGTGTATCATTGACTTTGCAAAGTTATTTGACTATGTGGATCACAACAAATTTTGGATAACCTTAAGGAGGATGGGAATTCCAGAACACTTGTTTTTATGTGAAACCTGTAAATGAGGAAGCAGTCCTCAGACCAGAGCAGGGAGACATTTTACTGCATGGTTCAAAGTCAGGAAAGGAGTGTGTCAGGGATGTGTCCTATCTCCATACCTTTTGAATCTATATGCAGAACAGATCATTTGGGAGGCTGTGCTTTATGAGGCGGAACGCGGCATCAGGATTAGAGAAAGACTCACTAACAACCTACATTATGCCAATGACACAGCCTTGCTAAAACTGAAGAGGAACTGAAGCACTTGTAACAGAAGTTCAAGAACTGCAGTCTTCAATATGAATTGAAGCTTAACATCAAGAAGACAAAAATTCTCACCACTGAGCTAATTGGCAGCACCATGATGGATGGAGAAGAGATTGAGATTGTTAACAATTATAGCTTGCTCAGCTCCACAGTCAACACTCTTGGCAGTCAGGAAGTCAAAAGATGAATTGCATTAGGAAAATCTGCCTTTCCAGAGTACTGAGAAGAAATGATGTCAGTATAGAGACTAAGGTGCACCTAATCCAGTCTTCACCTAATCCATAGACTTCACAATTACTTGCTATCCATCAGAGAGCTGGGCAATGACTAAGAATGACAGAAGAAAAATGGAGGCCTCAGAGTTGTGGTTCTGGAGACGAGTCTTTAACATACTGTGAACTGCCAAGAAAACAAATAGGTCTGTCTTGAAAAGAGTCAAACCAAGTTTCTCTTTGGAGGCTAGAATTTTGAAACTCCATCTCACATACTTTGGGCATATGGACAGGTACAATGCCAATCCTTGGAGAAGGACAACATGTTTAGAAGGGTGGAGGAACAGTGCAGGAGAGGAATACCTCAGATAAGATGGAATGATACAGTAATGGGGGCGATGGACATAGGTGTCTCAGAAGACTGCCTCAGGACAGGGCAGGCTTCAGAGCTGTTGCACATGTGGTTGCTATGAGTTGCAGGTGAGTTGATGGCACATAACAATGACACTTAACAATAGCATGCACAAGCAACAACATTTATATTCTTAAGTTCAAGAAACATCAGTGACAGAGTCTCCATGAAATTAAATCTCTATTGTCTTTTAAATAAACATATGATAATATAAGAGTAAAACTCTGCTCTCAATCACTGTTCTTACATTGATTGTAGTTGGCCCTACAGGATGAGAGAATCACTTTGTGCAAAGGAGCAGAGCTGTCATTTACACAGCGAAGCGCATGGTTCCATCAATGCCGTGGTAATTGTACTGTATTATTTTTGTACTGTATTTTTTATAATATTTTTCAGTCTTTCAATCTCAGAAAGCTGAGTTCTAACAAGTCTGTGAATCATAATATCAGAGTGTGGATATTTTTGTTGTTATCATTTACTTAATTTAGTAGCAAAAAAGTCTTCCTCCAACCTATCTGATCCCTCAAGAGTGTCAAGCTTTGGATGAATTCTTGATACATTTAAAAATGTCTTCTATCCTACACTTACTTTTTGTTTCTAACTGTCAGGGTTCAAGTGGACTTTACAGATTTTTTAGTGAAAGAAGTAAAATTGACAGTATCCTGTTTAGCTTTTATTTTTGATGAAATAGATCATAAAAGAGTGGGTTACACAAGTTTAGTGTTTGTTTTTGTAAACTATGACAGTATATTGCCTTATTTTCAGAGCTGATCAATGGAATGATGTGCTAACATGATTACATTGTACTGAAATGAAGGAAATGATTTGGACCCAATCTAGAAATCTTTTGTTGATTCACCATTCCATGATTAGCTGTATTTGCTGTTTTATATTTTTATAAAGCAATTGATAAAATAGGAGCACGATACTATTTAAGATTTATGCACATTATTATCCTACATGTATGCTATTCATGCATATTTTATAGATTGAGAAACTGGGAAGCAAAAAGCAAAATAGCTTGCCTGTAGGCATTTGTTCCTATACTCATGAAGTTTTCGCTTTACTTTTGCTACAATTTTCTAATCTGAGATTCTAATTAATAAGCTTGTATTTTTTAAAAATCTTTGTAGTAACACTTTTCATATCTCTCAATAGATAGAAAAGAACCATCTGCCTATTTTTTAATATATATTTATGATTAAATATTTAATGGGAAAAATCAATGCTGTTTTGAGTGTTCAGGATATTCAATAAAGTAATTTAAGCCTACAGACAAATTCCTTGTATCTCTGAGTATCTACTGAAATGGGCTTTGGCATATAATCCTCTTCTTTTTAAAAATTATTTTATTATTGTGTGTACCAACAAATCGGATCTGACTGGTACAAGGAGGAGATTGTCCCTCCTTCTCCAGCAGAGCAACTAGTGGATTCAAACTGCTCACCTGTGGAGTAGCAGTACAGCTTCTTGCTACTAGGCCACCAGAGCTAGCCCTCTTCTTTTTTAAAAAAAAATTATTAATTGAGATTTTAATGAACGTTTATAAAGAACTTGGGTTTCCAATCGTTCATTGTTGCATATTTTCTTCCCTGCACCCCCCACCCCCCGCCCCAGGTAATTTTTTCTTGGGGAAAAAAGTTCTTTCATTGTTATACAGATTTTCCTCCATACCACTTTACTATGCAGCTCTTATTGTGGACTCTTGTCATGCCAATATTACCTAATCATATATTCTTTTTTATATTTCTCTTCCTCGTCTGTTTCAATGCCATGTAGGTTATTTATCCCCTTTTCTTAGTTTCCGCCTGGTCCCCATGTCTGTCCTGTTTTATAACAGTGGCATTATGCCATATTTGTCATTTTGTAACTGAGATATTTCACTTAGCATAATTTCCTCCATGGTCACTCACTTTGTATAATAATTCATGAGTTCCTTGTCTTTTAATGCGGCATAGTAGTTCATCGTGTGAACGTACCACAGCTGCTCCATTCATGTGTTGATGGACACTTGGGTTTTTCTCCAACTCTTTGCTATCATGAACAAAGCAGCAAAAAACATGGGTGTGCAAATATAGATATATGCTTGGGTAGCAGTTCTGGTTTCTTTAGGGTATATCCCCAGTAGTGGAATTGCTGCGTCAAATGGCACTTCTATTTCCAACTTTTTTTTAAAATTTTTTTATTATTTTTGGTAAACATTTACAGTGATTTTGGATTTCCATTCATTCATTGTATTTCCAACTTTTTGAGAAAGCACCATATAGCCTTCCATAATGGTTGCACCATTTTACGCTCCTGCCAACAGTGAATAAGGATCCAGTTTCTCCACAACCTCACCAACATTTGTTTGTTGTTCTGTTAAAGTTTGCTATTTTTACTGAGGTGAGATGATTATAGTTGTTTTGAGTTGCTTCTGTCTTAGAGCTAGGGATTTTGAACATTTCTTCATGTATTTGTGTGCCACCTGAATGTTGTCATTGGTGAATTGTCTTGTTCATATCCTGTGCCCATTTTGCAATTGGGTTATTTACCTTTATCTTGTTGTGGTGCTTGAGAACTTTATAAATTCTAGATATAAGTCCCTTACTAGACATATCATTGCCAAATTTTTTCCCCCTCAGTTTGTGGCTTCCCTTTTTACCCTGTTGAAGAAGTTTTTGGATGTGCATAGAGATTTGATTCTTAGAAGGTCCTATACATCTATTTTATCCTCTCCTGGTTGTAGGTATTATCTTCTTCTTCTTCATTAGTCTCCTTTGGAACTGATGCAATGTTTTTAGAGCACAGACTTTCATATGAGCTCCCAATTTAGTGTGTGTTCCTTATTTAAAGAAATGTTTTAGAGAACAAAAATTTTACATCTAGCAGCAGGTTTATTAGTAAAATAAGAAATTATTTTACTTTTGGGATTTTATAGTAAGATTTCCATCTTCTATCACAAAACAAAATCTTGAATGTGTTTCAAAAGGAGCATTTTTCAGTATACACTGCAGTTATGTATTGGGCACAGGAAAATGTTTAATTATAGAAATTGCCTGTGGTGACGTATTTGACATGTTAACAGAAAAACCAGCAGTTTCAGTTTACCAGCTGCTCCTTTAGATAAAGATAAGCAGCTTATTCTCTGCAAAATTTACAGCCTTGGAAACCTAATGGAGGGTCACTGTGAGGCAGAATTGATGTGATGGTAGTGGATTGATTTAGTTTAGTGGAGGCCCTGGAGTACAAATGGATAACTAAAAGGCTGTAAGTTTGAGACTACCCAGTGGTGCCTCAGAAGAAAGACCTGGGGATCTACTTCCAATTAATTAGCCATTGAAAATCCCGCAAAACATAGTTCTATTCTGACACACATAAAACTGCAGAGAGTCAGCACTGACTCAAGAGCCACTGGTTTTAGTTTATGAAAGTAATAATTACTAGTATTTAATTAAGAATGTTGTTGTTGGGGAGCTCTGGTGGTCTAATGGCAAGGAGATGCAACTACAATCACAGAGGCGCACGGTTCGAATCCACCAGATGCTCTGCCGGGGAAGGAGGGACAATCTCTTCCTGTACCAGTCAGATCTGATTTGACAGTACACACACACACACACACACACGCACACACACGAATGTTGTTTTTGTTGTTGTTAAGTGTCGTTGAGTCATAGACAACCCATAGTGACCCTATAAACGAAAGACCTGAACCAATTAAGAATGATAACAAAAACAAATTTTCTGTCTTTCTGGATACTAAAGTTATTGTTGCTAGGTTGGTGTTAGGTGTCTCTGAGCTGAGGACAGCCCGTGGTGACCCTGTCCTATCAGGATCACCACAGATCTGAACCCTGTCCTCCCCTGTGCCATCTTCACACTTACTGACACACTAGAGCCCATTGCAACAATCACTCTGTCACACCACCTGAGTGAGGATCTTCCTCTACTTCACAGATCCTCTGCCTTTCCAAGTATGATGTCTTTCTCCAAGGAATAGCCACTCCTAGCAACATGCCTGAAGTACGTAAGATGAAGCCTTATTATCTTTGCCTCCAAGAAGCATGTTGCTGCATTTTCTCTCAGACATATTTATTTGTTCTTTTCGCAGTCCGCTGGATGTTCAGTTCTCTTCTCCAACACCGAAGCTCAAAGGCATCGATTTTCCTTCTGTCGTCCTTATTCATTGCCTAGATCTCAGATGCATCACAAGTGAATGAAAAGACCGTGGCCTGATTCAGACACTCCTTCATCCTTAAACTGTCATTGCTTCTCAATAATTTGGAGAAGCCTCTGACTGTAAACTTTCCCAGTACTATACATATGTTTACTCATGCATGAATGCTAGTACCTAGGGTGTTGATTGTGGATCCAAACATGATGAAATCATTGCCATTTCAATCTTTTCTCCATCTATCATGATGTTGTCTAACAGCCCAATGATAAGAATTTTTGATGTTGATATGTAATCCTTATTGAAGGCTGCTTTGATCTTGAAAGTATTTATTCTTTGACCTTCTACAACAAGTGCCTCAAATCCTTATCACTTTCAGCAAGCAGGACTGTGTCATTTGAATAATGCAGATTATTGATGAGTTTTCCTCTAATCCTGATGCCACATTCTTCTTCAAAGGGTCCAGCTTCTCAAATGGTTTGCTTAACATACAGATTGAATAAGTATGAAGAGAGAATACATGCTGATGCATCCCCTTCTTAATTTTTGCCATGAAGTATTCCCTTCTTCTGTTCACATAACAGTCTTAGTATAGGTTTTGCATGAGTACAATTAAATGCTCTGGGATTCCCATTCTTCTCAGTATTAGCTATAACTTGTTATGATCCACACAATCAAATGTCTTTACACAGTTGTTGTTGTTGTTATGTGCCGTCGAGTCATTTGTGACTCATAGCGACCCTATGTACAACAGCCCTAAACCCTGCTCTATCCTGTGCCAATCTCATTGCCTCTGACACACCCATCCCGATTACCCCAGTCACTGAATCGATCCACCTCATAGAGGGTCTTCCCCTCCTGCGCTGTCCCTCCACTCTGCCCAGCATGATGTCCCTCTCCAAAGACCTGTCTCTCCTTACAACATGTCCAAAGTATGTCAGGCGAAGCCCCAGAATCCTTGCCTCCAAGGAGCAGCCTGGTTTAACCCTCTCTAGGATGAATCTATTTGTTTTCTTGGCCATCCATGGTACATTCAGTACTCTTCTCCAGCACCACAGCTCAAAGGCGTCAATTGTCCTTATATCCTCCCTAGTCATTGTCCAACTCTCTGATGCATAACAAGTGATTGCAAAAACCATAGCCTGTATCAGGCACACCTTAGTCTCCAGAGAGACACTGTTGGTCTTGAGTACTTTAGAGAGGTCCCTAACCGCAGACTTTCCCATCGCAATACGTTTTTTTATTTCCTGGCTACTGGTGCCAAGAGTGTTGACCGTGGAGCCGAGCAAACTGAAGCTGTGAACAATCTCAATCTCTTCACCATCCATCCTGCTGCTACCGATTGGTCCAGTGGTGAGAATTTTTGTCTTCTTGACATTGAGCCTCAGTCCATATTGAAGGCTGCAGTCCTTGACCCTCGGCAGCAAGTGCATGAGGTCCTCCTCAGTTTCAGCGAGCAGGGTTGTGTCATCTGCATAATGCAGATTGTTGTTAGATTGTCCACCTATCCTAATGCCACACTTCTCCTCATAGAGAAGAAAGCACAAATAGATATTTTTCTAGTATTCTTTACTTTTAGTCAGAATTCTTCTGATATCAACAATGATATCCCTAGTATCCTGGCCTCTTCTTAATCCTGCTTTAACTTCTGGAAGTTCCCTATCTATATACTGTTCTAGCCATTTTTTAATGATATTCAGCAGTATTTTACATTCATGTGATATTGATGATATTGTTAGATAGTTTCCACATTCAGTTGGATCACCTTTCTTAAGTATTAGAATATAAACCTTTTGCAATCCATTGGCCAGAAATCTATCCAGGGCTACATCTGTTAACTGAAACAAGCCAGTTGGTATTTCATCGATTCCTGGGGCCTTATTCTTTTTGCCAGTACCTTCGGTGCAGCTTCAACTTCCTCCTTCATTACCACTGGCTCTGCCTCATATAGTAGTTCCTGGAATTTTTCAGGGTCAGTCAATTCTTTTTGGTTTAGTGACTCTGTGCCACTCTATCTTCTTTTGATGGATAATTCAACATATTGCCCATAGCATCTTTCAGTTTTGCGACTTGAGGTTTAAATTTGTTTTTCCATTCACTCAGTTTGAGAAATACTGAGTTCATCTCTTTTTATTCTCTAATTCCAGCTCTCTGCACCTTCCATTAGAGTATTTTTCTTTTTCTTCGTGAACTGCCCTTTGTAATCTTCTGTTAGTTCTTTTTCTTCAGCATGCTTTCCTTTTGTTTTTGCTTCTTGATGCTCTAGTGCAATTTTTAGGGTCTCTTTTGACATACAGTTTGGTTTTTCCTTTCTCCTCTGTCTTTGTAATGTCTTTTGCTGTCTTTGTTAATATCCTTGTCATCCCCCAACTCGTCTGATCTTCAGTCATTCAGTGCCTCACATCTATTCTTAAGATAATTTAGAAATTCAAGAGGAATATACTCAAGATCTTATTTCTTTGTGGACATGTTTTCACTTTGTTCATCTTCAGTTTGAACTTACACATGAGTAATCGGTAGTCTGAGCTGCCCCTGGCCTAGTTTGGACTGGTGATATTGAGCTTCTCCAGTGATTCATTTCACAGGTGTACTCAATCTGATTTCTAGGCAGTCCATCAGGTGAGGTCCATGTGTAAACTGTGTGTTTTAAAGAAAGCTATTTGCAATGAATAAATTATTGAACATACAAAATTTGATCATTCTATTTCCAGTCTCATCTGTCACCAAGTCCATACTTTCTCACTACCTTTCCTTCTTCATTGTTTTCAATTTTTGCACGCCATTCACCAATTATGAACACTTCTTGACTGAATATTTGAACAATTTCTGTTCAGCTTTTTTACTTCATGATTCCTTCCATTTGCTTCAGTTACATAAGACTCAAGGGGAAGACTCAGAAATTTTTCAACACCTATATTTTATTTCCTATAGTTTTAATGACTTGTTTTCTTCTTTTATGATACCCTTGATGTTATTCCATAACCTGTCTTGGTTATTAGTGTTCACTAATCTATTCAAATCTATTCTTGGATATTTAAATTCTGGTGAGAGAAAAGGATTTTAACACTCTATCTCACATACTTTGTTTTTGGGCAAGTATCCAGGAGGAAACAGTCCTTGGAGAAGAACATTATGCTTGGAAGGGTGGAGGAACAGTGTAGGAGAGGAAGATCCCAGAGGAGATGGATTGATATAGTAACTGAGGAAATGAGCATAGGTGGGTTGGGGTCAGTGAGACTGGCTCAGGATAGAGAAGGCTTCAGGGATGTTGTACAGAGGGTTTCTATGAGTTGCAAGTGACTTGATGGCTTTTAACAACAACAACATTTGTAAGCTTATATTTTGACTCTCATATTTGTGTTAAGTTTCTTCAGCTTCATCTTGAGATTGCATATAATTGATGATCTCTTATATAATAGGCCCTTGGCCTTTTGCAGACTGGTTAACATTGAACTTCTTCACCATGTCTTTCCACAGATGGAATTAATTTGATTACTGTGTATTCTTTTGGGATATATACATATATTCTGTTTATTTTAAAAGAATATTTGCAATGGATAAGAGGAAGACATAAGACTAAATAACTCTACTCATCAAAAAAAGGAAGAAAGGCCATCACTTGAAGAGTTGAGTAAGAACGTTTGTAATTAGATAATTGTTTCAAAGGAGCCTGTTTCAAAATCAGAAATGTCTGTAATTCATCTTATAAACCAAGTCAACTACTTTTTTTCTCATCAGCAACTGTATTCTTAGTATTCACAAAGTACACTGTGCTGTATTTTGATCTCCAGTTAGTGAAAAATGAACTTGATCCCTACCATCTTGGAACTCATATTTTGTTGGTACTATTTTTAAGCCAGATCTCTCATTAGTATGCTTTCCACTATTTAGGAGAAAGAGTGGTATTGATAAGTTCAATATTATTCAAGCACAAAAACTCTATAAACAGTGGAGAAATGATGAAAGTTATACAAGTGTTCAGGTGTTTCACTCATAGGGTCAGTATGAGTCTTCTATGACTCCATGGCATCTAACTACCACCACCACTACCATCAAAACAATAACAACATGGAGCTCTGTTGGCCTAGTAGGTAGAAAGTTATGCTACCAAGCCAAAGGTGGGTGATTTTAATCTGTGTCCCTCAGGCCTGGTTTTAATTGGTTTTGGTCAAACATTTTTCTAAGTGGTATAGTACTGGTCTGTCCATTTGCTGTACAGAGATAATTTGTGGTTGTTGTGATGCTAAACAC
Source organism: Elephantulus edwardii (assembly GCF_000299155.1). Classification (NCBI taxonomy): domain Eukaryota; kingdom Metazoa; phylum Chordata; class Mammalia; order Macroscelidea; family Macroscelididae; genus Elephantulus; species Elephantulus edwardii. The sequence continues at coordinate 20,836,219 of NW_006399763.1, forward strand.
TGTGACATTGATGTGTCAAATGCGATATGGTTACCCATGGTGGACAGTATTTGATGGAGCTCCCCAATTAAAACAAGCTTAGAAGCAGGAGTGGCATCCACTTCTGAAATAGTTTGCCTCCAGAAACTCTATGAACATTGCAAAATGATGAAAGTTATACAAGTGTTTAGGTTTTTCATTCATAGGGTCGCTATGAGTTGTCTATGACTAGACAGAACCTAACAATAATATTGCATAGATGTAAAACTGACATCATATGCCTCCAGTCTGCAAAAATATCCAATCATCTAATTAACATTTCTTTTGTCCTCAGACCATGTTTTAACTTCAATATAGTCATGCAGAGTACCTTATCTGTCTGTTTACCAAGAAGAGAAATGTACCTTTCATTGAATTAGCATCTGTCTTTTCTCGGTCATTTGTAAACTGTAACTCACGTCCAGTGTTAATGAGAAACTGTCTCTGAGAATCCTAAAGTTTATTATTCTCAGTCATATGTGAATTATACCTTAAACTATCTACCAGGAGGGGAAATACATCCCCCTGGATTAGCATTTATGTTTTTAAAACTGTTATTCTCAGTCATATGTAAATAATATCACAAGTTGTCTATTTACTAGTAATTGTAAGGTGTTCTTTTTGAATGTAAAAATCCTACAGCTTGTAAGCTGTTCTTTATGAATGTAAAAATCCTACAGCTTTGAACTAGCAATATTCCTATATTAAGTAGATTAACACCTAACCCAAGTATAAAAACAAATGACCACCCTTAAGAAGGAGGTTTTTGAGAGGATTCCATCTGCTTTCCCAGATCTGCAATAAAGTACTTTGGATATTGCAATCTGTCTTATTGGCAACTGACTATGGAAAGAACCCCTTGCATTCAGTGACACAGGGGTTATAACCTCAGCAAATCAAACTCAGCTGTGTAACACTTGACTCATTGTTTTTCTTGGAACATTATTTTTTTTTTTAAATCGTTTTTGTTTTGTTTTTTTTTTTTAAATTGTGTTTTGGTTTGCTTACAAAGTTTGTATAAAGTGTATTTCACACTATTCTTAATTCACATTGTGTTTCATACAATCATTTTTTGACCATCATTATCCTCTCTTTTGAGGTCCCTGCCAAATAATTCCCATTTCCTTCTTCCCCTCCCTTCACTTACCAAATTGCACATCCCTGTGGTTTTGCCCTCCCCATTCTCACCCCTTTGCTCCTTCCCCTTTCCCTCTTGGGTCCCCATATATGGTTTACTAGTTACTCTTCTATTTTTAAAATAATAGTTTTATGCCATATTTGTCCTTTTGAGACTGAGTTCATTTAACATAATGCTCTCCAGTCTCTCCTGAGTTATGTAGTATTTTGTGAAATCATTTCTCCTGAGTGCTGCATAGTATTCCATTGTGTGAATGTACCACAATTATTCAATCTATTTAGTTGTGGTTGGGCATTTGGGCTGTTTCCACATCCTTGCTATGATGAATAATGCTGCTATGGACATTAATGTACAAATCTCCATTTGTATCTCAGTTCTAATTTCCTTGGGGTGTATTCTTAGTAGTGGAATAGTTTCTTTGTTTAATTTTTTTAGGAAATGTCAAACTGCCTTCCAGGGTTGTTATACTATTTTGCAATGCCACTAACGGTGTATAAGAGTTCCAACATTTATTGCTTGCTGCCCTGCTAAATTTTGCTGCTGCTACTAGAGTGAGATGGTATCTCATTGTGGTTTTGATTTTCTTCTCTCTTATTGCCAGTGATTTTAAGCATTTCTTCATGTTTTAGAATGTATTGCTTCTTATTGTCTCAATTACAAATTTCACACTCATTTCATAGTTTATGTATTTTATTTAAATCTTCATACAATTTTGTCTTCCTTATAGCCTTTCTTAGAATCCTTAACACTAGTTCCTTAATCCTATTCCCATGAGTATCATAACTCAAATAACTTAAAAAATTCAATAAAATCATTAACCTGTTGTTGTTGTTGTTGTTATGTGCCATCATTAACCTAAATGTCATTAATTTATTTTCATTTTTAACATATAAAAATTTCATGTATGAAAGGCAGATCTTTCATAATTTAATTTGTTTCTCATATTTCCTGATACCCTAATTCCCATTATTAATTTCACATTGTTGTAACAATTTTCTGCAAACTGAGTAACTTAAATAACTCAAATTTATTCTCTTGAAGTCTGGAAGACACCAATTCAAAAGAATGATATCATGGTGTCAGCTGACTGTATTCCTTCATAGGAAAATCCATTTCCTTGATTTTTTTTTCACTTCTGGAGGTCACATCACCTGCTTTTTTTGCCTCATGGCTAGTTCCTGATTTTACCTTAATGTCTTTATTCCATAATCACTCTTCCTTCCACTCTCCTGCCATCTTTTAAAGATCCCTCTGTTCTCATAACCTACTATCAATATTTCTAATTTTATCTGCAAAGTCCTATTTGCCCTATATATTAACAATTGTGGGTTTCAGGAATTGGCATGCAAATGTCTTTGGGAGGCTATTTTTCTGTCCATCATACTTGCTAGCATTTTAAGCTATCTTCCACTGTATTAGTCTCTCCTGTAGTTGAACACTTCTGAATGTTGTCCCCTGAATCTTATGAGATCTCATATTAACATCTTTACTTTTCCCATGTTTAAATGCTTTTACCTGTTAACAACAACTAAATACTAGTCATGCTTCAGTTCTCAGCTTCCTCTCCTGACCACTATAGCCCATTACAAATTTATTATTTTCTTGAAATCTTCTCTTTGTTATTTTATAAAACATATGGAGAAGACAACATTGACTGTATATTTCCTTGTATTGTTATCACAATTATCCTAGGACCATGAAAAAAAGTATTTAATCAGAACCTGATATTGTTAGATGCATTGCACTGGATTCAACTCAAAGCTACTCTACATATAACAGGACAATACGCTGCTTCATCCTGCACAATCGCTGCTGTGCTGAAGCCCATTTTAATCACTCTGTCAGTCCACCTATTTAACAATTTACATTTTTATCTCTAACAATTTTCTTTAATAAGCTGATATATCTCTCTAGTGTCCAGTCCCTTCTGATAACATGTCTAAAATGTGAGAGAAATAATTGTCATTCTTATTTCTAAGGAGCATTGTGGCTGCTTTTCTACCTGTAAAACATTACTTTTTAGATAGTAAGTGAATAAGGGTGATTTTTTTAGTTTGCCTTTTTCTTCACCTAAATTACCTGTTCATTAATTTTTTGTCTATTCTCCCTGTAGCTTCTTATATTAATGATTTTATACTATAGTTGCCCTTCTGTGGCTGATTATGCTACTCAGCATAATTTGTTATGTTGTATAGTATTTAGAAAAAAATTCTTGGTCAGTTTTAGTGATACAAAATAATCCATTGTGTGAATGCACAAAAGTTTTTTTTATCCATTTGATCACTGGCAGACACTTTGGTGCTTTCCAGATCTTTGCTGTTATAATTAATACTGAAATAATTATGCATGTGAGTATGCCAATTTTTGTTGCAACCCTTATTTCTTTAGGATATATACTTGAATAAAAATTGCTGGATCAAAAGGTATTTCTATTACCAACAGAATTTAATTTTAGTTCAATGTGTTATGTTTGATTAAACATGGATTTTTAAATTATAATATCCTCGGTTGAACTATACCTCTGACACTTTTGAGGTATTTACTGTGTGGCATTTGTTGATTTTTGTTTACAGATCACATATGACACAATGGAACTTCTTCATTAGGTTTTCTAGCCTAAAATACTTATGGGACCAGATTCCTGTTTCTTTTTCTCCTAAAGATTCAAATCACTAACCATTCAATCAACAACTGAGTAGTATTTAACCTTTGTTTTGCCAGGGAGCCTTTTGAGTTGTATAACCTCAGACAATTTTATCTCCACTGCAACTTAAGTCTTTAATTTTTAAGTTGAATATATTTTCATTATAAGATTGACTCAACATGCAAATTAAATATAAATTGTGTAAATATAGATTGTGAATTACCTGGTTCATAATGAGAATCCAATAAAACCTTTTATGTGGTTATTGACGTTTGAAGGGAAAATAGTTTGTGAGAGTTCAGAGGACTGAGAAGGAATATATAGGTAGGAAAGACTTTATAGAAAAAGTGAGATTTGAGTTGTTGTTGTTGTTATGTGCCGTCGAGTCATTTGAGACTCATAGCAACCCTATGTACAACAGCCCTAAACCGTGCTCTATCCTGTGCCAATCTCACTGCCCCCGACACACCCATTCCGAGTACCCCAGTCACTGAATCAATCCACCTCATAGAGGGTCTTCCCCACCTGCGCTGTCCCTCTACTCTACCCAGCATGATGTCCTTCTCCAAAGAACTGTCTTTCCTAGAAGATGAAAACAGGACTCAAATGATAGGAGTTTGGTTCCTAAATCATATTGGGAGATTTCAAAGGACAGACTAAGGGTAAATGTTGTGAAAAGATTATGATCCATTTATAAGTTTAGGCCTTCATTATTTTTTATCTGTGTTGTTAGGGGGTGTGCAAATGTAAAAACTGTGCTAATTGGTGGCTTAGTGGTAAGGTGCCAAACTACGAATCCAAAGGCACTCAGTTCTAATTCATCAGCTGCTTTGTGGGAGAAAGATGAGAATTCTCCCTTGGTGCCAGTTATTGCTTCTGAAAACACATTAAAGGGTCAGATATGAGGCAGTTTCAACTCAGTGATACATAACAACATCAACAACAACATCACTAACATCAAGGTGGGAGTCTCTGTCCTAGTTTATGTAGTCTATGGCATGTTTTGCTGTTGACCAAACATGTTATGGCTGTTGACCAAAGGTTATATGGTTGATTCCAGTGGTGGATTAAAAAAAGAAAGACAAGTAGTCTCTTTCTATTGAAATTTACAGCCTTGGAATCCCAATGGACAGTTACTGTGAGTCAGAATCAGTTTGATGGCAGTGAGTTTTGACCATAAGCACCAAGAGAGGTCTCAGTACATATTTAGCACTCAGAGACTGTCTGCCAAGTAAACAAATAGAGAAACACAAGAAAATACTTGGGCGCGTGGCCAAGAGAGATCAGTCCTTGGAGAAGGACATCATGCTTGGAAAGGTTGGAAGGACAGCACAGGAGAGAAAGACCCCCAGATGAGATTGAGGTGGACTGATACAGTAATGGGGACAATGAGGGTTGGTGTGTAGGAATCAATGAGACTGGCTCAGGACAGGGCAGGGTACAGAGCTTCTGTACGCAGGGTCACTTGGGTCACAGGTGATTCAACAACACATAAAAACTATAAAAAATATATAATATCTTGCTCAGAATTTGATTAGATACCAACTGGCATGTTCCAACACACAGATGAAGCCTTGGACATGCTCAGTTTGTGACAGGAAATTTGGAAGACAGCTATGTGACTGACTGACTGGAAGATAACCATATTTTTCTCAGTCTCAAGAAAACGGATTCAATTAAATGTGAGAATTATTGAACAATATCTTTAATATCACATGCATGTAAAAATCTTTTTGAAGATTATCTGAAAATGACTAGAACTTTATATCAACAGAGAACTGCCAGAACTTCAACCTGACGTTGGAAGAGGCCATGCCACAAGGGTTATCATTGCTGATGTCATATGGATCCTGGATGAAAGTAGAGAATACTAGAAAGATACCTGTTGTTGTTGTTGTTATGTGCTGTCGAGTCGTTTCCGACTCATAGCGACCCTATGCACAACAGCCCTAAACCCTGCTCTATCCTGCGCCAACCACACCGCCTCTGACACACCCAGCCCGATTACCCCAGTCACCGAATCAATCCATCTCATAGAGGGTCTTCCCCTCCTGCGTTGTCC
>NW_006399763.1:20843384-20846790 GCF_000299155.1 Elephantulus edwardii
TCATCACCATAGGCTCTTGCTCATATGTTATTTCTTTAAATTCCTCTGTATCTGCCAATTCCTTTCTATATAATGACTCAGTATATTCCTTCCAACTTCTTTTAATACTTCCTGGATCAATGGTTAAATGTTCTGAAGACAGATTGTTCTAGCTGATGAGAAAAGGTAAATATACTCTAGATACAGTATAAAGCTGCTGGACATCAGTGCCTGAACTGATTGGCAATATTCTCTCTAGTCTAAGAATGTGGGATCTTTCAATCTTCTTTACTTATTTCAGAAATATAATGAGGATAAAGAAGCATTAATATGTAGATAACCATGGCAACATAATAGTTTCATAGCTATAATGAGCATCATTTTCCAAGTTAAGAATAGCAAAGCATATTGAGAGCTTTACTTTAAAGATGATTTCTAAGTCTGGGTGATAGAACATCTGAAGGATTAAAACATAGAGTATTTATTCAAACAAAATTTTGCATGTTCTCCTGGATAATGGGAAATAAGTTATTGAGGTATTGTTGCTATTTTCATCAAATGCTGTTAGGGGTTGCCAAGTCAATTTTGACTTACAGTAACCCTTCGGCAAAACAAAACTCTGCTCAGTCCTGCAACTTATTCACAATCCTTGCAGCCACTGATCCAAGCATCTCACTGAGAGTCTTCATTATTCCACAGACCCTCTACTTTACCAAAGCATAATGTCTTGCTCCAGAGACTGCTCCTTTCTGGTATCATGTCTGAAAGATGTGACGCAAAATCTTACCATCCTCACTTCTTTTTTTTTTTTAATTTTTTTTATCCTCACTTCTAAAGAGTATCCTGGCTACACTTCTTCTAAGATATATTTGTTTGTTCTTCTGGCAGTGCATGATCTATTTAGTATTCTTCACCTATACCATAATTCAAAGAGCAATTATTCTTTGGTATGCACTATTGATTCTCCAGCTTTCGTACAGACTTTTGAGAATTACAGTGGCAATCGGGAGTGCCATGGCATGGGGCAGGCACACCAAAGCATTGATTTCTTGTCTGCTGCTTCCATGGTTGCTGATTGTGGATCCAATGAAAATTAAATTTTTAACAAGTTCTAATTGAATCTCTTTATCTTTAAGTTATTTATTGACCTAGTTATAAGGTTTTGGGTTTTTTGATTACTGCTTTAATATTGTTGTTATTGTTGTTGATTGCCTTCAAGTCAAGCACAACTCATAGTGACCCTATGAACAAAAGGCTTGAAATTCTACAACTTCGACATTTATCAAAGTTCATAGGGTTTCCAGAGGCAGGTTATTTAGGAAGTCTATGCCGCTCCTGCTTCCAGTATTGTATTACAACCCATAATTAAGTCTGCAGTCTTTGATCTTCATCAGTAAGTGCATTAAATCTTCATTTTCTACAAGCATGATTGCATCATCTATATACTGTAAGAAGAACTATAAAAAAAGAACAAATACATTCTGGAGAAGGTGCAGTCAGAGTTTTCCTTAGAGACAAAGGTGATGAAGCTTCATCTCACATACTTTGAGCATGTCGCTAGGGAGGCTAGTCCTTTAAGACAGACACCATGCTTGGAAAAGTGGAGGGACAGTGAAAGAGGAAGACTCTCACCCCCTAAGATTGACACAGTATCGGCAATGATGGGCTCAATTGTGGCAAAGATTGTGAGGATAGCACAGGACAGGATGAGGTTCAGGTCAGTTTTTCATAAGGTCACTATGAGTCGCATTTGACTCACAGCACCTAAGAACAGCAATCATGATGAAGCCTATTGGCCTAGTGGTGAGATTTTTTAATTTCATGTTTAGATGCAATCCATATTGAAGACTAGAGTCCTTGATGTTCTGCAATCACTTTAAATATTCCTCAGTTTTGGTGAACAAAGTGTGTCATCTGCACAACACAGGTTGTTGATGAATCTTCCTCCAATCCTGATGCCACATTCTTCTTCAAGTCCAGCTGTCTGAATGATCTGTTCAGCATACAGATTGAAGAGGTCACACTACTCATTTCTTGATTTTTTTATTATACCAGTTTATTTACAAAATCGGAATCTATTGTTTTTCCACACCATTTCCCTAACCTCCCTGACCCATCAAATTGTGTGATCTCATCATTAATTCCCCTCCAATATCCTCACCTGTCTGTTTGCATCCCCCCTCTCAAATCCTCATGCTCATTCTCTACAATAATGGTTTTATATAGCATTTGTCTTTATGGTACTGAGTTCACTCAGCATAATGTTCTCTAGTCTCCCCCAAGTGAGGTAATAATTTACAAAATTATTGCTCCTGCATGCTGTGTAGTATTCCATTGTGAGAATATACCATAACTTCTCAATCCATTCGATTGTGGTTGGATATCTGGGCTGTTTCCATATTCTTGTGACGGTGAACAATGCTCCTATGAACATTAGTGTACAAGTCTCTGTTTATGCCTCAGTTCTCATTTTCTCGGGATATATTGTAAGCAGTGGAATAACTGTGTCATATGAAATTTCTATATTCAGCTTTTTGAAGAATCATCAAACTGTCTTCCAGAGTGGTTGTACCATTGTACAAACCTACTAACAATGTGTAAGTGTTCCTATATTGTCACATCCTCTCCAACATTTATTTCTTGCTGTTCTGTTAAACTTTGTCACTGCTACTTGAGAGAGATGGTATCTCATTATTTTTATTTGCATCTCTCTAATTACCATTGATTTTGAGCATTTTTTCATGTGTCTGTTGGCCATTTGAGTATCTTCCTCTGTGAAAATTCTTGCCATGTCTTTTGCCCATTTTGTGATTGGATTATCAAGTCTTTTTCTTGCAGAGCCCCAGGAATATTCTGTAAACTTTGGTTATGATATTCTTGTTTGAGCTGGTATTGCCAAATGTTTGTTCCCAGTCAGTAGATTTTTATTTTGTGGCGATTTTTTGTTTTGTTTTGTTTTTTTAACCCTGTTAGAAAAATATTTTGATGTGCACAGGGGTTTAATCCTTAGACAGTCTCATTCATTATTCTGAGTCACGCAGTGTTAGCCATTGCAAAGCATGAGCACAATCAAATGTTTGGAATTCCCATTCTTCTCAATGTTAGCCACAATCTGTTTTGATCCACTTAGGTAAGTGCCTTTGCATAGTCTATAAAACACAAATAGATATCATTATGGTATGCTGTGTTTTCATCCAGGAACCACCTGACATCAAGTTCTACATGTGTATAATCAAGTAATTTATAATTACCATTTTTCATAACTCCATAGTTTCTCATGATTCATAGAGTTTAATGCCTTTATATAATCATTAAAATACATGTACACATCTTCTGTTATTCTGATATTTCAGCCAAGTTCTGTCTGACTGTTATGTGCCGTCCAGTCATTTGCAACTCATAGCGACCCTATGCACAACAGCCCTAA
>NW_006399763.1:20847905-20878767 GCF_000299155.1 Elephantulus edwardii
TTTTATTAATTTTAATGAACATTTATAGAGATTTTGGATTTCCATTCATTCATTGTTGCACTTTTTTCCCTGCCCACCCACCCCCAGTTCTCTCCTCTCTTCTAAAAGCAAAAGAAAAACTGAGTGCACTCCACTATGCAACCTTACTTCTGGACTTTTGTGATAACCATAATACCCTATCATATATCACTTTTTTTTGTTTGTGCGTGTACCGTCAAATTGGATCTGACTGGTACAGGAGGAGATTGCACCTCCTTCTCCAGCAGAGCACCTGGTGGATTCGAACTGCAAACGTCTGGCATTGCAGTTGCAGCTTCTTGCCAGTAGGCCACCAGAGCTCCCCCATATATAACTCTTAAAATCTTCTCTACCTCATCGTTTCAATGCAGTATACATAATTTATCCAGTTTTCTCAGTCTTAGCCCAACCCTGATGTCAGTCCCATTGAATGTTGTATTCTTGCATTGCAGCAATAGATTCAGTCCTCTTGATTTTCAGCAAAGTTGTCTTATCTGCATAAAGTAAATTACTGATGAGTCTTCCTCTGATCCTGATTCCACATTCTTCACAGAAAGTAGCTTCTGATTATAATAACAACATTTGATTCCAGTGTTTTATTTCTATAAAATTTCCACATTCTATTAAGTTATCTTCCATTAGGATAGGCACAGGTAGAGGTCTCTTTTAGTTATTTAGCCAGATAAATGCCTTCTGATTTTTTTGTTGTTGTTGTTAAAGATGACCAGCACTTCAGGGATGCATCTGTTTGTTAAAACATCTCATTAGGTATTTCATCATTTCCTGATTCGGACTAATGCTACCATATCATTAGAGGTAATTATTCTCTCTTCTTTTGATGTTTGTGGAATTGCTCAATATTTTGCACATAGAATCCTTCAATACTACAACTCAAAACTTGGCTTTTTCTTCATCTCTTTAAACTTGAGGAAGACAGGTCATGTTCTTTTGTTTTAGTCTTCCAGCTCCTGGTCTTTGTACATTTAATTATAATACTGCACTTTGCCTGTTCAGCTCTTTTTCCTCATCATTTTTTTCCATTAATTTTATTTTTTTGTTTATTAATTTTTTCTCTATTCTCCCTTCTTTCTCAGCTATGTTTACCTTCCATACTCCTCAGCTATCTTACATTCAGGACCAAGTTGCACAGTCTCTTCTGGTATCCATGTTTAATGTCCTTTTCTTCCTTTTTAATATACTTTTACTTTCTTCATATATGATGTCATTCCATGACTTGTATGGAATTCAATAATTAGTGATAAATATTTCTTATTTTTTGTTTGTTTTCTTTCTTTTAAAGTATTTCTTTTTTTTCTTATGTAAATATTTTTAAATTTAAATTTATTATTAATTTCAGTAAAAATTTACAGAGACTTTGGATTTTCATTCATTCATTGTTGCACTTTTCTCTCTCCCAACCCTCTCCCCTAGTACACTACCCTCTTGGAAAAGTAAAAGAAAAAGTCTTTCATTGTTTTGCAAACCCTCCCCTGGTTCACTCCACCATGTAGCCTTTGCTCTAGACTCCTGTCATGACAAAAATACCTAATCACACATCCCTTTTAAACAGTTTTCTCCCTCATCTGTTTCAATGCAGTATACATTATTGAACCCATCTTAGTCTCTCCCCAACCCCAAGGTCAGTCCTGTTTTACAACAGGGGCACCATGCAGTACTTGTCTTTTTATGACTGAGATACTTCACTCAGCATAATGTCCTCCAGAGTCGTCCACTTTGAATAATATTGCATTAGATCCTTGTTTTTCCAATGCAGCATAGTATTCCATTGTGTGAATATATCACAACTTCTGTATCCATTTGTTAGTTGATGGGCACTTAGGTTGTTTCCAACTCCTTGCTATTGTGAACAAAGCTGCAATAAATATGGTTGTGCATATACCTGCTTGGATGTCAGTGTGATAAATATTTCTAATCTATTCTTGAAATAGTCTCTAAATTCAGATGGTGTACACTTAGACCCTTTCACACTAACTCTCTCATTGCCATCAGTTCAGAACCAACTCATAGCTAATCCTCCAGGTGTTTTCCAAGGCTGTAAATCAACGAAGACGATTGCCTGTTTTTCTCCTGCTAGTGGCTTTGAACCTCCAGAGAGGATCCACATATGGGTTAACAGTACAACTCTCAATGGAACTCCTTATGATTTTTAGGACTTATGCAAATTTTCTTCAACTATAAATTTAACTGCATATGAGCAATTGATGTCTGTTCCATAGCTGATTTTTATATCTGTAGTTTACATAATGATGAAGTCCACATGAATAGTCTTTGTTTAACTGACTGAAACAATTCATAGACAATTAGTCTTGCAAAATTCTATGGTGCAATTCTGAGAGCATTTCTGTTACCAAGGCTATATTTTTTAGCTACTGATTTTTATTCTTTGTTTCTAACTTTGGCATTCCAGTAGCTAGTCATTATCAATGAATCTTGATTGCATGTCTGATAAAATTTAGTCTGAAATTTGATTAAAATCTTCAGTTTGTTCATTTTTGGTCATAATAGTTGGTTAGTAAATTTGAGTAATTATCATATTAACTGGTCTGCGTGCTGTAATTACTCAACCTGAATTCTCTAATATTTTTTTTAAATGATAATGTGTTTTTTTAAATTTAAATGAATTTTTATCTTATACTGGTTTACTTACAAAGTTCGTATATATTGTTTTTCACACCAGATATTTCCCATTTCCTTCACTCACCTCTTCCTCCACCTTTCAAATGGTGTGATGCTGTGATTAAGTCCCCATCCTCAACCCTCTGCTCCCCACTTCCTTTCTTAGATCCTCATACATGTTCTATAATAATGGTCTTTTACAGTATTTTTCCTTATGGGACTGAGTTCATTTAGCATAATGCTCTCCAGTCTCTCCAAGGTTAAGTAGTGTTTTCAAAATCATTGCTCCTGTGTGCTACTTAGTATTCTATTGTGTGAATGTACCATAATTAGTCGATCCATTCAATTGTGGTTTGACATTTGGGCTTGTTTCTTGTTCTTGCCATGGTGAATAAAATTGCTATGAACACTGGTGTATGAGTCTTCATTTGTGCCTCAGGTCTCATTTTCTCAGGATATATCCAAGCAGTGGAATAGCTGGGTCATATGGAATTTCTACGTTCAGCTTTATGAGGCAATGCAAAACTGCCTTCCAGAGTGGTTGTACCATTGTACAATCCAACCAACAAGATAAAGGAATTCCTATCTCACCACATCCTTTCCAACATTTATTACTTGCTGTTTTGTTAAACTTTGCCACTTCTACTGGAGTAAGATGTTATCTTACTGTGGTTTTGATTTTAAAAGTGGTTAGATGCCACAAAATAGATGGCAATGCCTTAACCATACGCATGTTGTAAGACCCAAGGACCTCTTCTATCTTTGTCAAGGGTCATGCTAACCTTCTCTCCTTTTATACAACACAATTCTCTAATCTTCTATCATTATTATTTTGTCCTCAAGCTAGTTTAAAAAATTTTTCCCCCTCAAGCTTCAAAGAGAGTTTGATGATTTTAAGAGATCCAGCTCTTACTTTCCACACAGTATTTGAATCAATTGAGAACAATGTGAAGGCAAAAATACTACCTCAGTCACTGGTGAAGGATTCTGGTAGCCCAAAGAACTGGCAACAATGGACTTTCTAAACAGGAATGTCATAATTAGACTGAATAACGAACTCGGTCCTAGGCAATGGCAGAAAGTCCTGGGACTTCTGAGTGGAGTTCCTTTTTGAAAACTTTCCACAAGGAGAAGCAAAGAGACAAATTTGTCCTGTAAGAAGCCGAAATAAACATAGGTGTGTGTGTGTGTATCTGTTTGAGTTATGGTTTCTTTAGGGTATGTTCCCAGTAGTGGAATTGCTGGGTCCAATGGTATCTCTATTTGCAACTTTTTAAGAAAGTGCTATACAGCCTTCCATAGTGGTTGCACCATTTTATACTCCCAACAGTGAAGAAGGGTTCCAGTTTCTCCACAACCTCCCCAGAATTTGTTGCTTGCTGTTCTATTAAATTTTTCTATTCTTACTGGGGTGAGATGATATCTCATAGTTGTTTTGATTTACATCTCTCTTAGAGCTAGGGATTTTGAACATTTCTTCATGTGCTTGTTGGCCATCTCAATGTCTTCTTTGGTGAAGTGTCTGTTCATATCCTATGACCATTTTTCAATTGGGTTGTTTACCTTTATCTTGTTGTGGTGCTCGAGTATTTTATAAATTCTAGATATAAGTTTTTTGTCTGACATGTCACTAACAAATATTTTTTCCCAATCTGTGGCTTTACTTTTTACACTGTTGTAGAAGTTTTTGGATTTGCAGAGGGATTTGATTCTTAGAAGGTCCCATTCATCTATTTTATCCTCTACTGGCTGTTGATTTTTACAGGGTGCTTGCAAACTATTTATGTTGTGGATTAGGACTTTTAAGGTTCTTCCTTAAGTAGCTGGAAAACTATGTGACTCCACTTGTAACCAAATAATTGGAAATTAAAATAACAAGATAGTGATTTTCAACCAGAGACACTGGTGGAGTGGTGCTTAGCATGTGGGACTAATAACCAAAGGTGGGAAGTTCAGATCTACTTGCTGCTTCTATAACTATCTATAGCCTTGGAAACCAGTGTGAGGCAGGGAAAGGATCACTTGGAGTTGGAATTGACTCAGCAACAATGGGTTTGGTTTGCTTTTGATTTTTCCAATAGAGATGCAAAAAGAATGACAATATTTCTAGAAAACAATGTTTCTGAACATATAGCTAAGAAATATGAAAGAAATTATGATGCTGGAATATATTTAAGTGTAATGATATTTTGATATTTTTAAAAATGTTTATCATAGATGAAAATGAGATTTAATTGTAGTAGTCAACCATAGGAGATGGGTGAATTAAGTATGGCAAGGTGAAATATATGTTGTTGTTGTTGCATAGCATTGAGTTGGAACTAATCCACAGCTGACCCTCTGTCAGATTTCCAGAGGTGGTTAATTGCACAGGAGATTGCCCAATCTTCCTCCTCCTAGGGAGCAGTTGATGGTCTCAAACTGTGCCTTCAGGATTGCAGTACAGCTTTTTGCTATTTGTGAAAATTAATTTTGAAGATAATTGAAGGAGTTGGAAAAGTGCTCATGTTTAAATTTTAAGTAATTTTTTAAAAAATAGAGAATATATATACACACACGCCCCTAATGATGCAAGGGGAATTCTGGTGGCCTAATAATGGTAAGGAGCTGTGCTGTCAGCCCAAGCGTGTGTTGTTCAAATCCACCTGCTGTTCTGAGAGAGAAAGATGGATAATTTCCTCCCATGCAATTTAATACCTTTGACAATCTAGTAGAGGGCCAGCTATGAGTCAATTGTGACTCAGTGGTACTCAGCAACAACAATGATGGGGATTTAGGTGAAAATGTATATATTTAGAAAAGGATCATAATTAAGAGTTTGTTTAATTTACATATATTTTTCTGAATTCCATATGTTTTTTTTCTGTATTACTTTTTTTTGGAATTAGAAAAACAGTCTGCTTGAAATGAAACCATGGATTTTAAGCTATAGCACTGGTCTTTCAATTGGCTGTACCGAGATGACTCGTGGTTGCTGTGATCCTAAACATTGTGACGCTGATGTGTTAAATGCGATAATGGTTACCCATGGTGGACAGTGGTTGGTGGAGCTCTCAGGTTAAAACAGGCTTGAAAGCAGGAGTGGCATCCACTTCTGAAATAGCTTTCCTCAGGAAACCCTATGAGCTTGGAGAAATGATGAAAGTTAAACAAGTGTTCAGATCGTTCATCCATAAGGTCTCTACGAGCTGTCTGCAACTCAAAGGCACTTAAAAATAACAACAACCCCCAATTATCAGTTGCACCTTATAAAGAAACACAAGATGTGAGAACATGCTGGGGAATACTTTCCTTTAAAAGAAAATGGGACAGAACCAAATGAACTGAATGGAAGATGATTCCGTACCGGATGGCACATTTGGTTATTAGACTCATAATCATAGCGAATATACATTTAATTCTTACTGCAACTCACACATTAAGGCTAAGAGCTTTATGTGAATTAACTCATTTAATCAAACAGTAAGTCTCAAAGGAAGCTGCTGCTTTATTCCCATTTTATGGCCGATAAAACCACTGAGGCAAGAAAAGATTAATTTTTCTGGGTTGTGATATCCAGTAAGTACAGAAAGCAGGACCTAATTCAAATAAGTTGCTCTCCAGAGTGTGTTTTCACTTCTATGTCCTCTGGTGGCCTAGTGGTAAGGAACAATGCTGTCAACACAAAGGCAACGTGGTTCAATCCACTAGCTGCTCTGTGGGAGAAACATGGACAATCTCCTCCTGTGCAACTGACTGCCACTGAAAAGTCACTGGAGAGTCAGCTGTGAGTCAATTCTGATGCAAAGTTCTATAACAACTTCCTCTCAGCTGGCACTTTTTATCGGGTTATCATCCAGAAGGAACTTTTAATACAGCAGATACTTCTGCAATTACTTTTTATTGCCCCTTGAATTGTAAGGCCCTTAGAAATTTTACAGAAGTTGCTGTCTCTAGAATACCTCACTCCAAATGCCATACTCTTCCTATGAATATTTCATCATGCTGCATACCAAGGGAGAAGCTTTCTCTTTCTCGCTGTTACCAGAATGAATTTGCTTATAAGGAACATGGTAACAGAGAGACACACTTTACCCTGCTTCTTATTAAACATTCAGTGTTTTGATTCCTCATTTAAGACATAATGTTGTAACATTTAAATGGAAAATTCGCTTCAGTTTAAATATTGTTTTATTTGCTTATGAATATCCCAAGAAAGAATGAAATATAAAATAATTTTTCCAGAATTGAAGGCTCTGGTTGTTGGTGCATACATCTGAATGATAGTGGTATTCACTGGACTTCCTTGGAAGTGTATGGATATTATCCTATCACTCACAATGTTGTACTTCAAGACTGATCTAGAAATTACTTTTTTAACTATGAAAGCAACTCCACTTTTTCTCGCCTTTTCATCTCCAGAGTAATATATCATATGATCGTCTGACTCAAAATTCCCCATGCCGGTCCATCTCGTCGCACCAAAGCCTAGTATGTCAATATTTATGCATTCAATTTCTTTCTTAACAATATCTAATTTTCCTACATTCGTGGTTCTCACATTCCATGTTCCAATCACCAGTGTCTGCTTAAAATTGTTCTTCTTCCTTTGTATTTCCATACTTGAAAGTTCTACCTCAGTTGCCCTCTCTCATAGTCTACACGTATTCTGTTGTACATAGGGTTTTGAGAGGCCTGCTATTTCAGAAGTGGATGGCCAATCCTTCCTCCTAATCTGTCTGAATCTGAATGTTCAGATTTAGAGGAATATCTGACAGACAAGCAATTTGTAAAACAGTGAAAGATAAATCCCTCATTGTGGAGTTAACTATTAGTTACAGTGTTGTCCCTGCCCTTGGCCCAGTGTCTTGACCCCCTTATTTCCCAGCTCCACCCTCCACCAGGATACCCCTTCATTTCTACCGAATCCCGTCAGCATTTATCTTCCATTGTCCAACCCTTGATCTGACAGCTTGTATCTGAAGCTTTCTTGGCTTCTGTGATTCCAAACATGTCAGCTGCTGGCAATTTCTTATACTCTGACCAGTGTCTCTTAAGTTTAGTGGTAATGTCTCCAAAGGGAGGGTGATGTGTCCTGTATACCAATTGACGTATTTCAGCTATCAAATGCTGCCCTGGATATGCTCACCAAGATGTGCCAAGAAATCTGGAGAACAACCTCTGGGCTAACTGACTGGAAGCGATCTATATTTGTTCCCATTGCAAAGAGGGGTGACCCAACAGAGTGTGGAAACTATAGAACAATATCATTGATTTCACGTGCAAGCAAGATTCTACTGAAGATTATCCAAAAACGACTGTAACAGCACATCAGCAGAGAACTGCCAGAAGTCCAGGCTGGGTTTAGAAGGGGTCGTTGTACTAGGGATATTGTAACTGATGTTAGATGGATCTTAGCTGAAAGCAGGGAATACCAGAAGAATGTCTATCTGTGTTTCATTGACTATGCAAAGGCATTTGACTGTGTGGATCATAACAAACTGTGGCTGACTCTGAGAAGAATGGGAATCCCAGAACACTTGATCGTGCTAATGCGAAACCTATACTTAGACCAATAAGGAGTCGTCAAAACAGAGCAGGGAAACACTGCGTGTTTCAAAATTGGGAAGGGTGTATGCAAGGGATGTGTCCTATCTCCATACCTTTTCAACCTGTATGCAGAACAGATTATCCGGGAGGCTGGGCTTTATGAGGAGAAGTGTGGCATCAGGATTGGTGGAAGATCTATCAACAATCTGCATTATGCAGATGATACAACCCCCCTTGCTGAAACAGATGAGGACCTGAAATGCTTGCTGCAGAGGGTCAAGGACTGCAGCCTTCAGTATGGATTGAGACTCAATGTCAAGAAGAGAAAGATTCTCACCACTGTTCCAATTGGTAGCATCAAGATGGATGGTGAAGAGATTGAGATTGTTCACAGCTTTAGTCTGCTTTGCTTCATGGTCAACACTCTTGGCCCCAGTAGCCAGGAAATAAAAAAAAATGCATTGCATTGGGAAAGTCTGCTGTTAGGGAGCTCTCTGGGGTACTGAAGAACAATGGTGTCACTCTGGAGACTAAGGTGCATCTGATATAGGCTATGGTCTTTGTAGTCACTTTTTATGCATCAGAGAGTTGGATAATGACTAGGGAGGATAGAAGGAGAATTGATGCCTTTGAGCTGTGGTGCTGGAGAAGAGTATTGAATGTACCATGGACTACCAAGAAAACAAACAGATTCCACCTGGAGAGGGTTAAACCAGGCTGCTCCTTGGAGGCAAGGATGCTGGGGCTTCGTCTAACATACTTTGGGCATCTTGCAAGGAGGGACAGGTCCTTGGAGAGGGACATCATGCTTGGGAGGGTGGAAGGACGCTGCAAGAGGGGAAGACCCTCTATGAGGTGAACTGATTCAGTGACTGGGATAATCGGGATGAGTGTATCAGAGACAGTGCAATTGGAACAGGACAGAGCAGAGTTTAGGGCAGTTGCACATAGGGTCGCTATGAGTCACAAGTGACTCGACGGCACATAACAACAACAAATAACACATCTCCCTTGCTCTCATCAACATACTTTTAAACAATCATTAAATTTTGTTAATAATTATGAATAGAGTAAAACAGCACAATATTTTAAAAAAAATTTTAGACTTTTAGTGTCCTAAGTTTTCATAGGTCCCTTGATACCTGCCCCCCAAATATATAATTCTACTGTGATCTGAAAAGAAAGTCTTTTCTCTAATTGTGTTTTAAAAATAAACATTGTCAACACAGGATGATTTTTTAACAATTTGAAAAGCAAAATAAATGACAGCCCATTTTTCCTCTCTAATGGAAAATTAATTACAGTTTAATTACAAATTAATTACAATAACTCACATAAATAAAGGTATTTAAGGAAGTTGAATAAAATGTATTTCAATAGTTACTTGATTATAAGAGAAATTAATATAACTTAAAATTATGTTAAGGAACAAGTAGATGTTTGAAGTCTTCCTCAAAATTGGCGGCTTCATACTACATTCTCTCTTTTAAAAAAAATATTTGTATTAGTGAAAATTACGGGGTTAACGATAAAAATGCATCTATGAGCCAAATTTTGTGCTCTGTGTGTCCCTACCTCTCTTTTAAGTCCTCATTAGTGGTATCAATTATCATTACATGAAAAAAAAAACTTTTGTAGCAGTCTACATGGGTTGGTTGTTTGTTTTTTAACTAGGCATTAAAAAGCAGCCTGTTTCTAAAGTGCATTCACTAAGAAATCTGTATCATAAAGATATTTAGACAACTTATATGTGGCAATTAAGGAGAACATGACAGTGAAATTAATGGATGGTTAAAATCAGTCTAGAATAATTCTTCAGATCTTAATATGGAGAGGTGAAATTAAGCACAAGCCCCTCTCACTCAAGATTTCTTTTTCCCTCTCCCCTCTGCCTTGACCAGGCAGAGCATGAGGTTCATAATAAGTTTCTGCTGCTTGGAGATAGAGAAGCTAAAAATAAAAAGTCAAGTTTTAGATAACATGAATGTGTGAAAACTACACAAGAGCTACAGTGGAGGCAATGCTTGACTTTGTCTAACTTCACAAAGGGAAAGAATTCCTAGCACCTGCAACTGCAGCACAGACAATTCCAGCAACAACTGCAGCACAGACAATTCCAGCAATGTCAGACATGCCCTACCCTCCATTTGTTCGAACAATCCCAATACAGCTGTCTCATATACTAACTTTTCTGTTGGATTCAATAACACTAACTCTCAAACTCCTCGCTTTCAGACTGTAATCGACCCATAGATACTATCTAGCAGGTTTTTTGAGACAGTAAATGGCACATCTACTTCCTAAAACACGTCCTAAACAACATGCCTCTGAAAACTCCATGAACTTTAAGAAACTATAATTGTTATAGAAAAGGCTTCAGGTATTTTGTTCATAGGATCACTATGAGTTGTGCTCAACTTGATGGCAATCCACAAGAATAACAACAACAAATTACACTGGAGGAGATTGCTTATCTTTCTCCTTTGAAGCCACTGGTGGATCCAAACCAGTAGAGAGGGGCAAATTTTGGCGTAACAGTGCAACTTCTTATTGACTAGTCCATCAGAGCTTCCTTTAGAGAGCTATCAGGTTATAATCCAGGGTGAAAGCTCTTCATTCAAATAGTCTCTTCTCTGTTGTGACTACAGGCTATTTCTGATCCTCAGCCTTGAGTCATGGCCTCTGCTCAGCTTGGCAAGCATTACAAAACTTTGGATTCTACCATTTGTGTATCACCTCTAATTGGGCAGGGAGCCTAATTCTGAGGGTGCTCAGCTCTAGCTTCATGGGCCGGCGTACTGATTGCAGTTCAGTACTCTATCATATCAGGTTCTGGTTCTCTGCCACCTCTGCTTCTGCTACTGCTGCAGTTGCCAAATTGAACTGTCATCTTTTCTGTGATTGCAGCAGATTCTCAGTTCCAAAATATATAGTGCACTTCCTAGTTCTTTTTTTCCCCCCGATGGTAGTGAGATTCTCATTTTGTCTCTGAGCCTGCTCCATTTCAGCCTAGTGGGGTGGTAGAATGGACTAATCTCTGCATTAGCATTGTTATATCTCTTACTTGCCTAGTCTGATCCAACCATGTGACGGAAGTTACAAAGTCAATAACTTTTGTTGAGTAGGGAGCTCTGGTGGCGTCGTGGCAGGAAAGTCTGCTGCATAGTCTTACCTAGCTATGTTATGAAAGTTAAAAAGCCAATAATTAGAATAGCCGTATTGCATATCCACTACAGCAAAGAACACTTATGAAGTCTGGAGAGACATTCTGTAAAAAGGAGTTCATGTTTTATCCTCCCCAGTGTCCTTACTTTAAACAAAAGAAATTTATTTTAGACCTTGCACTAGAGTAACAGTACTACTGGCCATTCTTCTGATTTCGTTTACAGAGATAAATTATAAAGCAGAAGTCTCTTCCTTTCAGCTCACCTCTCATCCTTTTGCTGAGATCCACACTTACTGAAATGAGGCTGATTGTCCTCTTTCTTCAGCACCCATACTCTCTGGTCTCCCTAAGCTCATTGTTGTTGTTGTCGTCATTGTTGTTGTTATGTGCTGTCAAGTTGCCTGGGAATCATAGAGACCCTGTGTATAACGGCTTTGAACCCTGTCCTATCTTGAGCCTATCTCACTGTCT
Organism: Elephantulus edwardii; assembly: GCF_000299155.1. Classification (NCBI taxonomy): domain Eukaryota; kingdom Metazoa; phylum Chordata; class Mammalia; order Macroscelidea; family Macroscelididae; genus Elephantulus; species Elephantulus edwardii. The sequence goes on from NW_006399763.1 coordinate 20,859,727, forward strand.
CTGACACACCTTCCCCCGTTACCCTAGTCATCGTGTCAATCCATCTATTCCAGGGTCTTCATCTCCTGTGCTGACCCTTGACCCATTCAAGCATGATGTCCTTCTTCAAGGACTGATTCCTCCTGGCATTATGTCCAAAGTATGACAGAACTTAAAAAATCCTTGTCTCTAGAGAGCAACTTGGTTTCACTGTCTCCAGAACAGACCTATTTGTTCTCTTTGCAGTCTGTGGTGTGTTCAGAACTCTTCTCCAGCACCACAGCTCAAAGTCATAAATTCTTCTTTTGTAATCCTTAGTCATTGTCCGGCTCTCAGATGCATGACAAGTAGTTGCAAAGACTATGGCCTGGATCAGGCGCACCTTAGTCTCTAGGCTGACATCTTTGTTCTTCAGCACTCTGGCGAGATACCTGACAGCAGACTTTCCTAATCCAATTTGCTTTGTTTTTTTTATTTCCTGGCTGTTGGTTCCAGGAGTGTTGATTCTGGAGCCAAATAAGCTAAATTGTTAACAATCTCAATCTCTTATCCATCTCACATGGTGCTCCCAATTGGCTAAGTGGGAAGAACCATTATCTTCTTGATATTGAGCTTCAATCCATTGTGAAGACTGCAGTCCTTGACTTTATGCAGCAGATGCTTCAGGTCCTCCTCAGTTTCAGCAAACAAGGTTGTGGCATTCTCCAATTCTGATTCCATATTCTTTCTCATAAAGATCAGCCTCCTGAATACAGATTGAAAAGATATGGAGATAGAACACATCCCTGATGCATTCTTTTCCCAATTTTGAACCAAAGAGTGTTTCCTTGCTCTGTTCTGATGACTGCCCCTGGTCTAACTAACCATAGGTTTTGCATAAACACAATCACGTGTTCTTGGATTTCTATTCTTCTCAAGGTTAGCCACAATTTGTTGTGCTCTACAGAGTCAAATACCTTTGTGTAGTCAATGAAACAGATAAACATTCTCCTGGCATTCTTTGCTTAGCCCATTATGCTGCCTCTATTCTCGTGTCATCCTGAAGAATCTTTATGTCAAGATTTTCGAGTATATGGCTTCTTTTATGGACCAAAGCATCATTTAACTTTGAGAATTTGTTATTGGATATAGTCTGTAGGTGGTTCAAATTGTTTGTGCTTGACTAAAGTCTTGGGCTTCAAATCTACCCAGAGATATCACAGAAGATAAGTCTGGTGATCCACTTCTATTACTGTCACAACAAGAAAGTCCTTCTGGGAAATTCTGTTATGTAACAAAAATTGTAGTTATTATCAGTGGCATCCCCTTCCTAAACAACATGCCTCCAGAAACTCTATGAACTTTGATAAATATTGATAGTTATAGAAAGTCTTCAGGCCTTTTGTTCACAGGGTTGCTATGAGCTGTGCTTGACTTGAAAGCAATTAACAGCAACAACTACGAAATCATAAAAAAAAAACAATAATTCTTCACACTGGAGCAATAGGCGACATCACGATAGTTGGAAAAAAAGATTGAAACTGTTAACAACTTCATCTTACTTGGACCCATAACCATTACCCTTGGGACCAGCAGTCAGGAAATCAGGAGACACATTGCACTGGGAAAGTCTGTAGTTAGGAATCTCTCCAAGTTATTGAGGAACAATGATGTCAATTTGAGGACTACGATGAGTCTGATTCAGGCCATGGTCTCGCTAATCATTTGCTATCCATTTGAGAGCTGGGCAATGAATAAGGATGACAGAAGAAGAATAGATGCCCTTGGGCTGTGGAGTTAAGGAGGAGTACCAAATATGCTGTGGACTGCCAGAAGGTCAAACAAAAACATCTTGGAGAAGGTACATCCAGAGTGCTCTTTGGAGGCAAAGACAAGAAAGTTTCATCTCACATACTTGATGTCACTAGGAGGGCCTATTCTTCGGAGAGTGCATGGTGCACAGAAAAGAAGAAACTGAGCAAAGGAGAGGAAGACCCTCAACCAGGTGGAACGACGCTGTGACTGTAAAAATGTGTGTCAGGAAGTATGAGGATGGTACAGAATAGGACAGGGTTAAATCTGTTGTTCACAGGGTGGATATGCGTTGTACTTGACTGGACAGCACCTAACAACAACAAAAATTGTTAATATAGGAATTTTAATTTTCATCAGGGAAGGTTTTTTTCCCCCTTGGAACAAAGAAATTAAGCATTTTTGTTGTTTTCCATTGTATACCATACACTTAATCACTCAAAAGATACAGAGAGTCTTCTTTCTCTGCTGCATATGTAATATCTTACAAAGTGTTGTTGTATACTGTAGAGTCAGAACCTACTCGCAATTTACCTTCCAGCGGATTTTCAGAGGCAGTTAATAGTATGGGAGGAGATTGCCCATCCTTCTCCCAAGAAGCAACTGGTGGTCTTTGGGATTGAAGTGCAGCTTCTTGCCACTAGGCCACTAGCACTTCCTCTCTTATCATATCCTTATGCAAGATGACTTTTTAAAGCTAGCTCTCTGTTAATATTATTATGTGGATAAATATACTGTAACTAAGGGAGAACAACTGGGAGCTATAAATCAATAGCTAGAATGCTGTAATTTAGCCAAATACATCATTTATCTTACTTAGAGAATATGCAGTCAGAATACTGTGTGCACTTAATGAATGCTAAACAATCATAATCTGTGCTCATTTTTCCACTTTGCTATGACAGATAATAATTTTTTAATCTGGAAACCTCAGAGAAGGGCAATGAAGATAGTTAATGTGTGAAAGGAGATTTTATATATATACACACACTAGACTACCAAAGAGAGATTAATTTTTAGAGAAATCAACATAAACTTAAAGAAGTCTTAATATACAATTTTTTAAACATCCCATAAACTGTCAAAGAACCTATTACATTTTTTAAATTAAAAACAAAATAAATATAAAACAATTTTTACAAATAAAATTTTTTAAGGTACTGTTAAGTATGACTCATAGTGACCCTACAAATAACAGACCTGAACCTTGTCCTAACCTGTGTAATCCCCATCATCTCTGACATACTTGAACGCATTGCTGTTGTGGTGGTGGTTATAGGACATAAAGTAACCTGCGACTCATAGCAACACTATATACAACAGCCCTAAACCCTGCTCTATCCTGTGCCAATCTTATTGTCTCTGACACACTTACCCCCATTACCCTAGTCACTGAATCAATCCATCTCATTGAGTGTCTTCCTCTCTTGTATTGTCCCTCCAATATCCCAGGCATGATGTCCCTCTCCAAGGACTGGTCCCTCCTTGCAGCATGTCCAAAGTATGTCAGATGAAGCTTCAGAATCCTTGCCACCAAGGAGCAGCCTGGTTTCACCCTTTCTAGAATGAACTGGTTCATTCTCTTAGCAGTCCATGGTATATTCAATACTCTTCTGCACCACAGCTCAAAGGCATCAACTCTTCTTCTATCATCCATAGTCATTGTCCAGCTCTCTGATGCATAGCAAGTAATTTCAAAGACCATGGCCTGGGTCAGGCACACCTTAGTCTCCAGATTGACATCATTGCTCTTCAGTACTTTGGAGAGGTCTCTGATAGCAGATTTTCCCCATTGCCATTTGTCTTTTAACTTTCTGGCTGCTGGTATTAAGAGTGTTGATTGTGGAGCCAAGCAAACTAAAGCTGTTAACAATTTCAATCTCTATACCATCTATCATGATGCTGTCACTCAAATCAGTGGTGAGAATCTTTATTTTCTTGATGTTGAGCTTCAATTCACACTGAAGGCGGTAGTCCTTGACCTCCTTCAGCAAGTGCTTCATGTATTTCTCAGCTTCAGCAAGCAGGGTGTGTCATCTGCATAACACATCTCTCCTCATAGAGCCCAGCCTCCTGGATAATCTCTTCTGCATATAGATTGAAAAAGCATGGAGATAGCCTTTGTAATTACTTGCTATGCATCAGAAAGCTGGACAATAACTAGGGATGAAAGAAGGAGAATTGATGCCATTGAGCTGTGGTGTTAAAGAGGAATATTGAATATACCATGGACTACTAGAAGAACAAACAGGTTGAGTGTGAAACCAGGCTGCTCCTTGGAGACAAGAATGTCTGACATACTTTGGACATGTTGCTAGGCAGGATCAGTACTTGGAGAGGGACATCATGCTTGGGAGGGTGGAGGGACAGCGCAGGAGAGGAAGACCCTTGATGAGATGGATTGATTCAGTCCCTGGGGTGATGGGGGTAGGTGTGTCAGAGACAATAAGGTTGGCACAGGATAGAGCAAGGTTTAGTGCTGTTGAACATAGGGTTGCTATGAGTCGCAAGCCACTCTATGGTACTTAACAACAACAACAAGAGTCTACTTTGGTCAAATATTTTTTGGAAAATAATTCAAGCTACAGTAAGTTTTAAAAAGGTGGCATAGGTTTTAAACTCAGTTCCCTTTAGACTAACTTTTAATCTTTACTTAAACTCCATAATATTATTTTCTTTTCTTTTATTAATTTTAATGAACATTTACAGGGATTTTGGATTTCCATTCATTGTTGCATTTTCTTCCCTGCCCACCTCTCCTCCCACCCCCAGTTTGCTCTTCTCTTTGAAATGTAAAAGAAAAATTCTTTCATTGGTATACAATCCCCACGCCCCCCTCCCAAGTACACTCCACTGTGCAGCCTTCATTCTGAACTCTTGTTGTGAGCATAATACCCAATCATATATCACTTTTAAACTGTTCACTCCCTCATCTGTTTCAATGCAGTATACATAATTTATCCAGTTTTTCTCAGTCTTAACCCACCCTGATGTTAGTCTCCTTCTACAACGGTGGCACTATGCAGTATTTGCCCTTTTGTGACTGAGCTATTTCACTTAGCATAATGTCCTCCATGGTCACCCATTTTGAATAATACTGCATGAGTTCCTTGTTTTTTCAATACAGCATAGTATTCCATTATGTGAATATAGCACAGCTTCTCTATTTGTTTGTTGATGGGCACTTAGGTTGTTTCCAACTCTTTGCTATTGTGAACAAAGCAGCGATAAACATGGGTGTGCATGTTTATGTGCAATAAACCTGGGTCACAATTATGGTTTCTTTAGGGTATATTGCCAGTAGAGAAATTGCTGGGTCAAATGGTATTTCTATTTGTAACTTTTTGAGGAAGCACCATACAACCTCTCATAGTGTTTGCACCATTTTCCACTCCTACCAACAGTGAATAAGGGTTCCAGTGTCTCCACAACCTTGCCAGCATTTGTTGTTTGCCACACTGCTAAATTTTGCTATTCTTACTGTGGTGAGATGATATCTCATAGTTGTTTTGATTTGCATCTCTCCTAGAGCTAGGGATTTTGAATATTTCTTCATTGCTTGTTGGCCATCTGAATGTCTTCTTTGGTTAAGTGTCTGTTCATATCCTGTGCCCATTTTTCAATTGGATTGTTTACCTTTATCACGTGATGCTCAAATATTTTATAAATTCTAGATATACGTCCCTTATCTGACATACCATTATCAAATTCTTTTTCCTAGTCTGTGTCTTCCCTGTTTACCCTGTTGAAGACGTTTTTGGATGTGCATAGAAATTTGATTCTTAGAAGGTCCCATTTATCTGTTTTATCTTCTCCTGGTTGTAGATTTTTCAGGATGCTTGGAAGACTGTTTATGTTGTGGATTAGGACTTCTAGAATTCTTCCAAGCTTTGCTTGTGTGGCTTCCAATGCAGTATGAAATATGTTGGAGAACTTCAGAAAATTAAAATGACGAGAAATGGATGATTAAATCTTAGTACTGAGGTGCACTAAGTGTAGTAATACAGCACTTGTTGCAGAAGATCAAAGACTACAATCATCAATATGGATTATATCTCAACACTAAGAAAAAAAATTTCCACTCCACTATACCAATAGGCAACATCATGAAAGAAGGAGGAAGGATTTAAGTTGTCAATAATTTCATCTTGCTTGTATCCAAAATCAACACCCTTGATACCAGCAATCAAGAAATCAAATGATCTGTTGCCCTGGGAAAATCTACTGTCAAGGACCTTTCCAAAGTGCTAAGGAGAAATGAGGTCAGCTTAAAGACCAATATGCATCTGATTTAAGCTTTGTTCTTTTCTGTTTCTTGCTATGAATCTGAAAGCTGGACAGTGAATATCGATGACAGGAGAAGAATCTGCCCTTTTGAACTGTGGTGATGGAGAAAAGCACTGAATATCTCATGGCTGCCAAAGAAACAAACAACTGTGTCTTAGAGAAAGTATAACCTGGGTGAGGATGACCAAGCTTTGTCTCACATATCTTGGGCAATTTGTTAGGATAAGTCAATACGTGGAAAAAAGGATGCTTGAAAAAGTGGGAGGTCAGCATAAGAGAAGATCTTCAACAAGATGAGTTGACACAGTGACTCTAACACTGGGCTCAAGGATGACACAGTATAGGGCAGGTTTCAGGTTTGTTGTTTGTAGGGTCACTATGAGTCATACTCAACACGACGGCACCAGCCAACAACATAGTGGTAAGGTTGGGGAGAAAATGGTAACACAGAAAAGAACATGCAAGTTTCCCCATTCTTATTCAAACTGAAATATGTTACATGGTAGATTTTAGGCCAGTTGAGGAGAATGCTTCTGAGAAAAGACAGACTAGACAAAACATGTAAAAATGTCTTAACTTACATTCCAAAAGAATCTTTGCAAATGCAATTATGGGTCTTGAGATGGGCAGATTATCCTACATTATCTGACAGGGTCCAATTTAAACAAATACACAAGTCCTCCCATGAAGAAGCTTCCCTTACCTTGGTCAGAGACCTCTTTGATGTCACAGCTTTGATGATGGAAGAAATGAGCCATGAACTACAGAATGAGGACAAGAAATGGATTTTTCTCCTCAAATTTGTGGCCTTTCTTGACACTTTGATTTTTTGTCCAGTGAGGCCTAGACTGGAGCTCCTTGTTGTTGCGTACAGTAGAGTCACAACTGACTTACCAGGGGGTTTCAGAGGCAGTTAATTGCACAGGAAGAGGCTGCACATCCTTCTCGCATGGAGCAGCTGGTGAATGTGAATTGCGTGCCTTTAGAATTGCAGTGCAACTTCTTATCTCTTGACACTTTGGTTTTGGCCTAACGAGGCCTATGTCAGAGCTCCTTACTATATGAAAAAAAAAAAAAGTTAAAGGACATGCTGCAACAGATTAACAAAAGGAGTTTCTGGGAACTGGAATTGCGAGTTACTTGCCTAGTGGGTACGAATTGCAGTGCCAACTCAAAGGCGAGCAGTTCGAATCCACCAGAAGCTCCATGGGAGAAAGAAGAGCAATCTCCTCCCACACAATGATAACCTCTCAAAACTGGCTGGAGGGTGAGCTGTGATTCAATTCTAACTCAATGACAAGGACTGAGTGAGTTAACTTTCTGTATTTTAAACTTTTATTACAATGATATTTATATATGATTTGCATCTTTTAAAAAAAACCCTTTGGAACTTTTCAATAATTAATGAATTTTAAAATGAAAATATATTGAAAACATATTCACAGCACATATTCAACAAAGTATTAATTATGCTTTTACCAAGTATATAGTATTGTGCTATGTAGTAACATTACTAGAAAAGAACAAGAATATAAATAACTACCACCCATACTCTGGTAGAAAAAAAATAAACACATTTATAAACAGACTATATGCATTCAGATAAGCCAAGATTCCTGGAGATAATACACAGAAAGAGCTGAAAATTCATGCCAGAGTTTGGGAAAAGTAATTGACATAGATCTTGTTATACTTGAGGAGATAATGGAAGTGAGCTGAAAGTTCAGAGTAGCCTTATGGAAGCTCAAAGTGTACTGCTATTTCACCTTGGAGTGCCTATTTAAAGAGCATGGGGCACAGGGTTTAAAGGTGCTGCAGAGAATGGGTAACTCTGTAATGGATAACATGAACTTGTAATGTCTGCCAGATGCCTGAGTGGGACTACTGAAATGACATACCTGTGGGCCATTAATGGGTTTGGATAGTTTTTTAATAATGTAAGTAAGATTCATGAAGTTCGCAAGAGAACCATGCAAGTAAAATGCATGGAGCCTTAACAAGCAGATTGGTTGGTTTTGTCAACCCACTAGATTGAAAATGGGTTATCTCAGAGACAGAAAGCAGGCAGTTCGTGACTAGGAATAAGAGATGAAAGTAGAGTGCCTCCTTTGGGCCTGGTTTCCTTGTGCTGAAAGCCTCCTAGACTCAGGAAACAGAAGGTGGTGAGAGGCAACAGTAAAGAAACAGAACTAGGGGACCAGCATGAGATGATATGGTGGGCTTCCTGGCCCATAGAGCAAGGGGGCTACTGACATGTGAAGTAAGTGCTGAGTGCTTTCAAGCTGACTTGTTGATGTGGTGTTGTTACCAATGTACAATAAAGGACAGAGACTTTTCTAAGGGGTAAAGACCGAGAGCCAGAGATAGATGGCTGAGAAGAGGCTGTCCTGATTGGTCAAAGAACTGTATTCTGAGTCATTTCTGATCCTACTACTTTCTTAATAAACCTCAAAGTGTGAGTATAGTATGTGGTTTCTGTGGTCTCAGCAACAAATGACTGAACTCAGGTAAAAAAGTAGAGAGTGTTTAGGAAGAATGCTTAGGAGAGTGTTGGTGTCAGAATTGGTTACAAAAAACAAACAAACAAACAAAAAAAACAAAAACCCAAAATAACAAAATACCCAAAAATTGGACTGTAGAGGTGCGCTTGACTTCTACCACAGAAGAAGCCTCTATTGAACTTGATCCTCTTCCCTCCTTAAGAAGTTAGAGGAGATCAGACGCTGCCATGTCATTTTAATAGATGGGGAGATGATAGCAGAAAGCGATGCATCTCAGAAAGATAGGATGCCAGGCATCATTGTCCAGTGGAAAGTGAACAGCCTTGAAGTTAAAGAGACAGTGGTTGGACTCTTGAGGTTAGCCAAAAAATGACTAGGGAAGCAGCTGCAATTCTTTCCCACCCAAATGTATCTCTGCAGCCTGAATTGGGCACTCACAGAAGCACATTCTGGTACTAACAGCCTCAGAGGATTCATTCTAAGCTCCCCTATAAACAACTCACTGCATAAGGCACTTAGAGAAAACATAATGTTGTTACATTGACTTGACTTTATAAAATAGCCTCCCAAGCAAGCTGGTCTATACTTATGTTTATCCACATCTTAAATCCTTACACTTTCAAGAATGTATTATAAAAAACAATCAAAATTACGGACTTTCCTTCTTTACCTCTTTTTGACACATTTTAATCTGCATACAAGTCTGTAGTGGGTCACCTGATTCCTCCCCCTGTTGGAGCAGCATGGATAGTTGCAATTCAAATGGGACAAGATGCTGTGGAGCTTGACCAGCCAATTCCCAGGGGATTTATTTGGGACATAATACATTGTCCTGTGAGAGCCAGACACATATTTATATAGATCAGACATTTCTATATTTACTCTGTGCTGTTCCCTAGTGTAACTTGCGAAACCAAGCCCTGTTATTGCTGTTAGGTGCCATTGAGTTGCCTGTCACTCATAGCAACCTTGTGCACAATAGTTCTGAACCCCACCCTATCCTGAGCCAATCTCATTGTCTCTTATATACCTAACCCCATTATCTCATTGTGTCAGTTCATCTCATTCAACCAGGGTCTTCCCATCTTGCACTGTCCCTCTGCCCTTCCAAACATGATGTCTTTCTCCAAGGATTGGTCCCTCCTGGCTACATACTGGAATTATGTGAGACAGAGCTTTAAAACCTTTCCCTCTAAGGAGCAACTTGGTTTTGCTCTCTCTAGGACAAACTTGTTTGTTTTCTTTGCAGTCTATGGACGGCCTGGATCAGGCACATCTTAGTCTCCAGACTGTCATCATTACTCTTTAGCACTCTGAAGAGGTCTCTGATAGCATATTTTCCCAAAATATTTTTTCTTTTGTTTTCTAGTGCCAAGAGTGTCCTGGAATTCCCATTCTTCTCAGAGTTAGCCACAGTTTGTTGTAATCCACACAGTCAAATACCTTTACATAGTCAATAAAACACAGATAGACATTCCTCTGGTATTCTCTGTTTTCAGTCAAGATCTAACATTAGCTACAATATCTCTTGTATCATGGCCTTTTCTAAACCCAACCTGCACATCTGGTAATTCTTCATTGATGTGTTGTTCCAATCATTTTGGGAAAATTTCAGCAGATTCTAGCTTGCATGCAATACTAATCATATTGTTCGGTAATTTCCATACTCTGTGGGTCACATTTCTTTGAAATGGAAACACATATGGATCTCTTCCAGTCACTTGGACGGTGGCTGTCCTCCAGATTTCTTGGCACAACTTGAAGAGAGTATCTAGGGCAGTGTCTGCTTGTTGAAATATGTCAACTAGTATTCCATCAATTCCTGGGCCATGTTTTTGCTAATTCCTTCAGAGCAGCTTGAACATCTTCCTTCTTCACCACAGGCTCTTGCTCATGAAATTTTTCTGTGTCAGCCATTCCTTTTGGTATAATGACTATGTATACTCCTTCCATCTTTTAAAACTTCCTGGATTATTTAATATTCTGCCCATACCATCCTTAAATATTGCAAATTGAGGCTTGAATTTGTTCTTCTGTATCTTCAGCTTAAGAAAGGTGAGCATGTTAGGCCCGTATGATTTTCTGACCCCAGCTCTTTGCACAGTTCATTATAATACTTTGCTTTGTCTTCTTGAGCTACCCTTTGAAATCTGTTCAGCTTCCTAATTTCTTGATTTTTTTCCTTTGGCTTTGCTTCTTGGCGCTCTCATGCAATATTCAGAGTCTCAACTGAAATTTGTATTGGTCTTTTCTTTCTCCTCTGCCTTTGTAATGACCTTTTACATTCTTCGTGTATGATATCCAACCACAGTTCATCTGATTTTTTATCATTAGTGTTCAAACCCTCAAACCTGCTCCTGAGATGGTTTTGAAATTCAAGGGGGATAGACTCAAGGTCAAATATTTTCGTTTCTGTGGATTTGATTTAATTTTCTTTAGTGTCAGCTTGAATTTGCATGTCAGTAATTGGTGGTCTGTTTCACAATCAACAACTGGCCTAGTTTTCACAGTTGATATTGAGCTTCTCCAGCAATTTTTTTCACAAATGTAGTATATGTGATTCCTATGCATACCATCAGGTGAAATTTATATGTATAGTCTGCATTTATGTTTCTTATAGAAACTATTTGCAATGCATAAGTCATTGAATATCCAGAATTCTATTGTTCTATCTCCAGATTAATTTCTGTCACCAAGTCCATAATTTCCAACTACTGATACTTCTTCGCTGTTTTTGCATTCCAGTCACTCCTTATTATTATTATTAATGCACCTAGACAGCATGTTTGATCAATTTCTGTCTGAAAAAGTTGATAGAAATCTTTTATGTCCTAGTTTTTGGCTCTAATTTTTGGTGCATATGTTTGAATGATAGTGGTATTTACTGGACTTCCTTGCATGTGTATAGATATTATCTTGTCACTGACAACATTTATTTCAAGGTGGCTCTAGAAATTACATTTTTAACTATAAAAACAATCCAATTTCCCCTCACCTTTTTGTCTCTGACATAGTAGGTCATATGATCATCTGATTCAAAATGTCCCATGCCAGACCATCTCATTTCACCAATTCCTAGTATGTCAATATTTATGTGTTCCATTTCTTTCTTAACAATGTCCAATTTTCCTACTTTCATGTTTCTCATATAATATATTCCTATCACTAGTGTCTGCTTACAACTCTTCCTCCTCTTTTGTGTTCCCATATTTGAGGTCTCAACCTCAGGCAGTTGTCAGAAGAGAGCAAGGAAACACTTCATGGTTCAAAATCAGGAAGGCTGTAGACCAGAGATGTGACCTATCTCCAAACCTTTTCAATCTATATGCAGAGCAGATTGTCCAGGAGGCTGGGTTCTCTGAGGAGGAATATGGTATCAAGATTGGAGGAAGACTCAACAACCTGTGTTATGCAGATAGCATAAACTTGCTTGCTGAAACAGAAGGTCAAAGACTGCAGCCTTTAATATGGATTGAAGCTCAACATCAAGAAAACAAAGATTCTCACCACTGGACCAACTGACATTGTCATGATAGATGGTGACGAGATTGAGATTGTTAACAGCTTTAGTTTGATTGGCTCCACAATCAACACTCTTGGTAACAGCAGCGGGGAAATAAAAAGACGTATTGCATTGGGAAAGTCTGCTGTTAGGGACCTCTCCAGAGTACTGAAGAACAACGATGTCAGTCTGGAGACTGTGGTGCACCTCATCCAGGCCATTACTTGCAATTCATTAGAAAGCTGGACAATGAGTAGGAATGATAAAAGAATTGCCTTTGAGCTGTGGTGCTGGAAAAGTTTATTGAATATGCCATGGACTGCTAGAAGAACAAACAGGTTCAACCTAGAGAGAATGAAACCAGGCTGCTCTTTGAAGACAAGGCTTCTGAAGCTTTTCTGACATACTTTGGGCATGTTGCAAGGAGAGTCCAATCCTTGGAGAGAGACATCATGCTTAGGAGGGTGGAGGGACAGCATAAGAAAGGAAGGCCCTTGATGAGATGGATTGACTCATTGACTGGAGTCATGGTGATAGTTGTGTCAGAGATGATGAAGTTGGCTTAGGATACCGCAGGGTTCAGAGTTGTACATAGGGGTCCCTATGAGTCGCAAGTGACTCGACAGCACATGACAACAACAAAGAACAATGCCAAGATTGCTGACTGTGGAACCAAGTGAGCTAAAATTGTTAACAATCTCAATTTCCCTTCCATCATGATGCTGCCAACTGACACAAAGGAGAATCCATAAAGTTAAAGAAAAGACTTACATAGACTGGTTTTGGGTTGGAATCAATTATGATGGAACTAAATTTTAGATATCTTAAACCATTCTACCCAGCAGGATGATTGATTTGCTATGGCCCTGTTTAGGTCATGGGATTTATAAATATAGACGCCAACAACTTCACATATTTAGAAAGTAGAGTTTAATTATGTGAATAATTGCAGTGATCGCTGGCTCTTGGGATGTAAGTTTGTAGACCCTGTAGGCAACCAGCTTCTCCCATAAGCCTGTTACATTTCACTTTAAAGAATCTATCCACTGAGAAAATATATTTTGCAGGATGTGAATGTGACTAAACAATGAAGTAAGGATGCAGTTGAATCTAGTATCTGGTTTTGTGGTTGTTGTTTACTGTAAATTAGGAACCGACCCATAGATGACCCTCCAGTGAGTTTTCAAAAGCAGTTAATTGCATGAGAGGAGATTGCTCATCTTTGTCTTAAAGAGCAGCTGGTGGTTTCGAACAGTGTGCCTTCAGGATTGCAGCACAGCTTCTTACCATTACTATATTAATAAATCACACACTTAGCTAAACTATTTTTAAACCTATTTCTAAAGGAGAGTTTTTAAAAACTTTATCTCTCCTGCATAAGAATCATCCAGGGAATGATTGCTAAAATGAGACTCTTAAACAAGCTGAAGCTCTTAGGGAGTTGTTAGGTGCTGTCAAGCCAAGTATGACTCACAGTGCCTCTGTGAACAACAGATATGAACCCTGTCCTATCCTGTGCCATCTTCACAATCTCTGACACACTTGATCCCACTGCAATCACTGTGTCAATCTATATTTGGGGGTCTTCCTCTCTTTTGCTGACCCTCCACCTTACATGCATGATGTCCCTTTCTGAGGATAAGTCTTTTCTGGAAACTTGCCTAAAGTATGAGAGATGATTTCTTGCTATCTTTGCCTTCAAAGAGCACTCTGGCTTCACTTTTCCCAAGACATATATGTCTGCCTCTTGGCAGACAGTCCATGGAATATTTAGTACTCTTCTCCAATAACACAACTAAAAGGCATCAATTTTTCTTCTGTCATTCTTAATCATTGCCCACCTCTCAGAAGCATAGTAAGTAATTGAAAAGACCATGAACTTAATTGTTGTTGTTGTTATGTGCCGTCGAGTCGCCTGCAACTCATAGCGACCCTATGTACAACAGCCCTAAACTCCGCTCTGTCCTGTGCCAATCTGACACTCCCATCCCAATTATCCCAGTCACTGAATCAATCCACCTCATAGAGGGCCTTCCTCTCCTGCGCTGTCCCTCCACCCTCCCAAGCATGATGTCCCTCTCTAAGGACCGGTCTCTCCTCACAACATGTCCAAAGTATGTTAGACGGAGCCTCAGAATCCTTGCCTCCAAGGAGCCACCTGGTTTAACCCTTTCCAGGACAAATCTGTTTGTTTTCCTAGCAGTCCATGGTATTCTCAATACTCTTCTCCAGCACCACAGCTCAAAGGCATCAATTCTCCTTCTATGGCTTAATCTTAAAACTGACATCATTGATCCTTAGTAATCTGTAGAGGTCCTTCATAATGAACTTGCCCAGTGCAATACTTCTGATATCCTGATTACTAGAACCAAGGGTATTGATTGTGGATCCAAATATGATAAAATAATTGTCAATTTCAGTCTTTTTTCCATCTATTATGCTGTTGCCTATTGGTCTAGTGATGAGAATTTTTTTTCAGTGGCACCATGAACACATCTGTTGGGGTTTGGCAAACCACTGCCATATTAAAGGCTCCCCTCTTTGTTCCACCTTGAGTGCTTGACTAGTACAAATAGTTAACATACAGGGCTACTAACTAAAAGGTTGGATGTTGGGATCTTCCTGGAGCCACATCATAAAAAAGGTAGGTTGTTGTTATATGCCATTGAGTTTCTGTGACTCATAATGATCCTGTCTACAACAGCTATGAACTGTTCCCTATCCTGAGCCAATCTCACTGCCTCTGAGACGCCTACCCCTGTTATCCCAGTCACCGTGTCAATCTATATTAATTAGGGTCTTCCTCTCTTCCCTCCACCCTTTTAAGCATAATGTCCTTTTTTAAGGTATGGACCCTCCTGGCCACATGCCCAAAATATGTGAGCTGGGCCTTCAAAATCCTTGCCTCCAAGGAACAGCTTGGTTTCACCCTCTCTAGAACAGACCTGTTTGTTCTCTTGGCTGATCATAGTTTGTTTCATAATCTTCTCCAGCACCACTTACAACATGGTATTTCAGGATGGATTTAGAAATGGCTTTTGTTGTTGTTGCTGTTGCAGGAGGGAAGATTGTATTTTTCCCCCCTTTCTTTCACATAGCAAGTTCATTCTCCTCAAGACCCTTTAGCCACATTAATACTTTGTACTTTTAAAAGGATGTCAAGTTATTTTAGGGGCACTATGCATGTTTAAAAGAACACAATCCAGTTATTTGCATACAGGTTGAAAATGTATGGAGATAGGACACATCCCTGGCATGCACCTTTCCCAATTTTGAACCATGCAGTGTTTCCCTGCACTATTCTGACAACTGCCTCTTGGTGCAAGTATAGGTTTTGCATTAGAATGATCAAGTGTTCTGGGATTCCCGTTCTTCTCAGAGTCAGCCACAGTTTGTTATGATCCACCTGTATGCAGAAGAGATTATCTGGGAGGCTGGGCTCTATGAGGAGAAGTGTGGCGTCAGGATTGGTGGAAGATCTATTAACAATATGCATTATGTAGATGACACAACCTTGCTTGCTGATACTGAGGAGGACCTGAAATGCTTGCTGCAGAGGGTCAAGTATTGCAGGCTTCAGTATGGATTGAGGCAAAATGTCAAGAAGACAAAGATTCTCACCACTGTTCCAATTGGTAGCATTGGGATGGATGGTGAAGAGATTGAGATTGTTAACAAATTAGTCTGCTTTGCTCCATGGTCAACACTCTTGGCACCAGTAGCCAGGAAATAAAAAAACGCATTGCGATGGGAAAGTCTGCTGTTAGGGAGCTCTCCGGAGTACTGAAGAGCAATGGTGTCACTCTGGAGACTAAGGTGCATCTGATACAAGCTATGGTCTTTGCAATCACTTGTTATGCATCAGAGAGTTGGACAATGACTAGGGAAGATAGAAGGAGAATTGATGCCTTTGAGCTGTGATGCTGGAAAAGAGTATTGAAAGTACCATGGACTGCCAAGAAAACAAACAGATTCCACCTGGAGAGGGTTAAACCAGACTGCTCCTTGGAGGCAAGGATGCTGGGGCTTCGTCTGACATACTTTGGACATGTTGTAAAGAGGGACAGGTCCTTGGAGAGGGACACCATGTTTGGGAGGGTGTAGGGACGGCACAAGAGGGGAAGACCCCCTATGAGGTGGATTGATTCAGTGACTGGGGTAATCGGGATGGGTGTGTTAGAGGCAGTGTGATTGGCACAGGATAGAGCAAGGTTTAGGGCTGTTGTACATAGGGTTGCTATGAGTCGCAAGGGACTCGACGGCACATAATAGCAACAATAACAAAAACAATTATTTGCAAGATGAAAACTTATCTCTGATATAGCTTTGGTCTTTTAGACTATGAATGTGAACTCATTTTTTTTCTCTTGCTTTTTCATTTCTGGAGTAGTAGATCATATGATTGATTCAAAATGTCCCATGCCAATCCATCTCAGCTCACCAATGCCTATTATGTCAATATTTATATGTTCCATTTCTTTTTTTAACAATATCCAAGGAATTGTTATTTTGCATCTTGATTCCTTCTATATTGAAACTCAATAGTTCAGGTTTTCCCCCAGTTCTTTCAGTTTGAGAAATATAAAGTGTAAATTATAAAAAAATGACCTGTTATGTCTAGTTATTTTTTTATAATCTTCAACAGGATCTTGCTTGCATGTAATATTGTTTGTTAATTTCCATATTCTTTTGGTTCACCTTTTTTGGAATGAAACAATTATAGATCCTTTTTAGTTAGCTGGCTAGGTGGTTGTCCTCCAGATTTCTTGGCATAACCTGGTGAGCACTTCTAGGGCTGTATCTGTTTGTTGAAATATGTCAATTGGTATTCCATCAATTTATGGGCCCTTGTTTCTTGCCAATTCCTTCAGAGCAGCTTGAACTTCCTCCTCCATCACAATTACCTCTTGGTCATATGACACAAAATCTTCAGTGTCAGATTTTGGTACAGTGACTCTATGTACTTCTCTCGTTCTATGCCCCTCTCCTTATGATTCATTTTTTAAAAAATTTTTTATATTTGTTTGCATATAAAATTTGTATACATTGTATTTCACACTTTCACTCACTTTGTTCTTCGTACAATCATTTCTGTTCATTGTATTTTATAAAAATTAATCACCATTGAACCATGTCCATCATTAGCCTGTTTTTCCAGATTTTTACCATTTGCCTTACCCTCCTCCCTCCATCAAATTGTGTGACCCTATAATTTCCTCCTCTGCCCATCCTCACTCCTCTGTTTCCACCTCTTCTTCCCTTGGGTCCCCATACACGTTTTACTAGTTATCCTTCTGTTTTTACAATAATAGTAGTTCACTCAGCATAGTACCTTCCAGTATCTCTGAAGTTATGTAGTAATTTTCAAAATTGTTGCTCTTGAGTGCTGAGAGACAGTATAAGAATTCCTTTCTCTCCACATCCTATTCCAACAGTTATTGTTTGCTGTCCTACCGGGTGGCTCCTTGGAGGCAAGGATTCTGAGGCTCCGTCTAACATACTTTGGACATGTTGTGAGGAGAGACCGGTCCTTGGAGAGGGACATCATACTTGGGAGGGTGGAGGGATGGTGCAGGAGAGGAAGGCCCTCTACGAGGTGGATTGATTCAGTGACTGGGATAATTGGGATGGGAATGTCGGAGACAGTGCGATTGGCACAGGACAGAGTGGAGTTTAGGGCTGTTGTACATAGGGTCGCTATGAGTCGCAAGCGACTCGATGGCACATAACAACAACAACAACTAGGGTGAGATAGTATCTCATTTTGGTTTTGATTTGAATCTCCTTATTGCCAGTGATTTTGAGCATCTCTTCAGGTGTCTGTTGGCCATTCGAATATCTTCCTCTGTGAAAATTCTTCCCATGTCTTTTATCCATTTTGTAACTGTGTTATCAGTCTTTTTCTTGTGGAGGTCCTGTAGGATTCTGTTAACTTTTGCTGAGACCCTTGTCTTAACATGATTTTGTTGCCAGATAATTTTCCCAGTCAGTAGGTTTTTCTTTTCAGTATCAGAAAAAAAGTTTTTTTATGTACACAATGATTTAATCTTTAGCAGGTCTTATTAATAAAACTTATCCTCTCCTGGTTGTGTATTTCTGGCAGTATTTGACAGCTTCTTTATACCATAAGCGAAGTCTTCTAAGATTGGTCCAAATTTGTCTCTTATCATGTTTATGATTTGAGGCTTTATCTGTAAGTCTCTGATCTATCTTGAAATTATTTTTTATTATGGTGAGAGTTGTAGATTCTACTTCAGCTTTCTGCCAGTAGCAGTAGAGTTTTACCAGCACCATTTGTTGAAGAGGTTGTTGTTTCCCCATTCAATATATTTTGTTTCTTTGTTGAATATCAGTTGACCATAGATAGATGAGTTAATTTCTGGGTTCTCAATTCTGCTCCATTTGTCTATGTGCCTGTCATTGGACCAGTACCATGCTGTTTTGGTTATTACAGCTGTATAGTTGGTTTTGAGATCAGATTGTGCTATGCCTCTCACTTCATTTTTTTTCAGAAGTGCTTTGCTCATTTGGGGTCTCTTTCCTCTCCAAATAAACTTGAGAATTGACTTTTATATCTCTTTGAAACATGAGTTTGGTATCTGCTTTGGGATTGTGTTAAACATACAGATGGTGTGTGGTGGGGTGGAGCAGACTGGTCACCTCCTGGAAGCATCTGCCAAAGTCCCAGGGAGCGGGGCATACTTGTTTGCAAGCAGAGGGAAAAGCAATAGTGGATGTGATGGCATGTGTGGGGCAGAACGCTGGTGCTGGCTGCCATCCTGGGCGTGTCTGCTGAAGTCTACTTGGGGGTAAGGACTCAGCCCCAGTGGCTGACTTAGGGGCAAGGTGTACCTGTTTGCAGGCAGAGGAAAAAGCAATGGTGGTCATGATAGCTTTGGGAGTGGGGGCAGCTGCCAGCTCTCTGTCCTGGGAGCATCTCCTTCCATCTTCTGGTGATGCTTCTTGGATCATTCAGTATTC
>NW_006399763.1:20879242-20883719 GCF_000299155.1 Elephantulus edwardii
GAGAACTATTTAAAAGGAATATAGGATTAGGTATTATTTTCATGACAAGATTACAGAAAAAGAAATGCATATTAAAGTGGGCTGTGGACTGGAGGAGATTGTATAGCAGTGAAATATTTTTTTTTTCTTCAAAGATAAAAACAAACTGGGAGGAGAGGTGGGCAGGGAGGAAAACATGCAACAATGAAAGAATGAGGAAATGAATGAAATGGAAAGAATGTCCTTTAAAAATATGTATTTTGCATTAAAAACTCATTAATAAAAAATTTAAAAAAGATTTCAATTTGTTATTCAGTTCCTTCAGCTTAAGAAATGTCAAATGATTTTGTCCCTTTTAATATTCTGGCTTCAGCTCTTTGCACATTTCATGATAACACTTTGCTTTGTCTTTCCAAGCTACCCTTTGAAATCTTCTATTCTGCTCTTTGACTTGCTAATTTCCTCCCTTTTCTTTGGCTTCTCAGTATTCTAGTGCAATATTCAGAGTCTCTTCTGACATCCATCACAGCCATGTCTGCCTCCCTTGTCTGTCTTTTTAATGACCTTTACATTCTTCATGGATCTTAGTCTTGATAACTTCCCACAGCTCTTCTGGTCTTTGCTCATTAGTGGGTAAGGCTTCAAACCTTTTCCTGAGAAGGTTTTTAAATTCAGATGAGACAGACAAAAGGTCATATTTTGGTTCTTGTGGGCTTAATTTAATTTTTGCTAGATTCAGTTTAAACTTGCATAGTAGTAGTTGATGATCTGTTTCACAGTAAGCAGTTGGCCTAGTTTTTACAGCTGACATTAAGCTTCTCCAATGATTCTTTCCACAGATGTAATCAGTCTGATTCTTGTGCAGACCATCGGGTGAAGTCCATGTGTATAGTCACCATTTGTATCTCTTACAAAAGGTATTTGCCATCAATAAATCATTGATTGTACAAAGTTCTATCATTCTATCTCCAGCCTCATTTCTGTCACCAAGTCCTTGTCTTCTGACTACTGATCTTTCTTCTCTGTTCCCAATTTTGGAATTCCAGTCACCTGTTATTATTAATGCATCTTTGTTGCATGTTTGATTGAATTCTGACTGCAGGAGTTGGTAGAAATCACCTATTTTCCTCCTCTTTTGCTCTGGTTGTTTATATGTGTGTGTGTACATATATATTTATGTGTGTGTGTGTGTGTATGTATATATATATTTGAATGATAATAATATTAACAAGTCTTCTTTGTATGCATATTGATATTATCACATATTTTAACATAGATCTAGAAATGGTCTTTTTAACTATGAGTTAGACCCAACTTCTCCTCACCTTTTCATTTCCAGCATAATAGATCATATGATTGTCTAATTAAAAATGTCCCATACCAATCCGTCTCATTTCGTCAATGCCTAGTATGTCCATATTTATATGTTCCATTTCTTTCTTAACAATGTTCAGTTTTCTGACTTCTCATATCCTACGCTACAATCACTCGTGTCTATGTGAAACTGTTCCTTCTCCTTTGTATTTCCCATTATGAGAGCTCAGCCTCAGGTGCCATTTCTGCTAGTCTAATCTAAGTGTACTCTATTGTACGTGGGATTTTTGAGGCCCTGTTATTTTGGAAGTAGATGGTCAGTCATTCTCCCTAGTCTGCCTTAATTTTAAGGTTCAGGTTTAGAAAAATATTTGACAGATAAGAATGACCCTTAGGGGATGAAAGATCCTTCCCCATTACACAGCTAACAGATTCCTTGTTGGTCCCACCCTCTGTCTCTGGTACAGGGGTCAAGGTCTTCTGTCCGTGCCCTTCCCCACCAGCACTCAGCTCTCTTCCTTTTTCTCATTCAGCTCACACTTCCCTCCTGGCCCCAGCTAGCTCTAGTATGATGGCTTAGGCCTTAGGCCACCTCTTTCCACCCATTTTCTCTCTACTGCTTTTGATGTTGGTGCTCAGAGCAGGTTCTGGCACAGATGAATTCCTAGGCATTGCAGTCAAGTTCTCAAGGATAAGCACTCAGGTGACCTCTCCTGGGCTGGTAATATAGTATTTTTTTTTAAATCATTGCTCCTGAATGCAACATAGTATTCCATCATATGAGAAAACCACACTTTCTCAATCCATTCAATTGCTGATGGATATTTGAGCTATTTCCATTTTCTTGCTATTGTGAATAACACTGCTATGAACATTTGTGTACAAGTCTCTCTGTCTCAGTTCTGTTTTTCTCAGGTTATATTCCTAGTAGAGGATTAGCTGGGTTATATGGAATTTCTATGTTCAGGTTTTTGAGGAAATTGCTACATTGGCTTCCAGAATGGTTGTACCATTTTATAATCCCACCAGTAGTGTATCAGAGTTCCAGTCTCTCTACAAGCTCCCCAACATTTATTGCTTCCTTTCCTGTTAAACATTGTCACTGCTACTTAGGTGAGATGGTATCTCATTGTGGCTCTTATTAGAATCTCCTTGATTGCCAGTGATTTTAAGCATTTCTTCCTGTGTGTTGGCTGTTTGAATGTTTTCCTCTGTGAAAAGTCTTTACATGTATTTTGCTCAATTTTTAATTGAGTTATCAATCTTTTCCTAGTGATCCTGTATTATTCTGTAAACTTTCATTATGGGAACTTTGTCTGAGATAGCATTACCAAATGTTTTTTCCTCAGTATGTTTTCTGTATGCTTTATTGGAAATAGTTTTTGATGCACACAAGGACTTGGTCTTTAGAAGATCCCATTCATTGACGTTATCCTCTCCTAGTTGTACATTTCAGGTGTAACTGCCAGTCTTTTTATAGATTAGGCCTTCCAAATTTGGTCCCATTTTGACTTTTAAGATTTTGTAGTTTTGGACTTTACCCTTAGTTCTCTCATTCACCTTGAGTTAATTCTTGTGTATAACGTGAAACGTAGATACTGCTTCAACTTTCTGCAAGTAGTCCAGTTTTGCCAGTACCATTTGTTGAATAGGTTGTCATTTTCCTATTTGATAGTTTTTGTTTCCTATAGACCATAGGCAGTTAGAGTAATTTCTGGGTTCTCAATTCTGATAGTTCATAGCAATAGGCAGACACATTTAAAAAGGAAGAAGCAAAATTAATTACCTAATTCAGCACCTCAATCAAATAGAAAAATAACAACAATCTAACCCCACATCCTTTAGAAAAAAGGAAATTATAAAGGCAAGAACTTAAATCAATAAGATAGAAAAACAATTGAAAACATGAACAAGACCAAGAGCTGGTTCTTTGAAAGGGTTAATAAAACAGACAAACCACTGGTAAATTTAAAAAAGACAGGGAGAGAGAGGGAGAGAGAGAGAGAGAGAGGACACAGAGGGGACATGACACCAGGATCAGATGAGATCAAGTTGATAACGTCAGAATATTATAAAAAGTTATACTCTGATAAATTTGAAAACCTAGAGGAAATGGACAAATTCCTAAAAACTCACACCCTACCTAGATTGACAAGGACAGATGTAGCACACTTCAACAGACCCATCAAAAGAAGAAATTGAGCAAGTCCTAAGAAGACTCTCCTAAAAAAAAAGTCCTAGGCCAGATATCTTCACAGCTGAATTCTACCAACATTCAGAGGTCTATTGCCAATTATTCTTAAATTACTTCAGAAAAATAGAAAAAGAAGGAATACTCCCAGAGTCATTCTATGAAGCAAGCATAACCTTAATACCAAAACCAGGCAAGATATTGCAGACCAATATCTCTCATGAATACAGATGCAAAAATCCTGAACAAAATCCTGGCCAACAGAATCCAAAAGTTGTGTTGTTGTTTGCCGTTAAATTGGAAAGCACCCTTAGAATGACCTCTCCAGCAGGTTTTCAGAGGCAATTAATTACAAGGGAGGAGATCGCCAATACTTCTTCCATGGAGCAGCTGGCGGGTTTGTTACTGAACTCAAGGGGTTCGTTCTGTAGTCAGCGGCCAATAAGACAAACGGATTTCAATATCCATAAATGCACTTTATAACACAGATCTGGGAGACAGCGAGTCACCTCTAAGACTGCCTCTCCATCTGGGAGTGTCCATCATTTAACAATGCACTTTTGTTAGTGAAAAAGGTAATTCTACATCTGAAAAATATCAGTAATTCAGGAAGGCCCCAGTGTGTCAGATTAAGACACAATTTACATATGACTGGAGAACCAGCTTCACCAGGATCTAGGATAGATGCATTCCCTCTTCTGGTAAACAGACTAAACTACTCTACATGACTAATGACAGGAAACAGAGAATTCGGAGGCTAAGCAACTAGTTTTGCAGGCTCAAGAAAATAATTATAGTTTTTATAATTGATACCTATGTAGCGAATTCTGAACTTATTAATACCACCCTATCAGGTCCAAACTTTGTTTTCTTGACGTTGAGCTTCAATCCATATTGAAGACTGTAGTCCTTGACCTTGTGCAGCAAGCGCTTCAGGTCCTCCTCAGTTTCAGAGAGCAGGGTTGTGTTATCCGCATAACGCAGGTTATTGAT
>NW_006399763.1:20888055-20897700 GCF_000299155.1 Elephantulus edwardii
CCGGAAATCCCGGGCTATAGTCTTTGCAATTACGTGCTATGCATTGGAGAGTTGGACAATGACTAGGGATGATAGAAAGAAAATTGATGTCTTTGAGCTGTGGTGCTGGAGAAGAGTGTTGATTATACCATGAACTGCTAGGAGAATAAAGAGGTTTGTCCTGGAGAGGGTCAAGCAAGAATGCTCCTTGGAGTCAAGGATTCTGAAGCTTCGTCTGACATACTGTGGGCATGTTGCAAGGAGGGACTGGTCCTTGGAAAGGGACATCATGTTTGGGAGAGTGGAGCAACGGTGCAGGAGAGGAAGACCCTCAATGAGATGGATTGATTCTGTGTGTGGAATGGTGGGAATGAGTGTGTCTGAGATGGTGAGGTTGGCACAGGATAGAACGGCGTTTAGGGCTCTTGTACATAGTGTTGCTCTGAGTCGCAAGCAACTCGCTGGCACATAACAATAACAATAACAATAACAATAACAATAACAACAACAACAATAACAATAACAATAACAATAACATCAGGTTTAAACCATGTGTCCTTGGGATTGCAGTGTACCCTCTTATTTGCAAGTATTTTTAAAAATTTTTCAGCAGCCTCCTGATCTGCAGCATATATGCCTCAACTACAAGGTTAACATTTTTCATTATTACCTTTTGCAACATGTGAGCAACAGGCCCTATCCAAGGAGGATTTTATATTTTTCTGATTGAGAGACGTGGATGTAAATTTCTTTGTCACCAATATCACAACAATGCTGTCCACTACATCTTTTCTTTGGTCATCATCTCATGGATCCCCAAATTGAGCCACTTTTCATTTATCCCTTAATTTTCCCTTGGCATTGTGCCATTTGAAACAACAAAATAACCCCAACAAAGTGCACAAATGTGAAAGTTGTGGCAGTAAATTCACCAGAGCTGGAACAAAACAACTTCCATTTCAGCTGAATCTGGGAAGATAAAATGCATGTGTGTGCGTGTATGTGTGTGTGTGTGTACACACCTGCCATCCTGACAGCTCCAAGAAAATCAGGTTCTGTGTTGATTTTGAGGCTAAGACTAAATCTCAGGAGGAAGGCAAGTTCACAAATAAATAGGATTCTGCAGAATGAGGATTGACTTTATCTTTTACAGTACAGTGTCTGTATTATCATAACCTTGGGCTTTGAATTCGTATCTTTGCAGAAGCAGAAAGAGAAAGTGGAAAAACCCCTCACTATGGCCTCCAACATTTACCACTTTCCCTAAGTAGACCAATCTAGGAGTAAGCAGGATGAAGAAGAAAAAAAAAATGAGGTATTTAAATTAGTTCTTTGCCTACCAAACTGTAAGTGCGCTTGCCTATTCCCAGTACTCTGGTGATATTTCATTCTTTTCTATGTAGGGACACGATGGGTTGACACCTCTCAATGGCAACTATCCGGTAAACCACAGTATACCAAAAAGGCTGCCAGATGTATGATCTGTTTTAGCCTTTCGTTTTAACTTTACAGAATACAGGCGGTTCTGCATAAAGTGATGAAGGTTACTGCACTGTACATAGCATTGACATTGAGTAGAACTCAATTGGTAACCACCTTGTAAGATAGATTAGCAATGCTCCATAGAATTTCCAAGACTGCACATCTTTTTAAGTGCAGACTGCCTCCTCTTTCTCTCACAGAGCAGCTGCTGGGTTTGAATTGCTAAACTTTCTCTGACGAGTCCAGTGCTTAGCCCACTGTGTCACCAAGTTTCTCTAATTAAACTATTGCTCAGGACTAGTTCATGATTCTCAATTTTTATACTCAGAAGAAATATGGCTTAGCACAGTATCAGAGTGATTTCTAGTAATAGTCAATGTTTTTATATGTTATGAAGAGTTTCCCACAGTAAGACCCTTAATTAGATGGATTGATACAGTAGCTGAAGAAAAAAAAGAGTTTGAACTCCAAGGGGATTGTGGAAATGGTGTAGGATTGGGCAGGTTTTGAACAGTTGTACACTTTGTCTCTGAGTCACCTACCAAGCAAGACATATATGGCCTTAGAAAGAAACACTGGCTTTGGAGTCAGACAATTCCAATCAAAACTCTGTTATTTGTATACTATGTGACTCTCACTAGCATTTAAACTCTCTAAGGATCAGGTTCCTTATATGTAAAATGGAAAGAATCTTTCTCAAGGTTATTTTAAAGGTTAAATGATTACACATGTAAAATGTGCCCAATATAACCTACAATATAGTATTGCTGTTATGTGCTGTTGAGTCATAACCAAATCATAGCTTACTCTCCAGTGGGTTTTCAAAGGCAGTAGGTCACTTGGAAGAAGATTGTCCATCTTTCTACCACAGAGCAGCTTATGTATTCAAATCTCCTGTCTTTTACAATATAATAGGAACTGAATAATTGTTGTTTTGCTGATTTTCCTGTGAAGGGGGGAGGGGAGGAAACTAATCTTAGATAAAAGCCTACACAACTGATCTTTACTTTCTGAAAGGAAAGATGATCTTTCATTGTAATTGCCTCAAGCCTCTTTCATTTCTTTTGGTAACTGGAGTGTTGAATCTTTGGCCCTACTCACTTTAACTCCACAATCATTTTCAGTGAGGAGGGCTGAGAAAGGCAGTCTTGGTAAAATGCCAGACACTCTTGGATGCTCAATTGATATTAATTAATCCTCAGCAGCAGCATTTTGGCAGCAGGCTTTGACTTGTGTGACCTTTCATGCTAGATCAAATTACACTGAGACTATTCCTTTTCTCCGCCAAGCCCTTTAGAACCTTCTTAGACTGTTGCCAGAATTTCACAGGGAGCCCTATAGTTTCCTGAGAAGCTCACAGTTGGCACCTTAGATGTGTTATTGCTAAATAAGTAGAATGTGAGACATTTTATATCCATTTTTGGTGATGGAAGATAGCCAAATAATCATTGCAAACATGCAAAAATTCCTATCCTGAGCTCTGCGGAGACTCAGTGGGATGGATTTAGGAGGCAGCCTACAGCCTCCTGCCTCCAGTCAGTCCCAGGGACTGCAGGTATGCAGCACGTCCACTCACCATGACAAGGGTTGTGGGAAGTGAAACTACTGCTTCTCTCAGAGGATAAGCTGCTTAAATCCAGCGCCTTGGGTAGCAATGACTTTACATTAGTTTTACGTTTCCCCTCACCTTTTCTCCTGCTGTTTATAAAAGAGCTTTTTATTATGTGATTTTATTCTATGTCTGAAATGAAGGCAGCAGGAGCTATTCACAGGGATAAAACAAAGAGCTGACAAGTCGCCTACTTGGGCTGCTTTCTGTGTAAGATGATAGTGTTTGGTCACCAACTGTGACCATAGGCTTCTTGCAAGATAAGAAGGATCTAATGTTCTAATCATCTTTTGCGTCCTTAAAACTACATTTTCTTATATGAGGTGTTTTATAAAGTTTAAAACCACTGTGAAGATGATTCACAAGAGCTTGGGAATAATAGTTATTATTTGTAATTGGAGGTGTAACATTATTACAGTTAATGGTGTCTCTTTACTGAAAGTACATAGCCCCTATCACATTATATTTAAACAATCCATTTATTTCTTTCTGTCTGCTACCATCTTTTAAGATTTTTAAAAAACCATTATACTCCCAACACCTATGACAATGACAATGACAGAGTAAACTATTCAGTAATTATTTGTTGGGGAGTGAATGATAAGGCCTTATGCAAGTTGTTCTTCTTATGTTCTATTGAATTGAGTACAACTAATGATAACAACCCTATGAATGCTCGATCCTGTGCTATACTGCACCATCACTCTGGCACACTTGAGCCTCTTCATGCAGTCACTGTGTCAGTCCATCTTGTTAAGGGTCTTCCTCTCTTTCACTGACCTTCCACCTTTCCTAGCATGATATCCCTCTCTAAGGAATAGCCCTGTCTGACAACATGCTCAATTTGTGTGAGACGAAGCTTCACTACCCTTGCTTCCAATGGGCCCTCTGGCTGCACCTTCTCCAAGATATATCTGGGTGTTTTTTGTTTGTTTGTTTGCATTTTGTGGGATATTCAATACTGTTATCCCACACCACAACTCAAAGGCACTGATTTTTGTCTGTCACTGGGACACAAATGATAGTGTGGCCAAAAATTTTACATAGTTTGATAGGATACCAATTAACTTGTTTCAAATAACAGATGCAGCTTTGAATGTACTTACCATCTGTGCCAGGAAATCTGAAGGATGGCTGTCTGACCATTGGATTTGAAGAGGTCCATATTTGTTTCCATTCCCAAAAAAGATGATCCAACTGAATGTGGAAATTATTGAACAATATCATTGACATTACATGCAAGCAATATACTGCTGTGAATCATTAAAAAAATGGCTGGATCAGTACATAGATAAGTAACTGCCAGAAGTTCAAGCAGGATTTAGAAGAGGTGGTGGCACCAAGGATATCATTGCTGATGTCAAATGGTTCCTGGCTGAAAGTAAGGAATATCAGAAGAATGTCTACTTGTGCTTTATTGACTATGCAAAGGAATTTGACTGTGTGGGTTGTGACAAGCTGTTGCTGACATTGAGAGAATGGGAATCCCAGGGCACTTGATTGTGCTCATGCAAAACCCATACCTCGACGAGGAGGCTTTTTTTGTGAACAGAGCAGGGGAGCACTGCATGACTTGGAATTGGGAAGGGAGTGTGCCAGAGTTGTATTTTCTCTCCATTCCTATTCAATCTATAAGCTGAGCAAATCATAAAAAAACCTGGATTCTATGAGGAAGAGTGTGGCATCAGGATTGGAAGAAGACACATCAAGTACCTCTTTCACACAGATGACACACCTTGCTTGCTGAAACTGAGGAGGACATGAAGTAATTGCTGCAGAGGGTCAAGAACTGTTTCCTTCAATATGGATTGAAACTCAATATCAAGACAATGATTCTCACCACTAAGCCAATTGGCAGCATTATGATAGACAGTGAAGAGAACAAGATTGCTAACCGTTCAACTTGCTTGGCACCATAGTCAACATTCATGGTACTAGTGGCCAGAAAATTTTTAAAAAAACAAAACAAACCCAACAAATTAGATTGGGAAAATCTGCTGTCAGAGACCTTTCCAGAGTACTAAAGAACATTGATGTCAGTCTGGAGACTAAGATGTGCCTGATCCAGGACATGGTCTTCACAATTACTTACTGTGTATCAGAGAGCTGGACAATGATTAAAGATGATAAAAGAAGAATCGATGCCTTTGATTTGTGGTGCTAGTGAAGAGTATTAAATGTGCCATTGACTACTAAGAGAACAAACAAGTCGGTCCTGGAGAAAGTGAAGCCAGGCGACTCTTGGAGGCAAAGATTTTGAAGCTCCATCTGACACACTTTGGGCAAGTGGTCAGGAGGCACCAGTTCTTGGAGAGGGACATTATGCTTGGAAGGGTGTAGGGACAGCACAAAAGAGGAAGACACAGAATGAGATAGATTGACTCAGTGACTGGGATAATGGGGAAATATGTGTCAACGAGGATGAAATTGGCTCAAGATAGAGCAGAGTTCAGAGTTGGAACAAAACATGCATTACAAAGTAAATCAAGGCAGGGGAAGGGAGAAAAACCATGTACAAATGAATGAAACCCCATCCCTTCTGTAAACTTTCACTAAAATCGCACACACACACATACACACACACACACTCACACACACGCATGCACACACACACACACACACACACACACACACTACCCCAAAACTACTGAGTTGTAAACAAACCCCAAAACACTCCAACAACCAAAAATCACCAAAATTCCAAACTTCTTTAATTTCTTGAAGCTACTGGATAGATTTTGGGGCGGGGGGGTTGGTGTGAGGCTATCTTTTTGCCCTACAGTTTTGTCTTCTCTTTCCAATGCCCTCTCCTTTCAGAATTCAACATGGTATCACCTCACAGAGAAAAAACATATTTTACAAAGTCTACCACTAAACAGGAAGAAAACAGACAGGTTTGATTCTGAAAAGTTATAACGTAGAGTTGAGGCAATCTTACACATTGTGTGGATTAATTACTTTGAAATTGAAATGAGTAAAATCTGGTTTGACTGGAGAAAAAATATAAATTACTTTGTGTTCCCAATGGAGTTGTTTTTGCTAGATGCTATCAAGTCTAGAATGAATCATAATGACCCCATGAACTTTAGATATGAAACCTGCCCTGTCCTGTGCCATCGTCATTATCTCTGTGACACTAGTTTAAAAGCCATCTCAAGAATATATTTGAGGCTTTGGAACCTAATGATTGAAGACCAGATGAGCTGTAGAATAATATCAAAGACATTATCCAAGAATACTCATTACAAAGACAAGGACAAATGAAAAGATAATAATGGATATCACAAGAAACTCTGAGAATTGTGCTGAAATTTCAAGAGGCCAAAGTTGAGAGAAGGATTGCAAAGTGATGTATAGGAACAAATGATTTCAAACGGCAGCCTGAACAGACAAAGGAAAGTATTTATATGTGCAAAGAGCTGCAGAAAGAAAATAAAAAGAGAAGAAATCACTCAGCATTCCTGAGGCTGAAAGAAATGAAAGACAAATTCGAGCCTCAGGTTGCGGTACTGAAGGATGCCATGAGAAAACCTTCAATAATTCAAAAAGAGGTGTGTGTAAAGGAAATGTGAAGGATCTTTTATGAAAAACAGTGTATTCAAATTTTGTAAATAAATCAATATAAAAAAAGAAGATGGAAGGAATACATGGAATCAATATACCAAGAAAGAACTGGTTGACATAGAACCATTTCAAGAAGTAGCTCATGATCAGGAACCAATGGTGATGAAAGAAGAAGTTCAAGCTATACTGCAAATATGAGCAGTAATAATAATAGTAATGGTGACAAGAATTGATGGGCTAACAAATGACATGTTTTAACAAACAGATGCTACCTTGAATGTGCTCACCAGGCTATGTTAAGAAGTTTAAAAGACAATTACCTGGCTAATAAAATGGAAGAGATTTATATTTCTTCCCATGTGGAAATTATCAAATAATATTGTTAATAGGTTAATAGCACATGCAAGTAAAATTTGCTGAAGACTATTATAAACACAACCAGAGTAATACATTGACAGAGAACTGACAGAGATTCAGGCTGGATTTAGAAGAGGCCATGGCACCAGGCATATTATTGCTGATGTTATATGGATCTTGGCTGAAAACAGGAGTACCAGAAAGATGTCTACTTGCGCTTTATCTAATATGCAAAGGTATTTCATTGTGTAGATCATAACAAGCTGTAGATAATAATGAGAAGAATGAAAAACTTAGAACACTTAATTGTGCTCTTGTAAAAGCCATACTTAGACCAGGAAGTTATTGTCTGAACAGAACAAAGGAACATTGCATGGTTTAAAAATCAAGATGTTGATTAAGCCTGTATATTCGCTCAGGGTTTCTTAAGCTGAAGGAGCTGAAAAACAAATTCAAGCCACGGGTGGCAATACTTAAGGATGCTTTGGGCAGAATATTAAATGATCCAGGAAGTATCAAGAGAAGATGGAAGGAATACACAGAGTCACTGTATCAGAAGGAATTGGCTGACACAGAAAAATTTCATGAAATGACATATGAGCAAGAGCCTATGGTGATGAAAGAGGAAGTTAAAATTGCTCTGAAGGAATCGGCAAAAAACAAGGCTCCAGGAGTTGACGGCATACCAATTGACATATTTCAACAAGCAGACACTGGCCTGGATTTGCTCACTAAGTTGTGCCAAGAAATTTGGAGAACAGCCAGCTGGCCGACTGACTGGAAAAGATCAATATTTGTTCCCATCCCAAAGAAAGGTGACCCAACAGAGTGTGGAAATTATTGAACAATATCATTGATATCATATACAAGCAAGATTCTGCTGAAAATTATCCAAAAACGTTTGGAACAATATGTCAACAGAGAGCTTCCAGAGGTGCAGGCTGGATTTAGAAGAGGTCGTGGTACTAGGGATATTGTAGCTGATGTTAGATGGATTTTAGCAGAAAGCAAAGAAAACCAGAAGAATGTCTATCTGTGCTTCATTGACTATGCAAAGGCTTCCGACTGTGTGGATCACAACAAGCTGTGGCTGACTCTGAGAAGAATGTGAATCCCAGAACATTTGATTGTGCTAATGCGTACTCGGACCAAGAGGCAGAACAGAGCAAGGAGACACTACATGGTTCAAAATCAAGAAGGGGGTTCGTCGGGGATGTATTCTGTCTCTATACCTTTTCAATCTGTATGCAGAACAGATCATCTGGAGGAATGTGGAATCAGGATTGGTGGAAGAATCATCAACAAGCTGCATTATGCAGATGACACAACTCTGCTTGCTGAAACTGAGGAGGACCTGAAGCGCTTGCTACAGAAGATCAAGGACTACAGCCTCCTATATGGACTGAAGCTCAACATCAAGAAAACAAAGATTCTCACTACTAAGCCAATTGGCAGCATCAGTATGGATGGTGAAGAGATTGAGATAGTTAACAGTTTTAGTTTACTTGGCTTCACAGTCAACACTCTTGGTAACAGCAGCCAGGAAATCAAGAGACGAATTTCATTGGGGAAGTCAGCTGTGAGGGGCCTCTCAAGAATACTGAAGAGAAACGATGTCAGACTGGAGACTAAGGTGTGCCTGATCCGGGCTATAGTCTTCGCAATTACGTGCTGTGCATCAGAGAGTTGGACAGTGACTAGAGTAGATAGAAAGAGAATTGATGCCTTTCAGCTGTGGTGCTGGAGAAGCGTGTTGAATATACCATGGACTGCTAGGAGAACAAAAAGCTTTGTCCTGGAGAGGGTGAAGCCAGAATGTTCCCTGGAGTCATGGATTCTGAAGCTTCGTCTGACATATTTTGGGCATGTTGCAAGGAGGGACTGGTCCTTGGAGAAGGACATCATGTTTGGCAGAGTGGAGGGGCGGCGAAGGAGAGAAAGACCTTCAATGAGATGGATCGATTCTGTGGCTAGAGAGGTGGGAATAAGTGCATTTGAGATGGCTAGGTTGGCACAGGATAGAGGAGCGTATAGAGCTCTTGTACATAGGGTTGCTATGAGTCGCAAGTGACTCGATGACACATAACAACAACAACAACAACAACAACAACAACATTCTCTGTTTAATCTTTATGTTGAACAAATCATTTGAGAAGCTAGGCTTTGTGAAGAGGAATGTGATCCTGGATGATATATCCAGGATCAGAGGACATTTATCAACAACCTGCATTATTTAGATGACATAATCTTGCATACTGAAAGTGAGAAGGACTTTGAAGGGCTTGCTGAAAAAAGATCAATAACTACAGCCTGTAGTATGGATTATATCTCAACATTTAAAAAATCAAATATCCCCCCAATATTCAACAAATGGGCCAATAGACAACCTTATGATAAACGGAGAAAAGAGCAAGATTGCTAATGATTTCCTCTTACTTCAACCCACAATCATTTGTACCAGCAGTCAGGAAGGGTCCTCTCCAAAGTGCTGAAAAGCAAGGATGTCAATTTAAAGATTAAGGGGAACCTTATCCAAACTATGGTCTTTTTGAATATTTGCTATATATTTCAACCTATATGCAGAACAGATTATCCAGGAGGCTGGGCTCTATGAGGAGAAATGTGGGGTCAAGATTGGTGGACGATTTATCAAC
>NW_006399763.1:20898245-20911302 GCF_000299155.1 Elephantulus edwardii
AAACAGATTTGTCCTGGAAAGGGTCAAACTGGGTGGCTCCTTGGAGGCAAGGATTCTGAGGCTCCGTCTAACATACTTTGGACATGTTGTGAGCAGAGACCGGTCCTTGGAGAAGGACATCATGCTTTGTAGGGTTGGAGGGA
Source organism: Elephantulus edwardii (assembly GCF_000299155.1). Lineage (NCBI taxonomy): Eukaryota > Metazoa > Chordata > Mammalia > Macroscelidea > Macroscelididae > Elephantulus > Elephantulus edwardii. Next base: position 20,898,389 of record NW_006399763.1, read on the forward strand.
CAGCACAGGATGGTAAGGGCCTCTATGAGGTGGATTGATTAATTGACTGGGATAATCGGGATGGGAGTGTCAGAGATAGTGCGATTGGCACAGGACAGAGCAGAGTTTAGGGCTGTTGTACATAGGTCGTTATGAGTCGCAAGCGACTCGACAGCACATAACAACAACAACAAATACGTGAGAATTGGACAGTGAATAAAAATGACAGAAGTAGATGCAAGAGAAGAGTACTAAATATCCCATGGACTGTCAAAAGAAGGAAAAATAATGTCTTGGCAAGAGTGCAACCAGGATGATCCTTGGAGGGAAGGAGGGTAAAACTTTGTCTCATATACTTTGACTTGTTGTTAGGAAGGGCCAGTTCCTTCTAATTTATCCTAGTGATATCTATCCTAATGAGGAGCTCTGTGGAAAACAAACAAACAAAAAACACAACCCAAAAAAGAAAAAACTCATTGTCATTGAGCTGCTTCTGACTCATCACCCCTTTCCAAAACAATTCTTCTTTTTTTTTTTCAGTGGTAATTCTTTATGGAAAGAGTTCTTATTTTTTCCTAAAAAGTGGCTGGTGTATTTGAACAACCGATGTTTTGGTTAACAGTCCACCATCTTAAATACTAGGTCAGCAAGGCACCTTTATATTTGTATAGAAAAGGATATACAAAAATTAAAAAGTAAAGAAATAATGATTTAGTTTTATTATCAGTTTCCCTAGTTATGAAAATAAAACCCTTAAAATGGGATATTACAATCTTGAATACCCTATGCAGCAGTTATACATTGTCTCACAGCATTATTATGAGTTGGAATCTACTCAATGGTAGTGAGTATTTGAGACTCAGAAAAGAATGTTTTAGCTAAAAAGCTGTGCAATAGTAGTAACCTAACCATGCTGAGCACAAGGCTTGGTTGTTTGACGCCTGTGTCAACTTTGTGGTTAGCCCAGATGAAAAATCTGTTGCTTGGATAAGTGTTTTCCTCTAGATACACTGAGTCTTCAGTTTATACTGTAAACTTTTTAAATAATTGCCTTCGGCTATAGTAGATTCACAGTTACTTGCTATGCTCCAGAGAGCTGGACAATGAAGAAGGATGACAGAAGAAGAATCGATGTCTTCAAGTTGTGGTCCTGGAGGAGAGTATTGAACATGGCATGGACAACCAAGAAAACAAATAGGTCTCTCTTGGAGAGGGTGAAACCAAGTTTCTCCTTGTAAGCTAGAATTTTGAAGCTCTGTCTCACACATGTGGCCAGGAGGAACTGATCAGTCCCTGGAGAAAGACATCATGCTTGGGAGTTTAGAGGGACAGCACAGGAGAGGAAGATCCCAGATGAGATAGAATGACACAGTAACTGGGTTAGCGGGGTAGGTGTGTCAGAGAGACTGGCTCAGGATAGTGCAGGCTTCAGAGTTGTCCATAGGGTCACTATGAGTCACAGGCAACTTGACAGCATATGTTTGTTTGTTGTTATGTGCCGTCAAGTCGCTTGCGACTCATAGCGACCCTATGTAAAACAGCCCTAAACTCCGCTCTGTCCTGTGCCAATCACACTGTCTCTGACACTCCCATCCCAATTATCCCAGTCACTGAATCAATCCACCTCATAGAGGCCTTCCTCTTCTGCCCTGTCCCTCCACCCTCCGAAGCATAATGTCTCTCTCTAAGGACCGGTCTCTCCTCACAACATGTCCAAAGTATGTTAGACGGAGCCTCAGAATCCTTGACTCCAAGGAGCCACCCAGTTTAACCCTTTCCAGAACAAATCTGTTTGTTTTCCTAACAGTCCATGGTATTCTCAATACTCTTCTCTAGCACCACAGCTCAAAAGCATCAATTCTCCTTCTATCCTCCTTGGTCATTGTCCAACTCTCTGATGCATAACAAGTAATTGCAAAGACCATGGCCTGTATCAGATGCACCTTAGTCTCCAGAGAGACACCATTGCTCTTCAGTACTTTGGAGAGGTCCCTAACAGCAGACTTTCCCATGTCAATGCGCCTTTTAATTTCCTGTCTGCTGGTGCCAAGACTGTTGACTGTGGAGCCAAGCAAACTAAAGCTGTGTACAATCTCAATCTCTTCACCATCCATGCTGATGCTGCCAATTGGTCCAGTGGTGAGAATCTTTGTCTTCTTGACATTGAGCCTCAATCCATATTGTAGGCTGCAGTCCTTGACACTCTGCAGCAGGTGCTTCAGGTGCTCTTCAGTTTCAGCAAGCAAGGTTGTGTCATCTGCATAATGCAGATTGTTGATAAATCATCCACCAATCTTGACCCCACATTTCTCCTCATAGAGCCTAGCCTCCCAGATAATCTGTTCTGCATATAGGTTGAAAAGGTATGGAGATAGGATGCATCCCTGGCATACGCCCTTCCCAATTTTGAACCATGCAGTGTTCCCTTGCTCTGTTCTGATGACTGCCTCCTGGTCCAAGTATAAGTTTCGCATTAGAACGATCAAGTGTTCTGGGATTCCCATTCTTCTCAGAGTCAGCCATAGTTTGTTATGATCTACACAGTCAAATGCCTTTGCATAGTCAATGAAACACAGATAAACATTCCTCTGGTATTCCCTGCTTTCAGCCAAGATCCATCTAACATCAGCTACAATATCTCTAGTACCACGACCCCTTCTAAACCCAGCCTGGACTTCTAGTATATAGCAACATTAATCATTTATTCAATGTGGCTTTGCTGGACTTTGGCTTTGACTTTCACCGTATGGTTGGGTAGAGTTATACTAATATAGGGTCTTTGTTGCCCCATCTAAAGGATTGGATAGCTTGCTAATAATATAAAGATGATAGTACCTTTGATATGAGAAGGATGGTTGGCATCAGAATTGATAGAAGAACATACAGATGTGTGAGGGTGTATCTGATCTCATAGGAATTGGTTTTGTGCTGTGGATATTTGTTTGATGGGGATTCTTCCCTCTTATGGACTATGCCACTATGCCTATGCAAGCCACATTGTTTTAAACAACCTCACATTAGAGGAAATTTATGGAAGCTGTTATTTTTAAAATTTATCGTCATAGATAGAAAAAGCTCATAAATAGTAACTATTTTTAAAAATTATTTTTATTTTAATATTGGTTTGTATACAAAATTAATATACATTGTTTTGTTTAAATATATTGTGTTTTGCACATTCCTCTATTCACATTGTAATTCATAGTATAATTTCCATACATTGTGTTTTACAGAAATTAATCACCACTGAGCCATTACCCAATCTTTTCAGGTCCCCACGGTATCTTTCCTAATTCCTTCAATCTTGTAATTCCTTTCTCTGTCCGCATAATTTTGTGACCTCAAGATTTCTTTCCTATACCTGCAGCCCTTCTTCTCCTTCCTCTTCCCTGTCTGGACTTTTGTATACATCTCCTAGTATTTTTATCATCATTTGTCCTTATGAGACCAAGTTAGTTCACACAGCCTAATGCTCTCCAACCTTTCCCATGTTAATAGTACTTTTCAAAATCATTGCTCCTGAGTGCTGGGTAAGTATTTCATTGTGTGGAGGTTACAATTTCTCAACCCATCGTGTTTAAGCATTGCCAATGAAAAAGTGGGAGAAGGATGAGCAATCTCCTTGCATATGATTTACTGCCTCTGAAAACCTGCTGAAGGGTCCGCTATGGGCCAATTCTGACTCTATGGTACACAACATCAAACAATAACAATGAGAAAGAGGGTGTCTTTGTGGTACAGTTGTTAAAGCACACAGCTGTTAACCACATGTGGATGGTTCAAACTCTCTAGTCACACTCTGGGAAAAGGATATACTTCTGCAAAGATTTATGGCATTGGAAACCTAATGAGAGCAGTTCACTCTTTCCTGTAGGATAATGTGGAGTTGTGGCTTGGCTTTGCTCTTAGTTAGTGAAAAGAAATTTCTTTTTAATTTTAGAAAAATGTTGTCTGTTTCCCAATGTCCTCATTCACTCTATCTGAAAGATTACTAGTTCTGAAAACCCAGTATTTTGTGGTAAGTTCCAATTTGTTTGCCATCATAACTGATATAAAAAGTGAACGGTACTATGTAGAAAATTATTTCATTCATATGACCTCTGTCTGTCTCAAGATGGTATGGTTTCTATTCTTCTCGCATTGATAAGTGCAGACTGAAAAAGAAAAGAGAAAGAAAGAAAAATAAAACTGCTTTAAATGACAGTAATTGAAATCTGTCACTCACTCTGTTCTGTGAATACGTGATGTCTTCTCCGTTCAGCTTGACAAAGCTGGCTGCAGCTCCCTGATTACATATCAGCTCTGCAGCAGAGAGCGTCAACTTGAGGACAGCAAATCCCACCCCAATTCAACAGTCCACTGCTCACATTCATTTTAATGAGAAGACTGTCTGTATACTATTGTTGTCTCCCTTTTTCCTTTAAGAGAAACAGAAATATTTATTCACAATAGTTACTCAGAAATAAAGTATCTGGTAAAAAGAGAATATTTAATATGTATAATAAGCAGTGAGTCATATTTCCTCACTTCATGAGCAAGTGAGGACTAGTCTCAAGTTAGAAACAAATCATTATTGATGATACTATCTATTATATATAAAATTTATATATCCTGTCTTCTAACTGCTAATAATCTGAGGAAAATAAAACAGTCACACCATTTCCTCTTTGCCTTACTCACATATTGGATTCATCGGAGAGGAGCAATTAGATTTTGACTGAAACAGTATCTTTTCCAGTCATTGTTAATCAAGTCAGTCTTTGTTAAAAGAGATGATATTTGAGAATGCTTTGGGCTTGGACACTTAATTACAAAGTTGTCAAGGGAATGTTTTGAGTGATAGAAATGTGCTGCCAATTTATTACCAAAACACACCAAATGAAATATTTTAAATAGATGGGTTATAATATATTTAGTATTAATCTAATACATAAAGTATCACTGAAAATTAATATCAAACCAACTGAGAAGTTCCTGTTCAAAAGCTAGCTATAATGAATTCATTGAAAGGAAACAAAAATAACTCTGAAAAAAATATGATGATTCGTCACAAAATAAGAGAAATTAATTTTAAAATGAGATAGAATTTTTTGAAATTTTATTTTATTAATTTTAATGAACATTTACAGAGATTTTGGACTTCCATTCATTCATTGTTGCACTATTTTCTCTACCTCCCCCCCTTCATTCCTCTTTTTTCTTCTTTTTTCCCCTTGAAAGTCTATTTTAATTATCACATTGCCACGGTGCTTGTCAAAACCAGTTCTGATTAATCTCCTTTGTCAGTGTGTCCTTTGACATTCCCTATCACTCCTCCCTGAGAGAGATTTTACCCTGATTCATAAGGAAAAGGGGATGGCATATTGTCTTAGCTACTTCCTGCTGAAAAGGGACGCTGTAGGTTTCACTGTGAAGATCTTCTCTCACTACTCTAAAGGGCCCCTTTGGCAGTAGGAAACACATAGACTATTATGGAGATTGATTTTGGAATTTTGATGCACTGTTATCAATTGTGCTTAGCCATGCATGTTCATATCCTTGAAGATGCATCACGGAACTGTTGCAGCCTAGAAGACACAAATTTAACAAGTTAAAAGTACATGAGTCAAAAATTAAAAGCAACACTGTTCCAAGTAGAGGCACAAATCAAGTTACAGAGGGAAGGTAGTTCTTAAAATAAAAGGCTTATTGACTAGCACTTTGTCTATTATAGTATAAAGGTTAGGAACCACAAGATGTAGAGGCTCATTTTATTGCCATTTATTGTTCTTAAGTCTTGGACCAAATTCCATCTACCACTGGGTTGTTTTACAACTTGGAAGTCCGCATGCAAGGCAGAGGTAAAGTAAGGAACTGCTTATGAGGTTTTCCATTAATTCCAACAACTAAGAAATAGTGAGAAGTGTTGGGACCTCAGAAGGCTTTTAGGACCAAATAATAGGCTCTTGTCCAGGAGAAAATGAATATACTCAGCAGTAATGTTAATGCTTACCCATGGCTCTTCTGGGAGGATCTAAATCATTGAAGCGTCCTCCTTTGTTTCCAGCTGGGAGCTGGGGCCTATCAGTCTTGTCAGCCATGAGGACCTCATGTGGGCCACCCTTGGCCATGTGTCCTTCAGATCCACACTTAAAGCAAGTGAGTGGGAGATTCTTCTCTACTCCCTTGCCTATCTGTCGTTCTTGTCTGTGACACTGTATACTGAAGTGGCCCAGCATTCCACAGTGGAAGCAATTCTGACCTCCTTTGTTACCTTTGGGTGGGAGATATAATTTTTATTATTCAGTCCAATTTGGAAAATAATTAAAAACTAATGTATTTTGAAGGAGAACAATTACTCTTACACTTAACAGACTGGAGTATAAATTTGCACCTTTACTATGGGAGTTAATTTGACAGTAATTAGAAAATTCCAAATCTATAGCTTAGGATCCAGCAATTCCACTTTTGGAAAATTTGTCCAATAGATATTTTTGTTTGTTTGCTTTTGTTGTTGTTTTTGTGTACTGTCAGATCAGATCCAACTGGCACTGGAGGAGATTGTCCCTCCTTCTCCAGTGGAGCACCTGGTAGATTCAAACTGTGAGCCTTCAGGTTTGCAGCATAGCTTCTCACCACTAGGTTACCAGAGGTCCCTCCAATAAATATTTTTGTAGTTAAAATAAAATGTATACATTTATTGTTCATTTGTGCATGCAACAATTTATGTTTTACTTTAGAATATAAATCATATGGTCTAAATACAGGTATGAGAAAAGGATACAAGCCTGATACACACTTTTCCTGATTTTAATTCATGTAGTATTTCCTTCCTCTATTCAGACCACAGTTTCTTGGCCTAGGTATAGGTTTAAATTAGCATGATTACGTGTTCTGGGGTTCTGGTTCTTCTTAATGTTAGCCATAGTTTGTTATGATCCACACAGTCAAATGCCTTTGCAAATAAATAAAACAAACACAAATAGACATTCTCTGGTATTCTCTCCTTTCAACCAAAATGCATCTTACATGAGCAATGATATCTCTGATGCCACAGCCTCTTTTATATCCTGCTTGAACTATTGATAGTTTTCAGTTAATGCACTGTTCTGTTTTGGAATTATTTTCAGCAATATTTTGCTTGTGTGTGATATTAATGATAATGTTTGATAATTTCCACATTGTGTTAGGTCACCTTTCTTTGGAATAGGAACAAATATGGATCTCTTCTAATCAGTCGGCCAAGCACCTATCTTCCAAATCCCCTGTATAGATTAGTGAACATGTCCAGGGATGCATCTGCTACTTGAAACATGTAAATTGGCATTCCATTGATTCCTGGGACTGTATTTTTTTTTGCCATTGCCTTAAGTACAGCTTGAACTTCTTCCTTCATTATCATTGACACTTATTCACATGGTGATTGTGTTGTTGTGGGCTGTTGAGTTGGAGCCAACCCATAGCTGACCCTCCAGTGGGTTTTCAGAGGCAGTAAATTGCATGTTCCTTCTCTACTGGAACATCTGGTGCATTCAAACTGCATGCCTTTAGGATTTCAGTGCAGCTTCTTACCACTAGGCCACCAGTGTGTTTATATTCATATGGTACTTCCTGAAATTGAACGTTAGGAAAGGCATATGTCACGGTTCTATCATTTCTCTGTATCTATTCCATCTGTATGCTGAGCAAATAATTCAAGAAGCTGGAATCTCTGAGGAAGCATTGGGCATCTGGATCAGGAAAATAATTATCAATAACCTGTTATATAGATTACATAGCCTTGCTTGCTGAAAGTGTGGAGGACCTAAAATTCTTGCCACCAAAAATCAAAGACTGCAGCCTTCAATATGGATTGCATCTCAATACCAAGAAGATAAATTACCTCACCATTGAACTAATAAATAACATCATGATAGATAAAGGTTGAAATTGTCAACAATTTTATCTTACTTGGATCTACAGTCAACACCCATGATATCAGCAGTCAGGAGATTAGGAGATGTATTGAGCAAGTTCACTGTCAGGGACCTCTTTAGGAACAATGTGTTAATATGAAGAATAAGGGAAGTCTGATTCCGGCCATAGTCTTTTCCTATCAGTTGATATGCATCTGAGAACTGGGTAATTTATAAGGATGACATAAGAAGAATTGTTGCCTTTGAGTTATGGTGTTGAAGATGAGTATTGAGTACCCCATGGACTTCCAAAAAAGCAAACAGATATGTCTTGGAAAAGGGGCTGTCAGAATGCTTCTTGGAGGCAAAGACAACAAAGCTTCAACTCACATACTTTGGGCATTTGCTAGGAGAGGCTATTCTCTGGAAAGGGACATCATGCTAACAAATATGAAGGGATAGCAAAAGAGAGGAAGACCCTCGATAAGATGTATTGGCTCAATGACTGCAGCAATGGGCTCATCTGGATCAGAGATGATGGGGATGGCACAGGATAGGACAGGATTTTATCTGTTCATAGTGTAACTGTGAGTTGTACTCAACAGAACCTAACAACAACAATAAATAGAGGTATTTCATAACACAGATTCCCACAGTTACTCATGAAAGTGATTATTTAATCTTTTGCTTTAAAGTTGCCAACTAGCTTACAGATGTGACCTAGAAATATTTGCAAATAGTTGAAAGTTAGTAGACTGAAAATTCAGAAGAGGTGAATGGATTAAATAAAACTAGAAGTTGAATAAGAATACAGGCAATTAAAAAAATACAGGCAGTAGCAAGGCATATAAGAGAGAAACAACTCCTTATTGTATGACCTTTAATAAGTTATTTTCCCCCTAGATTCATTGTTCTCATTTTATGTAAACTCTTCATAATTCTGAAAGAGTTATGATGGCCTAGTAATAAGGAGTTACACTGCTATCCCAGAGGCACATGGTTTGAATCCATGAGCTGCTCCATGGGAGAAAGATGAACAGTCTCCTTCCATGTGATTTATTGCCTCTGAAAACTCACTGGAGGGTCCCCTATGGTCAGTTCCAAATAGACTGTATATAACAACAACAAGAATAACAATTTATATTGTTGTTTTTGTGAAAAGTGTCCTTTTCATTGTCTCTGGCTGCTGGATGACTGATTTTGCTTATATTTGGATCTTTGGAATTCTTTATCCTTTGCTTGATTAATTTGTCTCTATTTCTGTGTGAATGTGCCTATGTAAGTGGAGGATAGGACAAGGATGGAGATATGGATTGTTCCACGGCTTCCATTAAACTTCTTTGAGCTTCTGTTCCTTTTTACAACTTGTCATCTGTGTGTGTGTGTTTTGCCTGTTTTAAAATCTTCACCACTGGACCAAGAAACAACATTATGATAGATGGAGAAGATTAAAGTTGACACTCATCTTATTTTACTTGAATCCACATCAACATCCAGGGTAACAGCATTGAAGAAATTGAAAGATGTGTTACACTGGAAACATCTGCTGTAAAAAACCTCTCCAAAATGCTAAAGAATAAAGTTGGCTATTTGAAAACTAAAGTGCACTTGATCCAAGCCATGGTTGGCTCCATTTCAGTTACCTCTATGTATCTGCAAGTTGGGCAATGAATAAGGATGAATAAGAAGAAGAATCAATGCTTTTGAATTGAAATCTTGGGAGAAGAGTGCTGAATATCCGATGGGCTATAAGAAAAAACAAGTCTGCTTTGGAGAAAGTGCATCCAGGGTGTTCTTTAGAAACTAGGATGGTGAAATGTTTCTACCATGCTTTGGACATGTTGTCAAGAGGGGTCGTCGGTCTTTGGAAAAAGACATCATGCTGAGAAATGTTGAAGATCAGAGAAAGACCCTCAACAAGATGGATTCATATGGTGACTGTAACAATGTCCTCGAGAGTGTCAGAGCTGGTGAGGACAGTGCAAGAAAGGACATGTTTCAGATCTCATGTTCACAGGTCACTTAGGACTCCGGCTTCACACTTTTCAAGACATCTTTGTTTGTTCTATTGACAGTCCATGGGATATTCAGTACTCTTCTCCAACACCACAGCTCAAAGGCATCAAATCTTCTCTCATCCTTATTCATTGTCTAGCTCTCGGATTCATAATGAGTGCTAGGAAAGACCATGGCCTGAATAAGACACATCTTAATCCTCAAACTGACATTCTTAATCCTCAATAATTTGTAAATGTTCCTGACTGCAAACTTCCAGTAAAATGTCTCCTGATTTCCTGATTGCTGGTACCAAGGGTATTCATTGTGGATCCAAGTGAGATGAAGTTATTGACAGATTTCAAACAGATTTCAACATCTGTTATGATGTTGCTTTGGTTCCATCAGTAAGAATTTTTGTCTTTTTTATATTAAGAGGGAATCCATATACAAAGCTGTATTCTTTGATTTCTGCAAAAAGTGTTGCAAGTCCTTCTTACTTTCACCCAGCAGGGTTGTATCATCTACATTCTGCAGGTTGTGGGTGTGTTTTTCTCCAATTGTGATGCCACATTCTTTTTCAAAGAGTCTAGCTTCTTGAATAACTTGCTCAGCATACAAGTTGAATAGATATGGAGAGAGACTACAACCCTGATACAATCCCTTCTTAATTTTTTAATCACTTTTAAATTGATATTTTAATGAAAGTTTACAGAAAACTTGGATTTCCACTCATTCATTGTTGCACATTTTCTTCCCTACACTCACACTCCCAGTTCGCTTTTCTCTTTAAAATGTTCATAGTGCCAAGGTTGTACAATGGAGCTGACATTAGGGTTGAGGTGAGACTGAGAAAAATTGGATAAATTATATATATGCTTTGAAACAGATGAGGGAAAGAACAGTTTAAAAGTGATATTGTTGCTGTTATGTGCCGTTGAGTCGCTTGTGACTCATAGTGACCCTCTGTACAACAGCCCTAAACTCTGCTCTGTCCTGTGCCAACCTCATTGTCTCTTATACACCCATCCCGATTACCCCAGTCTCTGAATCAATCCACCTCATAGAGGGCCTTCCCTTCCTGCACTGTCCCTCCACCCTCCCAAGCATCATGTTCCTCTCCAAGGACCAGTCCTTCCTTACAACATGTCCAAAGTATGTTGGATGAAGTCTCAGAATCCTTGCCTCCAAGGAGCTACCTGGTTTAATCCTTTCCAGGATGAATCTGTTTGTTTTCCTAGCAGTCCATGGTACCCTCAACACTCTTCTCCAGTACCACAGCTCAAAGGCATCAATTCTCCATCTATCCTCCCTAGTCATTGTCCAACTCTCTGATTCATAACAAGTGATAAAAAAGACCATGGCCTGTATCAGACACACCTTAGTCTCCAGAGAGACACCATTACTCTTCAGAATTTTGGAAAGGTCCCTAACAGCAGACTTTTCCATCACAATACATCTTTTAATTTCCTGGCTGTGTTGGCTGTGGAGCCAAGCAAATTAAAGTTTTGAACAATCTCAGTCTCTTCATCATCCATCCTGATGCTGCCAATTGGTCCAGTGGTGAGAATTTTTGTCTTCTTGACTTTGCACCTCAATCAATATTGGAGCCTGCAGTCCTTGACCGTCTGCAGCAAGCACTTCAGATCCTCCTATGTTTTAGCAAGCAGCGTTATGTCATCTCCATAATGCAGATTGTTGATATATCTTCCACCAATCCTGATGCCACATTTCTCCTTATAGAGCCCAGCCCCCTTGATGCTTTAAGCAGAATATGAAATGATCCAGGAAGTATTAAAAGAAGATGGAATGAATATACTGAGTCACTGTATCAAAAGGAATTGGCAATCACAGAAGAATTTAATGAAACAACATATGAGCAAGAGCCTATGGTGATGAAGGAAGAAGTTCAGGCTACTTTGATGGAAATATCAAAACATAAGGCCCCAGGAGTAGATGGTATACCAATTGACATATTTCAGCTAACAGATGCTGCCCTGGATGTGCTCACCAAGTTGTGCCAAGAAATCTGGAGAACAACCACTTGGCCAATTGACTGGAAGAGATCTATATTTGTCCCCATCCCAAAAAAGGGTGACACAACAGAGTGTGGAAACTATAGAACAATATCATTAATTTCACGTGCAAGCAAGATTCTACTGAAGATTATCCAAAAACGACTGGAACGGCCCATCAGCAGAGAACTGCTAGAAGTCCAGGCTGCGTTTAGAAGGGGTTGTGGTACTAGGGATATTGTAGCTGATGTTAGATGAATCTTGGCTGAAATCAGGGAATACCAGAGGAATGTATATCTGTGTTTCATTGATTATGCAAAGGCATTTGACTGTCTGGATCATAACAAACTGTGGCCTTACTCTGAGGAGAATGGGAATCCTAGAACACTTGGTCGTGCTATTGCGAAACCTATATTTGGACCAAGAGGCAGTCATCAGAACAGAGCAAGGAAACATTGTTTGGTTCAAAATTGGGAAGGGTGTATGCCATGGATGTGTCCTGTCTTCATAACTGTTCAACCTGTATGCAGAAAAGTGATGTATGATTGGGTATTATGACTATAACAAGAGTCCAGAATGAAGGTTTTTAGTGGAGTGTACTCAGGAGGGGGGGAATGGGGAGGATTGTATACCAATTAAAGAGCTTTTCTTTTACTTTTCGAAGAGATGAGTGAACTGTTATGGGGAGGATTGGGCAGGGAGAAAAATGAAACAATGAATGAATGGAAATCCAAAATCTCTGTAACGTTCATTAAAATTAGTAAAATAATTTTTTTAAAAAGAAGTTCTTCCATTTTTGCACAATTTCCTCCCTCTCCCCTTCCCCTAGTCCTCTTCCCTATGCACCTCTTATTCTGAACTATTGTCATGCAAATAATACCTAATCACATATTTCTTTAGAGTTCTGTTCCCCTGTTCTGTTCATACAACAGCCTCTTGGTCTAGGTATACACTTCACATGAGCACAATTTAAGTGCTCTAGGACATCCATTCTTCTCAATGTCAGCTACAAGTTGGTATAATTCACACAGCTAAATACCTTTTCATCAAG
>NW_006399763.1:20912727-20917422 GCF_000299155.1 Elephantulus edwardii
ACAGCGCAGGAGGGGAAGACCCTCTATGAGATGGATTGATTCGGTGACTGGGGTAATCGGGATGGGTGTGTCGGAGGCGGTGCGGTTGGCGCAGGATAGGGCAGGGTTTAGAGCTGTTGTGCATAGGGTCGCTATGAGTCGGAAATGACTCGATGGCACATAACAACAACAAATACCTTTTCATAGTAAATAAACCACAAATAGAAATTCTTATGGTGTTCTTTATTCCCAGCCAAGATTCATCTGACATCAGCAATGACATCCCCGGTACTACGCCTCTTCTAAACCCTCCTTGAACTTCTAGCAGTTTCCTATCCATGTCCTGTGCTAGCTTTTGTGTTTTATGTGGCTTTAAAAAAATTTCTATTTTATATTGATTTGTTTACAAAGTTCATATACATTGTGCTTCATGTTAGTCTTCATTCACATTTTGTTTGATGCAATCATTCCCATGCTTTATGTTTTCTAAAACTAATCATCGTTGGACCTTGCCCAACATTACCTTGTCTTTTCAGGTCTCCATTGAATCCTTCCAGTTTCCTTCACTCCTTTCCTCCACCCATCAAATTGTGCAGTCCTGTGGTCACCCCTATTCTCACCCATATGCTCCTACCTCTTCTCCCCTTGGGCTACCATAAATGGTTTACTAACTGTTCTTCTGTTTTTACAATAATGGTCTTATGCAGTATTTGTCCTTATGAGACTGAGTTAGTTAATTCAGAATAATGATCTCTTGTGTTTCTAAAGTTATATAGTGTTTTTCAAAATCATTGCTCCTAAGTGATGAATGGTATTCCATCATATGAATATACCACAATTTCTCAATCCATTTAGTTGTATTTGGACATTTGGGCAATTTCCATGGTCTTGTGATGGCAAATAACACTATTATGAACATTGGTGTACAAATCTCCATTTGTTTCTCAGTTCTAATTTCCTTGGGGTTTATTCATAGTAGTGGAATAGCTGGGTCATATGAACTTTCTATGTTCAACTTTTTGAGGAAACACCAAACTGCCTTATAATTCTACCAACAGTGTATGAGAGTTCCCGCCTCTCCACATCCTCGCCAACATTTATTGCTTGCTGCCCTACTAAATTTTGCCACTGATACTGAGGTGAGGTGATATCTCATTGAGGTTTTGATTTGCATCTCTCTTATTCTAAGTGATTTTGAGCATTTCTTCATGTGTCTGTTGACAATTAGAAAGTCTTCCTCTGTGAAAATTCTTTCCATGTCTTTTGCCCATTTTGTAATTGGGTGATCATTCTTTTTCTTCTAGAGACCCAGTAGTATTCTGTAAACTTTTATTGTGAGCCCCTGGTCTGAGATAGTATTGCCAAATGTTTTGTGTTGGGTTTCATTTTGTTATTTTTTCCCCAGTCATTAGGGGTTTATTTCCACCCTGATGTGCCTTCGCTCCTGAAGCTTAATGTCTTCCTTTGTTTCCGGAGTGGCATGAGATCAGGGGTGTCAACTTAAATAGTTTGTGTGCAGGACGGTCTCAAGGCGGCCCTCTCTCTAGCCATTTTTTAAAAATTATTTTCAGCAGTATTTTGCTTGCATGTGATAGTAATATTATTTGATAGTTTCCACTTTCTTTTGGATCACTTTTATTGGCAATGGGATTAAATTTGGACCTCTTCCAATCCATTGGCCAGACAGCTGTCCTCCAAATTTCCTAGCATAGACTAATGAGCACATCCAGTGCTGCATCTGTTAATTGACCCAAGTCAGTTTCAATATTCCCTTGATTCTTGGTGCCTTATTTTTTGCCAATGCCTTCAGTACAGCTTCAACTTCCTCCTTCATTACCATTGGCCTCTTGCTCATATGGTGCTTCCTGAAATTTTTCAGCGTCAGTCACTTCTTTTTGTACAGTGACCCTGTGATTCCCTCCGTCTTCTTTTGATGCTTCCTCTGTTATTCAAAATGTTGCACACAACATCTTTCAATATTGCAGCTCTAAGCTTGGATTTGTTTTTCAGTTCTCTCAGCCTGAGAAATGCAGAGTGAGTTCTTTCCTTGCTAAGTGTCATTATCAACTTGATGGAAATGGAAATAATATTTGAAGAAAGTTACATCATTTTCATATTCATTTTATATATGAGAGAACGAAAGCTTTAGAATGAACAACTTTTCTAAAGTCACATGACAACATCAATAGAAATAATACATTAGAGTTTAGATTGACAGAGTATTTCTATAATTCATCATGTGCATTCCTGTGGTCTAGGGCTAGACCAGTTGACACTAAAAATAAAATAGTCTAAAAGTATTATATTTTAGGGCATTATTTTTATCGTAGGAGTATGCAATGAGGGTTGTAGAGTGGATTATATTTGGGGCTAGGGGGTGGGGTTTGGGGAGGTGCGGGGGGGGGATTGTGTACCAATGAGGGAGTTTTTCTTTTGCTTTTCAAGGAGAGGAGCAAATGGGGGGGAGGGGTTTGTGCGGGGAGAAGGGTGCAACAATGAATGAATGGAATCCCAAAATCTCTGTAGATGTTCATTGAAATGAAAAATAAACAACCTAAATTTAAAAAAAAATAAAATAAAACCAAGACACTGATCCAGTTCTATCTGAGACTAAATCTATGCTTCTTTTCATCATACTACCATGACATCAAGTCCTTAGGTGAAATAAATGGCTAAGTATCTCACTAATTGCCGTTAGGTTGGAACTTCAAATCCACTCATGACACCTCAGAGGACAAACCTAGCAGTCTGCTTCTGAAAAGTCAGTCTGGAAAACTCTATGGAGCAATTTTACTCTGCACATGTGGGGCTGCGATGAATTGGAACCAACCAGAAACAAAACTAACAATGCCACCAATTAGTTAAGGGGTCAGCATATGGGTCCTAGGAGAGCAGAGATATTCTGATGAGCATAACAGTTCCAGAAAAGTTAGTGGAAGATAGGTGAATATTTGGTGATATGTATCAGCAGATTATAGTAGTCTGTAGTTGAAATGCCTGAAATATCATTACGTACTGGATCATTATGAAAGAAAAACATGCTTTTTAGAATTAAAACTCTTTTCTCAATAAAAATTAATATGGGAGAAAAAAATGGTATTCTATACTGTAAAGAAAAGGAGATAAAACTGTGCCTCTTATTAGAGAAATCTGGAAAGAGAATTAACTTGATATTAAAAAAATGCTTTCATGACTCAGTTCTGCTGGATATGATAAGCTATTATCTAATCAGAGAAATAACAAGAGTATTAGCTATGTGACAGAAAGGTAAGAGAGGTGATAGGGAAAGCCTGTCTGGAAATTAAGCTAAGCTTCCTTTGGTAGCTTAGAAAGAACAAAGATGAGGAAAATTAGACTTGTAAATTATAGAGAAGATGTAAAGGTCAAAGGATTGACCATGAATCAATTCAATAATAAATCAACAGATTTGATATAAATTTTTGAACCAAAACTTCAAATGCCTAGTGTAAAAAAATATATCTGTTTAAGGTAGAAAGTTCCAGTATGATGAGTTATATCAGTGCATGATTTTCAGTTAATTTTTGGCTGATAGAAACATCACTTTCATCTATTCTGCTATGTCTCCCTTCGCTTAATATTGGAATTTTCTTCTACTACAGTGTTCTCCAGGGACCCAAGCTACCACCAAGTGCCGAGAACTATTCCAACTCTTAAAGTTAAGCACTATGTCCCTCTAGGAACCTCAGAGGAGAAATTTTTTAATTTTAAATTGTCTCTCTAAGAATTTATGCCAGTCTCTCTCAGATAATTGCTGGGTGGCTGCTAGTCCCAGCTGAGACAATGACTGATTTCAGAAAGTTTTCATGTGTCATGAAAGAAAAATCCCTTAATGTAATCCCCATCATGTGGCTCAGGGATTTCATGAACCAATCTTTTCTAAAGATTATCTCTTTATTGAGTGTCCCAAGATTGCTTTGGCCAGTTACAGTGAAAATTTCTCCATAGCCTAATAAAATCTTCCTCAAACTACAGAGCCTTTGAGATAAAGTGTGGACTTCTATGAATTGTTAAATCATTTTCGTCAAGCATCTCACACAACACATGCTAATAACATTTAACCCAGAAGAAACTAATTTGTTACAGGCTGTACCCTCCTCAGCATCCCCCACCCCCAGCAAATGACTACAGAGGAAATGATTCAATAAATGGTTGTATAACAAGAAGATATACGATATACTCCAAAGTTTAAACAAAGTTCTAGGGGAAATTAGGGTAACAAGAACAAATGCCTTTGATTTGTGCTGTTAGCAAAGAGTATTTAAATACTCAAAAGGGATTTTCAAATACAAGCAAACTTGTCTTGAAAGAAGTGAAACCAGAGTGCTTCTTAGAGGCAAGGATAATGAAACTCCTTCTCACTTCCTTTGGATATGCTTTTAAGAGAAACCAATCATTGGAGAAAAGTGTCATATTGGGAAAGGTGGAGAGTCAGAGAAAAAGATCTGCCAACAAGATGGATTGACACAGTGATGACCACAATGGGTTTGAATATAACAGACTGTGAGGATGATACAGGATAGGACAAGGATCAGATCTCTTGTTGACAACGTTGTGAATCAGAGTCAACTTGATGGCACCTAATTCTTCCTGATCACAATCTGCTTAAATTACTATTTTTTTTGTTTGTTTTTTTTTTCTATAATTATATTTTATTAATTTTCATAAACATTTACAGAGATTTTGGGCTTCCACTCA
>NW_006399763.1:20920727-20930783 GCF_000299155.1 Elephantulus edwardii
CCCAATACAAATACCAACCCCATTCTTCAACGAGATGGAAAAGGCAATCTCCAATTTCGTATGGAATGGGAAAAAGCCCCGAATAAGCAAAGCACTCCTTAAGAATAGAAGAACGGTAGGAGGTATCTCACTCCCTGATTTCAAATCCTACTACACTGCCGTAGTATTAAATTACTATTTAGAAACAAAATACTTCACCAATGATAGCGTATACTTCCAAGGACTAGGACATTTTATAACGAATGAATTTTAGATAAAGTGGTTTCAACAAATGTAATTTTTATTTTGACTATCATAGTTGTCTTTTCTTAAAAATAGCACTGCATTTTAGATGAAGTAGCATGATATTCAGGAAGAAGATGAAATAGATAAAGAAAAGAAGTGTGGCCGAGAGTTTGTAATTGCCAAATTTGGATAATGTGCATCTGGGTATTCAATATACCATTTTGCTACTTTTCATATGTTTGAAATTTTCCATCACAAAACAAAAAAGGTATCGTATAATGACTCATATTAAATAAATCACATTAAATTAAATTTATGTAATCAAAAAAATCTCATAAATATTTTTGAGGGATTTATGTCTTTGAGTTACTTTGAACATCATTGCTTTCCTCAAGGATAGATCATCTAAAAGTTCATGGCAATAGTATTTTACACTTATTATATACTCTTATTTTTTAATTGTTTTTCATCGAACATTCTTCTAAGAACATTCTTCTAAGCCGTATAGCCCTGGTCTGTTCACTTGCCGTACAGGGGTAAATCATGGTTGCTAAGAAACTGAATACTGTGACACTGATGTGTTAAATGTGAGAATGGTTACCCATGGTGGACAGTGTTTGGTGAGCTCCCCGATCAAAACAAGCTTGGAAGTAGGAGTGGCATCCACTTCCGAAATAGCTGCCTCTGGAAACCCTATGAACCTGGAGAGAGGATAAGAGTTATACAAGTGTCCAGGTCTTTCATTCAGAGGGTCGCTATGAGTCGCCTACGGCTCGATGGCACTTAACAACAACAACAATAACATATACTCTTATGTTCTATGTCTTCATTTTTAATGTAATGGTAGTAAAAATTATTACTGAATCCAGCTGATAATCCAAATATGAACAAAACTATACTACATCCACTTGGCGGTTCTAAAGAAGCCCTACTAGCTGGATCAAAGGACCTAAATGTTCTGATGCTAGAAAATGAAAGTTTGAGAAGGTCTAAAAAGAGAAGACATAATTCTGTTCTTATTAAACTTTGCTATCTTCAGAGTAAAATTTATCTAATTATTTTTAAGTTTTACTCTATTAGAATTTGGTATTCCATCAATTGTCAGCGCCTTCAGAGCAGCTTGAATATCCTCCTTTTTTACCATTGATTCCTCATCATGTGCTAATTCCTGAAATCGTTCTGTGTCAGCCAACTATTTTTGACACAGTGACTCTGTATTTCTTCCAACTTCTTTTGATATTTCCTGGGTCATTCCAGATTTTGTCCATAGCATTTTTCAATATTGTAACTTGAGGTTTGAAGTTATTCTTCAGTTCTCTCAGTGTGAGAAATGCAGAGTGAATTCTTCCTTTATGATTCTGACTCCAAATCTGTGCTCATTCTGTGATAATACTCTACCTTCACAAATTTACCTTTGAAATCATATGTTCATCTCTTTTACATCAGTATTTCTTCCCTTTGTTTTGACTTCTCAGGATTCCAGTGTAATATTCTGAGTTTCTTCTGACATCTAAATTAGTTTGTTCTTCCTCTGTCTCTGTAATAATCTGGCTTTCTTCATGGATGATATCCTCAATACCATCCCACAGCTTATCTAGTCTTCAAACATTAGTGTTCAGTGTCTCAAACCCGTTCTTAAGATGTTTTTTAAATTAAGCTAGGATAGACATAAGATTATCTTTTGTTGTTGATTTCTTTTTTTCCCCCTTCAACTTCAATTTGAATTTGCACATGAATCATTGCTGATCTGTTCCATAGTCAGCACCTTTCCTGGTTTTCATAGCTGATATTGAGCTTCTTTTATTTTTTTTTTTAAAAAAAGAAAACTATTTTATTCTGATTTATTTACAAACTTTGAATACATAGTTTTGTCACAAAAGATCCTTCCCGTTTCCTACCTCTCCCATCTCCACACTTCTTTTTCCACCCCACCCCCCAACCTTGGACCCTCATACTCATTCTACAATAATGGTTTTATATAGTATTTGTCCTTGTGGGACTGAGTTAGTTTACTCAGTACAATGCTCTCCAGTCCCTCTCAAGTTAGGTAGTAATTTACAAAATGATTGCTCCTACATGCTGCAAGTACCATAACTTTTCAATCCATTCATTTGTAGTTGGACACCTGGGCTGCTTCCATGTTCTTGCAATGGTGAATAAGGCTGTTATGAACATTGGTGTACAAGTTTCCATTTGAGCCTCATTTCTCATTTTTCTTGGGGTATATTCCAAGCAATGGAATAGTTGGGTCATATGGAATTTCTTTGTTCAGTATAGAAATTTTAAGAAATGCTCCAAATCACTGCAATAAGAGACATGCACATCAAAACCAAAATGAGATACCATCTCAGTTCAGTAGCAGTGGCAAAGTTTAACAAGACAGCAAGTAATAAATGTTGGAGAGGATGTGATGAGATAGAAACTCTTTTACATTGTTGGTGGGATTGTAGAGTGGTACAACCATTCTGGAAGGTAGTTTGGTGCTTCATAAAAAAAAACTGATACTGAGTTTCTTTAACAGTTCTTTCCACAGATGTAGTCCATCTGATTCCTGTGAAGTCTATCAGGTAAGTCCATATTGTGTACACTCACTATGTTACTGAATGCAGGGGGTTCTTTCTGTAGTCAATTGCCAATAAGACAGAAAAACTGCAATATCCATACGTACTTTATTACAGATCTGGGAGAATGCAGTGAGATCCTTTTCAGAGCCTGCCTCCCCCTCTGAGAGTGGTTCTTAGGCTTTGGCACCAGGGTTAGATATCAACTCACTCAACAACATTCCTATGTTAGTAAAATAGAAAAATTTCCACATCAAAAAAAAAAATTACACACAGATACCTGTAAACAAGCAAGTTAAAAAACAGTTAACACATGACTAAGAAAAACAGGCCCTGAAAAGAAAAAGGCTAACTCAGGAAACACACATCCCATCCTGGCAAACAGGTGGATTAAGGTATAATTTTCATCTGACTAGGAAAAACAATTTCAAAGAAGTAAATGCTAATCTAGGAGAGATGCAAAGGAAACAAAAAAATTCTAAGGCAAAGTAACTAGTTTTACAGGCTGGAGAATGTCAGTTTTATAATAATATAACAATAGTTTTATAACTGATACATATTTATAGCATTCTGAACTTATTAATACCACCCCATCAACTATTTATACTTTTTAGAAAAGTTATTTGCAAGAAATAAATCATTTATTACACAAATTCATTCATTCTACTTCCAGGTTCATTTCAGTCATCAAGTTAGTAATTTCTGACTACCAATTCTTCCTTGTTCTTTACTTTTGCAATATAGTCATCAGTTATTATTGTTGTTGTTGTTATGTGCCATCGAGTCGCGTGTGACTCATAGCGACCCTATGTACAACAGCCCTAAACTCTGCTCTGTCTTGTGCCAATCGCACTGTCTCTGACACTCCCATCCCCATTACCCCAGCCACTGAATCAATCCACCTCATAGAGGGCCTCCCCCTCCTGTGCTGTCCCTCCACCCTCTCAGGCATGATGTACTTCTCCAAGGACCAATCTCTGCTTACAACATGTCCAAAGAATGTTATACGGAGCTTCAGAATCCTTGCCTCCAAGGAGCCACCTGGTTTAACCCTTTCTAGGATGAATCTGTTTGTTTTCCTAGCAGTCATGGTTCTCTCAATACTCCTCTCCAGCACCACAGCTCAAAAGCATCAATTCTCCTATCCTCCTTGGTCATTGCCCAAGTCTTTGATGCATAACAAATGATTGCAAAGACCATGACCTGTATCAGACACACCTTAGTCTCCAGAGAGACACCATTGCTCTTCAGTACTTTGGAGAGGTTCCTAACAGTGGACTTTCCATGGCAATGCGCCTTTTAATTTCCTGGCTGCTGGTGCCAAGACTGTTGACTACAGAGCCAAGCAAACTAAAGCTGTGTACAATCTCAATCTCTTCACCATCCATCCTGATGCTGTCAATTGGTCCAGTGGTGAGAATCTTTGTCTTCTTGACATTAAGCCTCAATCCATATTGGAGGCTGCAGTCCTTGACCCTCTGCAGCAAGCATTTCAGGTCCTCCTCAGTTTCAGCAAGCAGGGTTGTGTCATCTCAATAAAGCAGATTGTTGAATCTTCCACCAATCCTGACACCACATTTCTCCTCATAGAGCCCAGCCTCCCAGATAATCTGTTCTGCATACAGGTTGAAAAGGTATGGGGATAGAATGCTCCCTGATGTATGCCCTTCCCAATTTTGAACCATGCAGTGTTCCCCTGCTCTGTTCTGATGACTGCCTCCTGGTCCAAGTAAAGGTTTCACAATAGAACAATCAAGTGTTCTGGGATTCCCATTCTTCTCAGAGTCAGCCACAGTTTGTTATGATCCACACAGTCAAATGCCTTTGCATAGTCAATGAAATACAGATAGACATTCCTCTGGTATTCCATGCTTTCAGCTAAGATCCATCTAATATCAGCTACAATATCCCTAGTACCACGACCCCTTCTAAACCCAGCCTGGACTTCTGGTAGTTCTCTACTGATGTGCAGTTCCATTCATTTTTGGATAATCTTCAGTAGAATCTTGCTTGCATGTGAAATCAATGATAATTGTTCTGTAGTTCCCACACTCTGTTGGGTCACCTTTCTTTGGGATGGGAACAAATATAGATGTCTTCCAGTCAGTTGGCCAAGTGGTTGTTCTCCAGATTTCTTGGCATAACTTGGTGAGTATGTCCAGGGTAGCATCAATTATTATTAGTGAATCTCAATTGCGTATTTAATCAATTTCAAACTGCAAATGTTGGTAGAAATCTTCCATTTCCTCTTCTTTGGCTTTAGTTGTTGGTGTGGATATTTGAATGATAGTTGTAGCCTTTCTCCATACCTTTTCAGTCTATATATGGAAAAGATAACGCAAGAGGCTGGACTTTATGAAGAAGAATGTGGCAGCAGAATTGGAAGAAGACTCATCAATAACCTATGTTATGCAGGTGACACAATCATTCTCACCAAAAGTGCAGTACCCTTGAAACTCTTGCTGCAGAAGATCAAGAACTACAGCCTTCAATATCAATTGCATCTCAACATGAAGAATACAAAAATTCTTGGGGAGCTCTGGTGGCCTAGTGGCAAGAAGTTTCACTGCAATCCCAGAGATATGAGGTTCAAATCCACCAGATACTCTGCTGGAGAAGGAGGGACAATCTCCTCCTGTACCAGTCAGATCCGATTTGACGGTTCAGACACACACAAAATAATAAAATTTTAAAAAAAATAATAAAGAAAAGAATACAAAAATTCTCAACACTGGACCAATAGCTAGCATCATGAGAGATGAAGGAAGGACTGAAGTCATTAACTATTTCATCTTATTTGAATCTACTGTCACTACACTTGACATTAGCAGTAAGGAAATAAAAAAATTAATTGCATTGAGAAAATCTGCTGTCAAGGACCTTTCTGGAGTGCTAATAAGCAATGATATCAGTCTAAAGACTAAGACATGGCTGACCCAACACATGGTCTTTTAAATTACTTGCTATGCATTTTGAAGCTGGACATTGACTATAGATGACCGAAGAAGAATCAGTGCATTTGATTTGGAATGCTGAAGAAGATCATTGAACATATCTTGGACTACAAAGAGAATTAACAGTCTATCTTGGAGCACATGAAACTGGGGTGTGGCTGGAGGAAAGGAATGTAAGGTACATGTCACATAATTTGGGCATATTATCAGGAAAGACCAATCCTTGAAGAAGGGCATCATGTTTGGAAAAGTGGGTCAGTGCAAGAGAGGAAGACCCTCAATAAGATGGACTGACACAGTGATTGCAGAAATGAGATCAGATGTGTTGGAAATGGTGTGGCTGACTCAGAATAGGGCAAGATTCAGAGCTGTTTATAGGGATACTATACACTGTGACACTGATGTGTCAAATGTGTTAATGGTTACCCATGGTGGACAGTGTTTGGTGGAGCTCCCCTATTAGCTTGGAAGCAGGAGTAGCATCAAATAGCTTGCCTCTAGAAACTCTATGAACCTGGGGAAAGAATGAAAAAGTCATACAAGTATTGAGGACTTTTGTTCATAGGGTGGCTATGAGTTGCCTAGGACTCGATGGCACTTAACAACAACAACAACAACAACAATGCATTGTAGTTGACTTGAAGATACATAACGACAACAATTAGAATTTACATAAAAATTCTCCCAAGTGTATCTGAAATGCCCTTGCTTTGCAAAAATACCAGTAATTAAGAAATGAAACTACAATTCTATGTGGGAAAAGACTTTTTTAAAACAAAAACACAAACAAACAAACTCTTGAGTATAGTGGTTTTTTTAGCGTTGAGTTTGTTACAGCGTGGCTCCCAGTTCTTGAATCCAAATTTTCCAATCAGTTCAGAAGTATAGCTTAGATAATCTTATCCTGACTGCTGTGGACTTTATTCTAACAAACAGTGCCCCCAAATGGCTTATTTTTCTCCCACAGAAAAGTTAGCACATTAGAGCTACTGACCTTTTTGTTAGCAGTACATTTAACACCCCACCTAACCAAACATTCAGTCTATTCCAACTCATAGTAACCCTCAACCATGCTGCACTGAGTTGATTTCTTCCACCAACTTCACATTTTTTACAAGGAATCCTTCTTTCTTTCTAATTTCTGCATTTAAATTACCAGTTATAATTAATGCATTGTAATGACGTGCTTGATGAATTTCAGACCACAGAAGTTGGTATAAATCCTTAATTTCTTCATCTTTGGCATTAGTGGTTGGTGCATGTATTTGAATAATAGGCATATTAACAGGTCTTTCTTGTGTTCATTTGTATATCACCCTGCACTGACAGCATTGTACTTCAGGACAGACCTTGAAATGAATGTTCTTTTCATATTTATTGACATAACATTTATCTTTGGTGCCTAACAGCGCTGTGCTGTTAACCCAAGGCATACACTTTCAATCCCCAGCTGCTCCATTGGAGAACAATGGACAATTTCTTTCTTCTGCCTCTGAAAACATGCTAGAATGTTAGCTATGGATTAGTTCTAACTTGATGGTACATAATACATAATAGATTTTGGTGGGTTAGTAGTAAGGAATTGTGCTGTCAACACTAGGTACATAGTTTGAATTTACCAGTTGCTTGATGGAAGGCAATGATCAGTCTCCTCCCATGTGATTTATTGCCTTTGAAAATCTGCTGTAGGGTCAGCTATGGATTGATACCAACTTGGTGTGGTACACAACAGTGACTTGTTCATTGCAATTACTATTAACCCCCCCAACCCATTATGATGGTTTTACACATGGGCCTACCTTATAAAGCACATAAAAATCATATCAACTGCATCATATCAACTGCATCTGTGGCAAGAGATGGGTAAGAAGCTATATATTATTAGAACAAGTTCAGGTGGACGGTAGGATATCCCATTAACTTCTCACAGTTATTGTTGTTATGTGCCACTGAGTCACCTGTGCTTCATAGCGATCCTATGCACAATTGCACAATAATTCTGAATCCTGCCCTATCCTGAGTCAATCTGTCTCTGACACATCTGCCCCCACTACTCCCTGTTACTGTGTCAATCCATTTTATCTAGGGTCTTCATTTCCTGTACTGTTCCTCCACCTTTCCAAGCATGATGTCCTTCTCCAAGTATGTCCAAGAACAACTTTCTCCAGGATGTTTCTCTTGGTATGTGAGATGGAGCCTCAAAATCCTTGCCTCCAAAGAGCAACTTGGTTTCACTCTTTCCTGGGTAGAACTGTTTGTTCCCTTGGCAATCTGTGGTATACTTAATTCTCTTCTCCAGCATTCCAACTAAAAGACATTGATTCTTATTTTGTCATCCTTTGTCATTACCCTGTAATTACCATGGCCTATATCAGATACATCTTAGCCTCTCGTCTGACATCGTTGTTCTTTAACACTCTGGAGAGGCCTCTGACAACAGATTTTTTAATGTAATTAGCCTTTTAATTTCCTAATTGCTGGTGCCAACTGTGTTAATTGTGGAACTGAGCACATTGAAATTGTTAACAATCTCAATCTCTTCTTCATCTACCTTTGTGCTGCCAACTGGTACAGTAGTGAGAAAACTTGTCTTCCTGATAATTGAGATTCAATGCACATTGAAGACTGCAGCCCTTTTCCTTCTGCAGGAAACACTTCAGGCCCTCCTCTGTTTCTGCAAACAAGTTTGTGCGTCACCTACATAATGCAGATGTTGATAAGTCTTCCTCTAATCTTGATGCCACATTCCTCTTCATAAAGTCCAGCCTCCTAAATAATCTGTTCCACATATAAATTGAAAAGGTGTGGATATATGATGTACCCCTGTTGTATACCTTGTCTGGTTTGCTCTAACCACTGCTTCCTGGTCCAAGAATAGGTTTAACATGAGCACAATCAAGGTTTCTGGGATTCACATTCTTCTGAAGGTAGCCACAATGTGTTGTGATCCATACAGTCAAATTACCTTGTACAGTCAATAGAACATAGACATTCCTCAGGTACTTGCTATGATGTCCTTCAGTGCCACTCCCTTTCCCATACTCATCTTGTATTTCTGGTAGTTTTCCATCACTCTACTGTTCCGGTCATTTTTGGATAATATTCAACAGGATTTTGCTTGCATGTGATTATTAGTAATATTGTTTGATAATTTCCACATTCTATTGGATCACCTTTTTTTTTGAATGAGAATAAATATGGATACGTTCCCCTTTCAGTCAGATGGCCAGGTAGCTGTCCTCTATATTTCTTGGCCCAGTCTAGTGAGCACGTCCAAGGATGCATTTGTCTGTTGTAAAATGTCAATTGGAAATACCAATTCCTGGGGGCCTGTTTTTTTGCCAATACCTTTAGAGCAGTTTGGACTTCCTTCTCTATCACCATTGCCTCTTGATCATATGTTGTTTCCTGAAGTTCTTTTCTTTTGGTACAGTGACTCTGTGCACTCCTTCCATCTTCTTTTGATGCTTCCTGGATTGTTCCATATTCTGCTCACTGCATTCTTAATATTGCAACTGAGGCTTGAATTTGTTCTTCAGGTCCTTCAGCCTAAGACATTTCAAATGTTTCTGGTCCTTTTGATCTTCTGACTTGTGCTCTTTGCACATTTCATTGTAATACTTTGCTTTATCTTCCCAAGTTGTCCTTTGATATCTGTTCAGCTCTTTAATTGCTTGATTTCTTCCTTTTGCTTTGGCTTCTTGTCACTCTAGTACAATCTTCAGAGTCTCTTATGACATTCATTTTGCACTTCCTCCTCTCTTTGTAATGCCCTTTTATATTCTTTATGTGTGATATTCTTTATATGAAATTCTTATATCCTCTCACAGCTCATCTGGTCTTCATTCCTTACTGTTCAAGGTTTCAAATACATTCTGGAGGAGGTTTTTAAATTCAGGTGAGATAAACCCAAGGTCAAATTTTAGTTCATGTGGATATGTCAGTTAAAATTTAAGCTGAATAAAATGAAAATAAATCCATGAGAGTTATTATATGACTCTTAAATGAGGGGCCATTTGAACAATAGATTTGATGTCAACAATTGAAGATCAGATGAGCTATGGGATGACATCAAGGACATAATCTATGAAAAAGGTCTTTAAAAGGATGGGGAAAATAGTAAAAAGGCTATCAGCATAGACTCTAAACTTGCTTCCTTAAGCTAAAATGAAGGAAAGTATGTCAGAAAAAGCTTCGGAATCCTTGACTGCAAGGAGCATTCTGGCTTCACCTTCTCCAGGACAAACCTGTTTGTTCTCCTAGCAGTCCATGGTATATTCAACACTCTTCTCCAGCACCACATCTCAAAGGCATAA
>NW_006399763.1:20932008-20933183 GCF_000299155.1 Elephantulus edwardii
TAATCTGTTCTGCATATAGGTTGAAAAGGTATTGAGATAGGATGCATCCCTGGCGTATGCCCTTCCCAATTTTGAACCATGCAGTGTTCCCTTGCTCTGTTCTTACCACTGCCTCCTGATCCAAGTATAAGTTTCGCATTAGAACGATCAAGTGTTCTGGGATTTCCATTCTTCTCAGAGTCGGCCATAGTTTGTTATGATCTACACAGTCAAATGCCTTTGCATAGTCAATGAAACACAGATAGACATTCCATAATGT
This sequence comes from Elephantulus edwardii, assembly GCF_000299155.1. Classification (NCBI taxonomy): domain Eukaryota; kingdom Metazoa; phylum Chordata; class Mammalia; order Macroscelidea; family Macroscelididae; genus Elephantulus; species Elephantulus edwardii. The sequence continues at coordinate 20,932,268 of NW_006399763.1, forward strand.
GTTTATATATAATTATGTTGTATGTGTGAATATATAAATATATTGTGTGTGTCTCTCTCTATACACACACACACACACACACACATATCTCCGACAGAAAGCAGAAACTTTTGAAAAATATTACTATCACACTTGAGTAAATTCTTGTTAAATTATTTTTAAAAATGACAAGAACATGCCTGTACCGGGAGCTGACACCTGCGCTGAGAGCTGATGCACCAGGAACAATGTGCTGCAAGGAGCAAGCAGAACAACTGAAGTTTGAGTGAAGTACTTTGTGGGGATCACAGGCTGTTTGGCTGGACCACATGAGACCCCCTTCAGCTAAGCAGAAGGGAGTGATACAGCTAGAACTTGAGTGAGGCAGCAGACCCAGTTGGCAAAGAGAACATCAAGGCTTCCTGGTTTTCCATTCAAGTCTTCGTGTACGCCCACCCTGCATGCATCTCCACCCTCTGCCTTGCATCCCCTCACATCCGATCAATTAACTGTCTTTAGCCTGGAGCACTTGGACTGCCCTAGCTGCAACAGTTGTATGACAGAAGAAGCTGCTAATGCACAGGCCTTTTCTCTCCTGAATGGAAGCAAATCTTCCATTGAGTCAGAAGTTCAGAGAGAATTCCAGGCAGAGTAGCTGCCCCACCCTCTTCTGGTGCAGTTGTATCAGACCAAGAACCTGCTATTGCCTCATGCATGAAAAACTTTGCCACAGCAATGTCCCATTGAGGGGAGACTGAAAAAGATGGGAAAAATAATGTATACTATATTGAAACAGATGAGGGGAAAAAACTATTTAAAAGGGATGCTGGAGAAGAGCATTGAGAATACCATGGACTGCTAGGAAAACAAACAGATTTGTCCTGGAAAGGGTTAAACCAGGTGGCTCCTTGGAGGCAAGGATTCTGAGGCTCCGTCT
>NW_006399763.1:20934183-20940490 GCF_000299155.1 Elephantulus edwardii
TAGTGAGAATCTTTGTTTTCTTGATGTTGAGCTTCAATCCATATTGAAGGCTGCAGTCCTTGACCTTCTGCAGCAAGTGCTTCAGGTTCTCCTCAGGTTCAGCAAGCAGGGTTGTATCATCTGCATAATGCAGGACAAGTAAATAAGAGGTATCCAAATTGGCAAAGAGGAGGTAAAATTATCTCTATATGCAGATGATATAATAGCATTCTTAGAAAACCCTAAAGACTCAGCAAGAAAACTACTGGGCATAGTTGACTAATTCAGAAAAGTGGCAGGATAGAAGATCAACATACAAAAATCAACTGGACTTCTCTACAATGACAAAGAGAATACTGAACTGGAGCTAAGAGAAACAATACACATCACAATAGCTAATCACAAGATCAAATACTTGGGAATAATTCAAAGGAAATTACAAAACATTACTACAAGAAAAAAGAGAGAGAGTGAGAGAGACCTGGAGAAATGGAAGAATATACCTTGCTCTTGGATAGGAAGACTCAGTATTGTGAAATGAGAATTCTACCAAAGGCAATATACATATTCAGTGCAATCCTGATATAAATAGCAATTGCATTCTTCATTGAGATAGAAAAGGCAAATCACCAATTTCATTTGGAATGGAAAGAGACCTCTAATAAGCAAAACATTCTTTAAAAGGAGAAACAAGGTAGGAGGCATCTCATTCCCTGATTTCAAATCCTACTACTCTGCCATGGTAGTCAAGACAGCATGGTAATGGTACAATGACTAACACAAAGATCAATGGAATAGAATTGAGAACCCAGAGATTAGTCCATCTACCTATGGTCAACTGATTTTTGACAAGGAGCTTAAAGCAGTTAAGTGGGGAAAATCACAGCCTTTTAAACAAATGGTATTGGCAAAATTTGAAGACTATTTATAGACAGCTCAAGCAAGATCCACACCTCACACCATAAACAAAAACCAACTCAAAGTGGATCAAGGACCTAGGATTATAAAATCAAGGACTATAAACTTCATTAGAGAAAAGCTTGGAAGAACCCTAAAGCCCTAATCCACAACATGAACAGTCTTCCAAGCATTCTGAAAAACCTACAACTAGGAGAGGATAAAATAGATGAATGAGACCTTCTAAGAGTCACATCCCTATGCACATCCAAAAACTTCTCCAACAGGGTAGAAAGGAAAACCACAGACTAAGAATAAAGATTTGGTAATGATGTGTCTGATATTGACTTATATCTAGAATTTATAGAATACACAAGCACCACAACAAGATAAAGATAAACAAACCAGTTGTAAAATGGGCACAGGATATGAACAGACACTTCACTAATGGACACATTCAGATGGCAAACAAACACATGAAGAAATGTTCAAAATCCCTAGCTCTAAGAGAGATGCAAATCAAAACAACTATGAGCTATCATCTTACCCCAGTAACAATAGCAAAATTCAACAGAGTAGCAAAGAATAAATTTTGGAGAGGTTGTGGAGAATCTGGAACACTTATTCACTGTTTGTGGGAGTGTAAAATGGTGCAACCACAATGGAAGGTAGTATGGTGCTTTCTCAAAAAATTGCAAATAGAAATACCATTTGTCCCAGCAATTCCACTACTGGGAATATAGCCTAAGGAAACCAGAACTGCCACCCAAGCAGATATATGCACACCTATGTTTATTGCTGCATTGCTCACAATAGCAAAGGGATGGAAACAACCCAAGTGTCCATCAACAAACGAATGGCTAGAGAAGCTGTGGTATATTTACATGATGGAATACTATGCTGCAGTGAAAAACAAAGAACTCATGAAATATTATTCAATATGGATGACCCTGAAGGACAGTATGCTGAGTGAAATATCTCAGTCACAAAAGGCCAAATATTGCATAATGTCACTGTTATAAAACAGATCTAACATCGGGGTTGGAAGAAAACTAAGAAAAGAGGGGAAAAATAATGTACACTGCATGGAACAGATAAGGGAAAGAACTGCCCAAGAGGAATATATGATTAGATATTATTTTCATGATAACAGTCCAGAATAAGAACTACATAGTAAAGTGGACTGGGGTGAGGGTGGGGAATTGTATAATGAAAGATTTTTTTTTCAGAGAGAAAAGTGAACTGGAGGGTGGGGGTGCAGGGAGGAAAATGTTTAACAATGAATGAATGGAATTCTAAGTTCTCTATTGTTGTTGTTGTTAATTGTCATCAAGTCCTAGGTGACTGATAGCAGCTCTATGAAAGAACTGAACAGTTGTGTAACTTTCATCGTTTCTCCTAGTTCATATGTTTTCTAGAGGCAAGCTATTTCAGAAGTGTATGATCCTCCTGCTTCCAAGCTTGTTTTATTTGTTCTCTATAAACTTTCATTAAAATCTCAATTTAAAAAAATCACGAGAACAGCACATCAATAGGAAACTGCCAGAAGTACAAATTGGTTTTTGAAGAAGCTTTGGAACAAGGGATATCACTGCTGACACCAGACAGATCTTGACTAAAAGCAGAGAATACAAGAAATATGTTTATTTGTATTTTATTAAAACATTCAGCTATGTAGATAGCAAGAAGTAAAGGACTTCACTGAGAAGAACAGGGATTCCAGAACCTTAATTGTACTCAAGCAGACACTGCATGGTTTAAAGCAAGAAAGGTGCATTAGAGAGGTATCCTTTTCCTATACCTATTCAATTTGTTTGTTAGCAAATAATCCCAAAAAGTGGACTTCTTAATTTATCTTTATTATTTTTAATGTTTTTAATTGTATTTCGGAGTCTAGAGTAAAATATATGAATGCCACATGTTTTATTAAAATACAAAGCATTGGGGGGAAATCTATCAATTGGGCTAAATTGCAAATAAGGTTTAGACACTAATGCATATGTTCAAACCATAAAATTTTCTATAGATATACGTTCTTTACTAATTTATATTTTTCTTCATGTTGTTGTTATGTGCTGTCGAGTTGCCAGCAACTCATAGTAACCTTATGTACAACAGTTCTGTACCCTGCCCTATCCAGTCACACTGACTCTGAAACATCTATACCATTTACCTCAGTTACTATGTCAATTCATCTCATCTGAGGTCTTTCTCTCCTGTACCTCCATCCTTCTGAGCATGACGTCTTTCTCCAAGGACTGGTCCCTCCTGGCTGTGCGCCATAAGTATGTGAGGCAGAGCTTCAAAATCTTATTCTCCAAGAAGAGAAACTTGGTTTCATCCATTCCATGATAGATTTATTTGTTTCTTGGTAGTCCACAGTATGTTCAGTACTCTACTTCCAGCACCACAAATCAAAGTCATCACTTCTTCTGTCATCCTTAATCACCTTCTAGCTGTCTGATGAATAACAAGTAATTGCAAAAACCATGTCCTGAATCAGGTGCATTTTGGTCTCTAGACTTTACTCCTCAGTACAGTGGAGATCTCTTCTCCAATCCTGATGCCGATTTCCTCTTCTTAAAGCTCAACCCTCCAAATGATCTGTTCTTCATAGGTTTGAAAAGATATGGAGATAGGATGAATCCCTGGTTTATACCTTTCCTGATTTTGAACTATGCAGTATTTCCTTGTTCTGCTCTGATGACTGCCTCCTCTCCTGGTCCAAGTATAGATTTCGCATAAGTACAATGAAGTGTTCTGGGATTCCCATTCTTCTCAGAGTTAGGCACAGTTTGTGGTGATCCATACAGTCAAAAGCCTTTGCAGAGTCAATGACACTCAGAGAGATATTTCTCTGGTACTCTCTGCTTTCGGCCAAGATCCATCTAACATTAGCTATAATATCCCTAGTGCCATGGAATGTGCTAAACACAGTCTGCACATCTGCAGTTCTCTGTTGCTGTATTGTTGTTTTTGGATAATTTTTCAGCAGGATCTTGTTTGTATGTGATATTAGTGATACTGTCTTTTGATGCAGAGGGTCAAGAACTGGCAGCTCATGATAGACGGTGAAGAGAGTGAGATTGTTAACAGCTTTAGTTTGCTTGATTCCACAATCATCATTCTTGGTACCAGCAGCCAGAAAGTTAAAAGATGAATTATACTGGGAAAATATGCTGTCAGGGACTTCTCCAGAGTACCAAAGAGCACTGACATCAGTCTGGATATTAAAGTGCACCTGATCCAGGCCATGATCTTCACAATTACTTGCTATGTATCAGAAAGCTGCACAATGACTAATGAATGACAGAAGAATTGATGCCTTTGAGTTGTGGTGCTGGAGAATACTTTTGGCTGCTAGGGGAATAAATGTGTTTGTCCTAGAGAGAGTGAAACCAGGCTGCTTTTTGGAGGCAAGGATTCCAAAGCTCCATTTGAAATACTTTGGGCATTTTGCAAGAAGGGACCAGTCCTTAAAGAGGGACATCATGCTTAGAAGGGTGGAAGGACAGTTCAAGACAGGAAGACCTTCAAAGAAATAGATTGACTTGATAACTTGGGTAATGAGGGTAGGTGTTTCAGAGTTAATAAGATTGGCTCAAGGTAGAGCAGGGTTCATAGCTGTTGTACATAGATTCGCTATGAGTCACAAGTGACTTGACAGCATGTAACAACAACTCGGGAGCGGTCCCTAACAACAAATTTTCCTAGTATAATTAGTCTTTTGATTTTCTGACTGCTGATGTTAAGAGTGTTGACTGTGGAGCTGAATAAGCTAAAATTGTTAACAACCTCAATCTCTTCTCCATCTATCATGATGCTGTTATATGGCCCAGTGGGAAGAATTTTTTTCTTCTTGATGTTGACCTTCAATCCATATTGAAGACTATAGTCCTTGACCTTGTGCAACAAGCAATTCAGTTCCTCCTCAGTTTCAGCAAACAAGACTGTGTAATCTGCATATCACAGTTTGTTGATGTGGTTTCCTCACCTGAAAAGTATCCTGCTGTGACAGCTGTATGCTACAAATGGAGGAGCAGAGGTATTAAGTCACAAGAAGACAGTCCTGGAACAGAAGCTGGGGGTAAGAACCTTTCCTCAGTACTGGCTTGGACAAAAATCCTTCCCTAAAGCTGGCACATGGGATTTGGACTTAGAGCCTCTTAATCTGAGACAGGCTACAGCATGAGTGACCAGCAACTATGACAAGGCATCACAGAAGTGACTTGAGTTCTAAGCCATCATATCAAGTGTTGGCTGTGGGGAGTAAGGTGCTAGACGGAGTGCAGGAGTGCAAGGGGATGATGATAAAGCAGGAAAAATACGCATGAGCCAGGGAAGGGGTGGGCAACACTGAATCCATTGGTGGGTTATCCATTTTGCACTTGTGGTGTACCGTTGAGTCAGAACTGATCCATAGCTAACCTCCCGTGGATTTTCAGAGGGAGGTAATCACATGGGAGGAGATTGCCTATCCTTCTGCAGAGCAACTGATGGCCTTGAACCACGTGCTTTTGGGATTGCAGTGCAGCTTTTTGCCACTAGACCAAAAGAATGTACATAGGTGGGGTTTTTTTAAGTTCCATCGAGTCATAGACAACCCATAATGACCCTATGAATAAAAGTCTTGAACATCTTTTCAAGATAGAAAACTATCATCTTTTCTCCAAGTTTATGGTTTTCAGAGGCAAGCTTATTTTGGAAGTGGATGCCCCTCATGCTTCCAAGTCTGTTTTATTCTGGACATCCACATAAAACAGAACCCCTCTATTCTGCTCATCTTCCCAGTCTGGAAAGAGCCCCAGACTGGCAGCCAGAAGCCTTTTTAAACACGAGGCTAAATCAAATCAGCTCACATCCTGATGTGAAAAAAAGCCACACCCTAGTCTCAACCCCAACCCAGAAAACATACCTCAGCACAACTCTGCCATTCTGCTCCTCTTTCCAAACTGGAAAGAGCCCCAGACTGGCAGCCAAAAGCCTCTGATAGTAATCTTAGCAGAACAAATTGTAATGGCAAATTGACTGCTAAATGAATAAACAAATCTGTTTTGGAATAAGTGCATTAGCATGTTCTTTACAAGAAAGAATAATAAGACTTTTTACACATATTTTGGATCATGTTGTTAGGATGAACCAGTCCTTGAAAAGGGACACCATACTTAGAAAAGTAGAGTCAAGAAAAGAGAAGTACCTCAATGAAATGGATTAATGCAATAACTGCGGCTAAAGGCTTGAATAGAGCGAAGATTGTAAGGACAACAAAGGATAATGGTGTTTTGTTGTGCTCTATATGGAATTGCTGATAGTAGGAGTTGGCAGCATCTATTAACTGAAATATGTCAATTGGTATACCATCTATTCCTGGAGCCATATTTTTTGCCATTTCCTTCAAAGCAGCCTGAACTTCTTCTTTCATCACCATAGG
>NW_006399763.1:20942810-20948123 GCF_000299155.1 Elephantulus edwardii
GTGACTGGGATAATTGGAATGGGAGTGTCAGAGACAGTGCGATTGGCACAGGACAGAGCGGAGTTTAGGGCTGTTGTACATAGGGTCGCTATCAGTCGACTGGATGGCACATAACAACAACAACAACAAGGAGTTGGTATGATGGCACCTAAGAACAATATGATCATGTGGATTTGCGGTAAAAACACTAGAATTTGTTGCCCTTATGTTCTGAATTCTGTAGGAGAGGTTCTCTTTATTTAGTTGAAACTTGGGTGTAAACTGTTGAGTATTTTTTGTTTGTTATCAATTGTGTGTAAGCTGAGTGGTTGACCTGGATTTAGTTAACAATCAGCTGTGGGCTGGAAGCCTCTTGTTTAAGTCTTTCAGGACCTGGTGAGCAGTCCTTTGTATTTAAAAGTCATTTGGGCCTTTTAGCCTGTGGCACTCAATTCTACTGTTAATTGTACTTAGGAAGAACATTGTTCTAAGTGCTATAGCACTTGTCTGGCAGTGTTTTATACTGAGATAACTTGGTGGTGGTGAGATACTGAATGCTGTGCTAGTGGTGCTAATGGCGTGTCAAATGCCGTAATGGTTATCCCATGGTGGAAAGGGTTTGGTAGAACTCCAAGATCAAGACAGGCTTGGAAGCAGGATTGGCACCCACTTCTTAACTAGGCCTTTGAAACTCTTTGAGCATTAGAGAAATGATGATAGTTTTAGAACAGTGTTCAGATCTTTTGTCCATAAGGTCACTGTGAGTCATACTTGACTTGACAACACTTAACAACAAAAAATACAACAATATGCTTTGGTAGTGTAGTTTGTAGGAAGTTGTGCTGCTAACTTAGATGCTATATCTTTCTGGCAGTTTGAATCTACCATAGCTCTGTGGAAGAAAGATGACCAGTCACTTCTTGTATAATTTATAGCCTCAGAAAACCCACTGAGGTGTCAGCTAGGAGTCAGTTTTTATTCTTTGGAAATGCAAATTATTTTAGGTATTCCCCAAACAAGATGTTGTCCAAATATCCCATATGCTAAATGACAGGTCTCTACCACTAAGCTCAAATTATTGGTATGCATTAATTTAGAGCAAACATATTAAAGAAAAGATATGTATAAAATAGGGAATACTGGTGGCCTACTGACAAGAAGATGCACTGCAATCCTGAAGGTGCACAGTTCAAATTCACCAGCTGTTTTGCAGAAGTATGGATAATCTCCTCCCGTGTGATTAACTGCCTTTGAAAACCTGCCTAGGGTCAGCTATGGGTTTGTTTTGACTCAATAGCCACATATATGAAACAAAGTTTTGTTTTGTTTTTTAAAAATCTTGTTATAGGCACCTTTCTAGAGCAGATCAACTACAACTATGTTCAGTAGAGTTTTCTAGGTTGATTGCCAGATCTTTCTTTCAGGTGTCTCTGGGTGGTTGGAACCACCATCCTTTCAGCTAATGGGAAGTACTTAACCTTTTTCTCACTCAGTGACTTCCTCTGGGCTTCTTGTTTTTATGTGCCTTTTGGTCAGAACCAACTCATTGCTGACCTTCCAGCAGATTTTCAGGAGTTGTAAATATCAAGGGAGGAGATTGTTGCTCTTTCTCCCGTGGAGCAGCTGATTGTCAGTGTAAACATTACCCATTAAGCTACCCTATCTTGTGCTTATACACTGGAATTTAATGAGTTATTTTGAATAAAACATAATTAGAAGAAGATGACCCTGGGCAAGATGGATTGACATAGTGACTATGGCAATGGGGGCAGGTGTGTCAGAAACAGTGAGATTGGCTAAAGATAGGGCAGAGTCCAAAGCTATTTTCACAGGGTCGCAATGAGTCATAGTCAATTTGATGGCACATAACAACAATTAATGTTTTGGAAAATGTAGTGTTTTCTTAGCATTGACACTACATTGTTAATATTTTTCACTTTTCCTTGTTGTATTAAAGATTTTATGGAATTTTTTTAGTTTAGTATAACATCTAAGTGGAATTCTCCCATGTGATTTATTGCACCTGTGGGGGGTCAGGTTTGAGTTGGTTTCAACTCCATGATATTTAGTAGCAACAAATGACATCTAAATACGAGTGTTTCCTCCTCACTACAGTAATGTGCTAAATTTATTTTAGGAAACAATAATTCACTTAGTTGAAATTTCCTTATTGAGCAGTGAGTTACAAGTTACACAAGGAAGAATTGTCTAAGCTGTACTTCATATAAGTATATTTTTATCATATGCAAAAAACAAAATGCACTACTGATTTATGAATACAGCTTATGCTTCAGAGTAGTGTTGCCAGTGGAATGGTCGTGCATACTGTACGTCACCCCATACAGCTTCTGCGCTGGAGTGGAGGTAGGGGAAAGATGCCTGGGTCTGAGACACAGTCTGTGGCTCTAAATCCAAGACCAGGCCTCATTGTTTGGCCGCTGTCCTCTTAGTGAACAAAGCAGAAAAGGGAAGAAAAAGCTCCAAAAACTCTTCAGAGTATGGCACAATAAGAACTTGTTTCCTTATTTGACTGTTAGGAGTTTATAGACCAAGTGGGGTGAGCAGGAGGAGAGGGAAGGGTCAATTTACCTTCAGTACCAATACCATGGACTGCTAAGGGAATGAATAGGTTAATCCTGGAGAGGATTAAACCGTGCTGCTCCTTGGAGGCAAGGATTTTTTTTTTAGCTTCCTCTGACATATTCTGGACATGTTGCAAGGAGGGACCAGTCCTTGGAGAAGGACGTCATGCTTGGGAGAGTGGAGGGACACTGCATGAGAGGAAGACGCTCTATGAGGTGGATTGATTCATTGACTGGGGTAATTGGGGTAGGTGTGTTGGAGACAGTGAGATTGGCACAGGATAGAACAGGATGGCCCCCTGGGAGATGGATTGATTCGGTGACTGGGGCAATTGGGATGAGTATGTCAGAGACAATGAGATTGGCACAGGACAGAGCAGAGTTTAGAGCTGTTGTACATAGGGCCGCTATGAGTTTGCAAGTGACTCGATGGCACATAACAACAACAACGAGTTGCAGGCAACTCAAAAGCACATAACAACAAAAACATTTGTTTTGACTACTAATACCAAAATTCTGGATTTTAATGAACTGGAAAGTTATGCCTGCCTTTTGGGAAATGTTCAGTGCTTCCTTGGGATATAACTTGCTTGAACCACTTGGCTGCTGAACATATACTGCATGCCTTACCATCCACCCTCCATCCCAGAGAAAGAACACAATTTAATTTTAGGCTTCACTAACACTGCATCTTCATTTTGATGGCAAACAAAAGATGGGAAAAATTATTTTGACTATTAATTAGAGAGCGATTTTTAAAAAAATTTACATTCCAGAGCATGAACAATATTTAAAGGATGTTCAACTTGCCTCCAGATCACCACAACAGCCTCTTGCTTCAGAGAAGTACATAACATTAGCTCTACTTTAGAAATCTGGTTTCTTCTATTAAGAATGTGTTTTCTAAAAAAAAAAAAAGAATGTGTTTTCTGTGTGGGATTTCAGTGAACATTTTAATTCAAAGAAGGACTAACTCCTTTGGAACTTTATTTTCATATTTCAGTGATTTAGGTATCTACTTTTCTCTTGCTTTCTATATTTTTAATCCACTTTTAACTTTTTTCTAGGCAAGGTGACCTATAAAGAAGAAATTTGTAAGGCAGTTAACTTTCTTTCTTGGCCATATCATAGATTCATCTGGTTGTTGCTGTTGTTATGTACTGTCGAGTCGCTTGTGATTCATAGCGACCCTAGGTACAACAGATCTAAACTCTGCTCTGCCCTGTGCCAGTTGCACTCTCTCTGACATTCCCATCCTTGATTACCCCAGTCACTGAATCAATCCACCTCAAAGAGGGTCTTCCCGTCCTGCGCTGTCTCTCCACCCTCCAAAGCATGATATCCTTCTCCAAGGACCAATCCCTCCTTACAACATGTCCAAAATATGTCAGACGGAGCCTCAGAATCCTTGCCTCCAAGGAGCCATCCTGCTTAAACCTTTCCAGGATGAATTTATTTTCCTAGCAGTCCATGGTACGCTCAATACTCTTCTCCAGCACCACAGCTCAAAGGCATCAATTCTCCTTCTATCCTCCTTGGTCATTGTCCAACTCTCTGATGCATAACAAGTGATTGCAAAGACCATGGCCTGTATCAGACACACCTTAGTCTCCAGAGAGACACCATTGCTAGGAAAATTACTTACCTTGCTTGGGCTCCACTTCCAGAGTTTTGGGTGTGAGATAAACTAAAATAACCAAGTGCATTTTTGTTGAGTTGATTCTAACTCATAGCAATTCCACGTGTTACAGAGAAATGATACTCCAAAGGCTTTTCTCAGTTGTAATCTTTTTACCAGCAATTGGCCAGGTCTTTTGTCTGCTGTGTTGCTTAGCGGGTTCAAACTGTCAACCTTCAGCTTAGTAGCCAAGTGCAAACTGCTGCTGGTGATAGTGGTTAGATGCACCGAGGCTGCAACTCAGAGAGATTTTATGAACAACAGCTCTGACCCTTGCCCTGTATTGCATCCACTTCACCATCTCCTATATACTCGAGCCCACTGGTATATTCACTGTGACAATTTCTCTTGTTCTTTGACCACTCTCTTTCGCAGCGTGTTGTCTTTTCCCAGGTACCTTCCTGACAACATGCCAAAAGTATGTGAAATGCAATTACAGCATCCTCGCCTTTAAAGAGCATCCTGGTTGCACTTTCTCCATGACAGACTGATTTTTTATTTTTGTGGTCCAATGGGATATTAAGTACTTTCCTCCAGTACTGAAATTCAAAGGCACCTGTTAAGAGTGACTCTGATGATCACTAGGGATGAAAACTGTGATTTTTAACGGTATTAGTTACAGAAAACTGTCCTGTTAGAGTCTTTTCAGTGTAGTATCTGTAATCTGGGCAGATACATGGGCTCTCAGCATTTCTGCCAACTGCCTGTTTATTTGTTGCAACTATGTTAAACAATTTAAACATGCAATTAACATGTTTATACCTAATATTTATTCTTGTGAAAAACTTTCTATTTTCCTTCTTCAGCTTTAAAACAGTGGTTTGTTTTAAAATGCCATGTGTGAAAATGTCAACGTTCCAAAAGCTAAGAGGTGAAAGTGATTCGTGTGATTTCTGAAGTTTAAAAAGGAACCTGGACTGACTCAGCAACTTTGCTTTCCACAGAAGTGATTTTCTGCCATCTAGTGGTTATTCCAAAGAATAAAACATGTCTCAGGGTGAAAAACCCCAACATCTTGCAAAAACTATGTGATTTCTAAGTGTCCTCCCACTTGAAGGCCAATATATATTATAT
>NW_006399763.1:20948713-20959418 GCF_000299155.1 Elephantulus edwardii
CTGGTCTGTGCATTGCTGTATTCAAGGAGAAGATTGAATTGGAGGGGAGCAGGTGCAGGAAGAAAAGTGCAGCAATGAATGATACTGTAAGTCTCTGTAAACTTTCATTAAAATATAAAAAAAATGTTGCTCCTGCATTCTGCATAGTATTCCTTCCATTTTGTGAATGTACCATAATTTCCCAATCCATTCCATTGTGGTTGGATATTTGAGTTGTTTCCATGTTCTTGTTATGGTGAATAATGCTTGCTATGAACATTGGTGTACAAGTCTCCATTTGTGCCTCAGTTTTCATTTTTCCAGTGTATTTATTCCAAGTAGTGGAATAGCTGGATTGTATGAAATTGCTGTGTTCAGCTTTTTGAGGAAGTGCCAATCTGCCTTCCAGAATCGTTTACCATTTTATAATCCCACCAACAATGTATACGAATTCTGGTCTTGCCACATCTCTCCAATATTTGCCATGCTAAACTTTGCCACTGCTACTGGGGTAAGATGGTGTATAATTGTGGTTTTGATTTTCAGCTCTTTTATTGCCAGTGATTTTGAGCATTTCTTTATGTATCTATATGTCAACTGAATGTCCTCCTCTGTTAAAGGTTTTTCCATGTCTCTTGCTCATTTTGTAATTGGATTATTAATCTTTTTCTTGTGGAGGCCAAGGAGTAGTATGCAAATTTTCATTATGAGACCCTTGTCTGAGATGGTATTGCCAATGTTTGTTCCCAGCCAGTAGGTTTTCTTTTCATTCTTTTGGAAAAAGTTTTTATGTGCACAGAGATTTAATATTTAGGAGTTCTCACTCATTAATTTCATTGTCTTCAGATTGTATATTTCTGGGCATATTTGGTAGTCTCTTTATACCATAGACTAAGCCTACTAAGCTTGATCCCAGTTTGTCTCTTATGAACTTTATGGCTTGCAGCTTTCCTCCCAGGTCTCTGATCCACCTTCAGTTGATTTTTGTATATGGTGTGAGATGTGGATCCTGTTTCAGTTTTCTGCAGGTAGCAGTCCAGTTCTGCCAGCACCATTCATTGAAGAGGTGGTCATTTCTCCATTTGATAGGCTTCATTTCCTTCTCAAATGTCAGTTGACTGTAGCTAGATGGGTCCGTTTCTGGGTTCTCAGTTCTGCTCCATTGGACTATGTGTCAGTACCCTGCTGTTTTGGTTACTACTGCTGTGTAGTAGGTTTTGACGTCAGGGAGTAATATGCTTTCCACTTCATTTGTGTTTTTCAGAAGTGTTTTGTTTATCTGGGATCTCTTTCCTCTCCAAATAAACTTGAAAATTTCCCTTTTGTTCTCCTTAAGAAATTAATTTGGTATCTGTATTGGGATTCCATTGAACATGTAGATTGCTTTTGGTAAGATTGTAATTTTCACAATATTGAATCTTCCTGTCCATGAACAGGGAACGTTTTTCCATTTCTTTAGGTCTTTTATTGTGTCTCACAAAGTTCTGTAGGTTTTGTATGTTATTTTGATGCTGGAGTATTTACCACCATATTTCAAATACCACCGGGATCAGCCATGGTAGACAGGTTTCCATAAAGGTTCCAGACTAAAATAGACTAAGAAGCAGGACTAAACAACCTACTTCTGAAATTACAGGCCTCTGAAAACCCTATGGATATTGTTGTTGCTGAAAAAAAAGTGGACGCTCCTATGATATAGAAACTGAAATGTGCTCATTTTCTAAATGCTTGCATATTTAAGAACATGCAATATAAGATAATATGCATATAAGCTCTGTGGGGTGCTCTGGTGGCCTAGTTGTAAAAAGCTGTGCTGCAATCCTGAAAGCATGTTCAAATCCACCAGTGGCTGTGCGGGAGAAGAATGGGCAATCTTCTCTCATGTGATTAACTCCCTCTGAAAACTCGCTGGAGGGTCAGCTGTGGGTCAGCTCCGGTTTGACAGCACACAGTAACAACTTAAGTCCTGTAGTCCTATTGCTTTCAAAAGCTTTATGGGTTTTTTTAATCCTTTCCAAAATTGGAGGCAGCAGAATCCAAGGTTAAAGCATGATCTCTAATGACAAACTGTTAGCTTAAAATACGGGTGGCTTTACCTTTTTCTAACTGTGGGAACTTGTAGAATGTAACAACTTCATTCTTTAGTTTCCCCATCTATCAAAAATGGGGATATTTGTAATATTAATTTCATAGGGTGTCTGCTGTTATGTACCTATTTGGAACTGACTCATATACAACCCTCCAGCAGGTTTTCAGAGGCAGTAAATTACACAGCAGAAAAAAATGCCCATCTTTCTCCTATGAAGCAGCTTGTGGATTCAAACTGGGTGTCTTTGGATTGGCAGTGCAAATCCTTACTACTAAGCTACCAGAGCTACCTATAAGTTACCTAAAGGAATGAAACAATAATAAAAATGACTCCTTGCAAAGCAAATGTTATTCCCTGATTATCACTATTGCTTTATTATCACTTACTTGTCAATATTGTAATTGTTGTTAGGTGCTGTCAAGTTCAACCTGATTCATCGTGGTGCTGTGAACAGCAGATCTGGAACGTGTCCTAGCAACATGCCCAAAGTATGTGAGACAAAGCTTTGTCATCTTGCTTCCAAGGAGAATTGTAGCTGCACTTTCCCCTAGAAATACCTGTTTGTTCTTTTGGCAGCCTGTTGGATATTTCATGCTCTTACCCAACAATACAAATCAAAGGAATCACTTCTTCTGTCATCTGTATTCATTGTCCAGCTCTCAGAAGAATTGCTGTTGTGTTGTTGATTGCTTTCGAGTTGAGCACAACTCATAGCAACCTTATGAACAAAGGGCCTGAAGTCCCTCTACAACTATGGATATTTATCAAAGTTCATAAAGTTTCTGGAGGCATGCTGTTTAGGAAGTGGATGCCACTCAGAAGAATAGCAAGTGAATGAAAAGACCATGGTCTGAATCAAGCACACCGTACTCTTCAAACTAACAGCACAGTATTTTATGGAACTCCCTTACAGCAAACTTGCCCAATACAATAGATCTCTTAATCTCCTGGACTGCTGGCTCTAAGGGTGTTTATTCTAGATCGAAGTAAGATGAACTCACTGACAATTTAAATCTTTTCTTCAGCTCTCATGATGTTGCTTATTGGTCTAATGGTGAAGATTTTTGTCTCATTGATGTTGAGATGCAGTCCATAATGAAGCCTGTAGTCTTTGATATTCTGCAGTAAGCACTTCTTCTCACTTTTCAGCAAGCAAAATTATGTCATTGGCATAAAACATGTGGCTGATGAGTTTTCCTTTGAACCTGATGCTACATTCTCCTTAATAGATTCTAGTTTCTCGAATGATTTGCTTAGCATACAGATTAAGTAGGTAAGGAGAAAAGATACAACCCTTATATACCCTTTTCATGATTTTAAACTATTCAGTGCTCTCCTGCAATTTAGACAACAGCTTCTTCATCTAGGTATAGGCTTAACATGAGCACAATCAAATGTTCCAGGATTTCCATTCTTCTCAATGTTACAATTTGTTGTGATCCATGCAGGCAAATGCCTTTGCAGTCAGTAAAACACACATAGACATTCTTCTGATGTTCTCTGATTTCAACCAGAATCCATCTGGCATTAGCAATGATATCTCTGGTGCCACTGCTTCTTCTAAACCCCGCTTGAATGAGTTCTTCCCTTCTTATTCTTCGATTCCAGCTCTCTGCACATTTGATTATAATACTTTGCTTTGTCTTCTCAAGCTGTCCTTTGAAATCTCTGCTAATTTTACATCAGTATCTCTTCCTTCTGTTTTGGCTTCTTGTCCTTCTAGTGCCATTTTCCAAGTCTCTTCTGATATCAATTTTGGCCTTTCCTTTTTTTTCTGTCTTTTTAAAGCCTCACCCAACCATCTCTTCATGGATGGTATCTTTGATGTCATCCCATAATTTATCTGGTTTTCAATTGTTACTGTTAAATGCATCAACTCAACTCTATTCTGGAGATAATTATTTAATTCAAGTGGGATAGACTCAAAGTTGTAGTTTGGTTCTTGTAGACTTTTCATTTTCTTCAGTTTCAATTTGAACTTGCACATGAATAAATGATGGTCTGTTCTACAGTCAGCACCTGGCCTGGTTTTAAGTGCTGATATTGAGCCTCTCCAATGATAATTTTCACATACTTAGTCAATCTGATTCCTGTGCAATCTACCAAGGGAGGTTAAGACACATTTTGCGTTGTCTTTTTTAAAGAAGTTATTTGCAGTAAATAAATCAATGAACATACAAAATTCATTCATTGTCCAACCTCATTTATGCCACCAAGACCATACTTTCTGATTACTATTCCTTCCCCATTGTTGCCAGCTTTTGCACTCCAGTCACCAATAACTATGAATGCATCTTGACTACATGTTTACATGTTTGGACTGCAAAATTAATATTCTCAATTTCCTCTTCTTTTTATTTTAGTACTTGAATTATAGTCATGTACTTGAACATACTTGTATATGCATGTACTTGAATTATAGTCATATTAATATACTTTCCTTGTATGTATATGAATAGCCTACTATAACTCACAACATTGTACTTTAGGAAAAATCTTGAAATTATCTTTTTTACTATGAATGCAACACCATTATTTCTCAGCCTTTCATTCTTGATATTAGAGGTAGTATATATTTATTGTTGTTGGGTACCATCAAACACTTTTAGTTTGCTTAGTTCCACAATCAACACTCTTGGTACCAGCAGTCAGGAAATCAGGAGACAAATTGCACTGGGAAAGTCAGCTGTCAGGGACCTCTCCAGAGGACTAAAGAGCAACAATGTCAGGCTGGAGACTAAGGTGCACCTTATCTGAGCTATAGTCTTCACAATTTTGTGCTATGGATCAGAGAGTTGGACAGTGAATAGGGATGATATAAAGAGAATTGATGTCTTTGAGCTGTGGTGCTGGAGAAGAGTATTGAATATACCATGGACTGCTAGGAGAACAAACAGGTTCATCATGGAGAGGGTTAAACCTGGCTGCTCTTTGGAGGCAAAAATTCTGAAGCTTCATCTGACATACTTTGGACACGTTGCAAGGAGAGACCATTCCTTAGAGAGGGACATTATTTTTGGGAGGATGGAAGAGTAGCTCAAGAGAAGACCTTCAATGAGTTAGATTGATCCAGTGATTGGGGTAATGGGAGTAGGTGAGTCAGAAAAAGTGAGGTTGGCACAGGATAGAGCAGGGTTTAAGGCTCTTGTACATAGGGTCACTATGAGTCTCAAACAACTTGATGGCGCATAACAACAACAACAACTGTCAAATGTATTCCAATCCATAGAAACCCTGTGAATAACAGATGTGAACCCTTTCCTATCTTGTGCCAACCTCTGCATCTTTGATCCACTTGAGTTCATTGCTGCAGTCACTCTGTCAATCCACCTGGTTAAGGGTCTTACTCTCCTTCTCTTCCATCACCCCACCTTTCCAAGATTGCTGTCCTTCTCCAACAAATAGTCTCTCTTAACAATATACCTAAAGAATGTAAAACAAAACTTGACCATAGTTGCCTCCAACGAGCACTCTGATTTCACCTTCTCGAAAACATACCTGTTTGTGTTTTGGGGCAGTTCATAAGATACTCAGTACTCTTCTCCAACATCATAGCTCAGAGGCATCACTTTTTCTTCTGTCATCCTTATTCATTTTCCATCTCTCAGCAGCACAGTGATTGAAAAGACCATGGTCTGAATCAGATGTACCTTGGTCTTCAGACTAACATCACTGCTCCTCAGTAATTTGGAAAGGTCCATAACTGCAGACTTTCCCAGTGGAATACACTTCCTGATGTCCTTACTGCTGGTACCAAGTGTACTTATTGTGGATCCAAGCAAGATGAAGTTGCTGAGTTTCAATCCTTTTTTCCATCTATCATGGTGTCATCCATCTGTCCAGTGGTGAGAATGTTTATTTTCTTAATGTTACAGTGCCATCCATATTGAATGCTACAATGTTTGATCTTCTGCAGCAAGAGTTTCAAGTCCTCCTCACTTTTAGCAAGTAAGGTTGTGCCATCTATATAACACTGGTTGTCGATTGTTCCTCCAATCCTAATGCCACATTTTTCTTCATAGAATCCAGCATCTTGAGTGATTTTACTCACATTTAGTTTGAATAAGTATGGAGAGAGAAAATAACCCTGACGCACACCTTTCCTGATTTTAAACTGCATAGTGTTCCCTTGTTCTGTCGTACAGCATTCACTTTGATTTATGTATAGATTTAGACATGAGCATGATTAAAGGTTGTTCTGGGATTCCAATTCCTCTCAATGCTATCCATAATTTGTTATGGTCCACACAGTCAAATGCCTTTAGATAGTCAGAATTACAAGAAAGTAGTTCAGAATTTACTTATATGGTGATGCAATTCAATTTTGCATGGCTCCGTTATCCACACTCTTGGTACCAGAAGCCAGGAAACTAAAAGACAAATATCACTGGGAAAGTCTGCTGTCAGACCTCTCTAGAGTACTGAAGAGCAATGATGTCAGTCTGGAGACTAAGGTGCACCTGATCCAAGCCATAATCTTCACAATTACTCACTATGTATCAGAAAGCTGGACAATGACTAGGGATGATAGAAGGAGAGTTGATGCCTTCAATCTGTGGTGCTGGAGAAGAGTATTGAGTATACCATGGACTTACAGGAGAACAAACAGATTTGTCCTAGAGATTGTGAAACTAGGCTGCTCCTTAGAGGTAAGGATTCTGAAGCTCTGTCTGACATACTTTGGTCATGTTGCAGGAAGAGACGAGCCCTTGGAAAAGGACATCATTCTTGAAAGGGTGACAGGACAGTGAAAGAGAGGAAGACCTTATATGAGATAGATTGACTCAGTGACTGGGGAAATGGGGTAGGTGTGTTGGAGACAATAAGGTTGGCACAGGATAAATCAGGCTTCAGAGCTGTTGCACATACAGTCAATATGAGTGAAAGCAACTTGGCAATACATAACAACAACAGCAGCAACAACAACAATTTAATACTCAAAATTATGGAGAATACAATACACAGGGGTTCTAAAAAGTGTTGTTATGTACTATTAAATTGGAACCGACTCATAGTTGATCTTCTGGTGATTTTTCAGAGGCAGTAAATCACACAGGAGTTGTTTTCCCATATTTTTCCTGCACAACAACAGTTAGATTAGAAATGCATACCTTTGACTTGCTGCCAACTTCTTACCCATAAGCCACCAGAGCTCCCTGTTCTGAATAATAGGCAAGGCCTTATCTTTGAAGCAATTGCTGTAATAAGCCGCAGAAAAATTAACTGAAAGCAAAAACAGTGAGAGAATTTAATTTATAGTCATTATAAACTAGAACAGGGGAACAAGCTATTTCCATTTGAAGGGGTTGACTTATGGTATATATGCTAAATAATGAATATATTTTAACAGAAATGAAATTGTTTATGTGCAGATAGCAAGAAGAGTGCCGTAGGTAAGGAACTATTGGATCATGGGAACCAAAGTTAAAAAAACAAAAACAAAACCACAACAAAACACCTAAGACACTGCATGGTTCAACGTCAAGAGAGGAATGTGTCAGAGATGGATCCTGTCTCCATACCTTTTCAATCTGCATGTAAAACAGATCATTCAGGAAGCTGGACTTTATGAAGAAGAAGGTTGCATCAGGAGTAGAAGACTCATAAATAATCTGTGTCATGCAGATGACACTACCTTGCTCATCAAAACTGAGGAAGACTTGAAGCATTTGCTGCAGAAGGTCAGGGACTACAGTCTTCAATATGCATCGCATCTTAACATTGAGAAAACAAAAATTCTCACCACAGAGCCAATTAGCAGCATCATAAGAGATGGAGGAGCGATTAGGTTATTAACAATTTCAGCTTGTTTGGATCCATAATCAATACTCTTGGCACCAGCAGTCAGGAAACAAAAAGACAAGTTGCTTTGGGAAAAATCTGCTGTCAGGGATATCTCCACAGTGTAAAGAGCAATGATGTCAGTCTAGAGAATAAGGTGCTCCTGACCCAGGTCATGGCCTTCTCAATTACTTCCTATACATTGGGCTGAACAATGCCTGAGGATTACAGAGGAATTGATGCATTTGTGTTGTGGTCCTGGAGAAGATTATTGAACATATTGTGGACTGCCAACAGAACAATCAGAACTGTCCTGTCCTGGAGAGGATGGAAACTAAGCTGCTCTTTGGAGGCAAGGATTTTGAAACTACATCTCATATACATTGGGCTTGTTGTCAGGAGGGACCTGTACTTGGAGAAGCACATCATGTTTGGAAGGGTGGAGGATCAATGCAGGAGAGAAAGACCCTGGAAGAGACAGGTTGACAGAGTGACTGAGACAGTGGAGCAGGTGTGTTAGAGACGTGATTTGGGCTTGAGATCGGGCAGGGTTCAGAGCCGTTGCTCATAGGGTCACTAGGAGTCGTAGTCAGTTAGAAGACACATAAGATTTATTTATTTTTGTAGATATTTTGCAAGATATATTTTTCTAACCTCCTCCCCCAAAATCATTGTCACTGAGTTGAGTTGATCCTATTTCCAACTGACCCTATACTGTAAATAGAATAGAACAGGTGGTCTATGAAGTAAAGAGTTGAATCTACAGGTCAGGTGGTTCAAATCTACCAGCCATGTCATAGGAGAAAGATGGACAATTTCCACCTCTGAATGATTTACAGCCTCTGAAAAGCTGGTAGAATAGGTTCCTGCTCCATGACACATAACAAAAATTACTGGCACAGTCCTTAGGTGACTGCTAATCCAAAGCCCAACCTTCTCTTTTGGTTCAAATTAGCTATGTGAGGGGAAAAAAATGGATCATTTTTCTCCCATGTGATTTATAGCCTCTGAATCATAGGAGGATCAGCTAGGATTCAGTTATGATTGGAGAGCATTGATGCATTTTTTAAAATATTTGAAGGTGATGTCACCCTTATCTTAAATGGCCGACAATAACCCACCAGAAGATAATTAACTGGGCATTTTCAATGGTCATTCTACATTAAAATGTGACCCAGACATTAAAAGATCTTTAAAATATTTTTCCATTTGGAACTCTGAACAGTTATGAGTTGTGACATTGCTCTCTTTGTAAACTAACAAAGATCTCACTTTAGCAGGTGGGGAAATATTTCTCACAAAGAATAAAAAAGATTACTTGGAAAAAAAGACAAAGAATGATAATTAAAGTTTCAATATCCTGCTAATTTTACCTTTTACAATCTCAGATCCTATTCTTGCCCATTTGAGGGCTATACGCTTCTATTTTGCCATTCACAAAATCTATATACAGGGTTCACTATATGTAGGATTCTGGGGGTGGGAATGTGGGTGCTGGTTAAAGACCAGGCAAACTCGATTTTTTTTTTAAAAAACAACACACCCCACCATTTAGTTATTTATTTTCTGAAATACCATAAGAAGTAATCTGAATAGTGACAACTTATGTTCAGAGCCAATCAGTATACATTAAGAGAGAAAGAACACTAAGTATAGAGGGATGAAAATAACAAGAAAAAGATTAGCTTAGTAAGGAACAAGAGAAATTCTGCATTCCACAAGGCTAGTGGCAGTTCATGAATGCTGTTTCAGTGTGATAAGAGAATCTTCAGATACCCCCCAGCTATCCATACAGAGCAGTAGGTTGAAGTGAAATTGTTTGTACTTTTCACGGATAGAGAAAATACAGTTTGCAGTAGAAGTAAACCCAAGCACATGGCTAGCTGTCTGCAAGCACATGATGCAAAACTCACTGTGCAGATTGTCTCCAAAATTGGTAGGCATATTTGGGATGGCCTGGCTTAGCATACAAACTGTACAATAAATGCAAAACCTCCTTTGAGGGCCCTCAAGGAAACTTCAAATGCAGACAGTTATTCTCTAGAGCACCTGGAAATTAAGTGTCTCAAGACACTCCTGGGTATGCTGATTGAGAGTACGCCTCTACACATTACGATTCTGTGGACAGAGAAAAATAGTGATATCAAATGCAGAAATTCAAAACAAGTGCTTGAAATTGCAGGCATTGATTTGCAAACCATGGAATGGGAGACCTAGATATTATATAGAGTGGGTGACTCCATATAATATGAATAAGGATGTGTAGCCAGAGGGGTTTATGCACATGTTCAACATTAGTTATTTAGTTAACTTTAGTTATTAACTCCATCGTCACAGGAAGAGTACTATAGCAATAATAATTTTCCATTTAGAATTTAATCCAGTACCTATTGAATGGCTCCAAGTAGCAGACATTTTCCAAAGTCCTAGGTTTAAAAAGAAGAATAAGTTTATGATTTAAGAATGAAGTGAAGTTGTTGAGAAACTGGAACCCTTATTCACTCTTGGTGGGAGGGTAAAATGGTGCAACCACTGTGGAAGGCAGTGTCACGCTTTCCCAACAAGTTGCAAATAGAGATATCATTTGACCCAGCAATTCCACTACTGGGAATATACCCCAAATAGACCATAACTGACATCCAAGCAGATATATGCACACCCAGGTTTATCGTAGGTTTGTTCACAATAGCAAGGAGCTGGAAACAACCTAAGTGCCCATCAACAAACGAATGGATAGAGAAGCTGTGGTATATTCACACAATGGTATACTATGCTGCGTTGAAAAACAAGGAATTCATGTAATATTACTCAAAATGGGTGACCCTGGAGGACATTATGCTGAGTGAAGTATCTCAG
>NW_006399763.1:20966987-20968376 GCF_000299155.1 Elephantulus edwardii
AGTTTGAGGCCACTAGCTGCTTCACGGGAGAAGGATGGGCAATCTCCTCCTGTGTGATGAACTGCTTCTGAAAATCTGCCAGAGGGTCAGCTATGGGTTGGTTCCAAACTGTCATAGTCTGAGCACAGGCTGGTTTAGTTGCAAGGGGAAACTGCTGCCTGCACATGCCCAGGTTCCACTGTCCTGACTTCACATAAACATGGTGGCAGAATGGTGCTCTGAACTGCGTCACAGGGCTCTGGATGACCAGTCTTACCCATCTCATCTGAATGAGTGATGTGCAACCTCTTTGTTTCCACAGCTTAAAAGGGGAGAGTTTCAAACAAACTGCACGTAGCAGCTGGTCAGCTGGATGGATGGGTGGAGTGCACGTAGGAGCAATGCACTGGCCTCACCACCTAAAGGGCCCCTTCAGCCTGGAGTGGGCAGACTCATATATCTCTTGGGCCAGGGCTTCTCCAGGGAGGAAAAAGGGACTTCTTTCTGCATTAGAAAATGAGATTTTCAGAGCAAAGAATAAATCTTGCCAGGAGAGGGACTAATATAAAAACTTGAGGGTAGGTTGGTGAGCTTTTGTTGTTGAGAAGCAAATCTCCATGACAACAGTGACAAGACAGAGATTTAGCATTAAATATGCTGTTGTTATTGTTGTTGTTATATGCTGTCGAGTCACCTGCAACCTGTAATGACCCTGTGTACAGCATTTCTGAACCCTTCTTGTCCTGAGCCGGTCTAAATAATTCTGACACACCAACCTCCATCTCCCCAGTTACTGTATCAATCCATCTCATGTGGGGTCTTCCTCTCCTGTGCTGTGCCTCCACTCTTTTGAGCAGGATGTCCTCCTTCAAGGACCAGTCTCTCCTGGCCAAGTGCCAAAAGTATGAGGCAGAGCTTCAAAATCCTAGTCTTCAAGGACAAAGTTGGTTTCACTCTCTCCAAGACAGACCTATTTGTTTTCTTGGTGGTCCATAGTATGTCCACAAATGGTAGCACCACAATTTGAAGGCATTGATTTTTCTTCTGTAAACCTTAGTTATTGTTCAGCTCTCTGGTGCATAGCAAATAATGGCAAAGACCATGGCCTGGATTAGTTGCACATTAGTCTCTAGACTAACATTGTTGCTTGTAGCTCAACATCAAGAAGACAAAGATCCTCACTACTGGGCCACTTGACAGCACCGTAATAGATGGAGAAGAGATTGAGGTTGTTAGCAATTACAGCTTGCTCGGCTCCACAATCAATACTCTTAACACCAGCAGTTAGGAAATCAAAAGATAAATTTCATTCCGAAAATCTGCTGTCATGGATGTCTCCAGAATGCTGAAAAGTAATGATGTTAGTCTAAACATGCTGTTGTTGTTGTTATGTGCCATCGAGTCGTTTGC
>NW_006399763.1:20968476-20974071 GCF_000299155.1 Elephantulus edwardii
GATTAGGTACTTTTGTCATGACAGGAGTCCAGAGCGAAGGCTGTATCGTGGAGTGGACCTGGGGGGAGGGAATGTAAAACAATGAAAGAATTTTTCTTTTACTTTTCCAAGATGGTAGTAGAGGGGAGGAAAGTGCAACAATGAATGAATGGAAATCCAAAATCTCTGTAAATTTTCATTGAAATTAATATTTTTTTTAAAAAAGAAAGTGAAAGTGAGAAGATGATTCATATAATGAATATGCTTTTAAACTAGTGAGTTTACACTAGGTAGATGTAAAATCATTTACATAGTATTATGTTATTGTTGAATGTTATTGAGCTGGGTCTGACTTATAATGACCCTATTTTTGTTACGGGTATGTGCTGGAGAGTTGATCACAACTCTTAGTGACCCCATGCACAATAGCTCTGAACCCTGCTCTATCCTGGGGCAACAACAATATCTCTGACACACATACCCTCATTCCCCCACTGAGTCAATCCATTTAATCTAGGGTCTCCCTTTCCTGCACTGTCCCTCCACTCCTTTTCCAACACTCCTGGCAACATGCCCAAAGTATGTGAGATGGAGCCTCAAAATCCTTGCCTCCAAGGAAGAGCTTGGCTTCAACCTCTTCAGGACAGACCTATTCTCTTGGCGGTCCATGTTATGTTTAATACTCTTCCCCAGCATCACAACTCAAAAGTCTCAATTCTTCTTCTGTCTTCTCTTGTCATTGTGCAGCTCTCTTATGCATAGCAATTAATTGCAAAGACCATGGCCTTGATCAGGTGCACCATAGTCTCTAGACTGACATCATTGCTCTCCAGCACTCTGTAGAGGTCCCTGACAACAACTTTTCCTAACACAATTTGACTTTTGATTTCCTGGCTCCTGGTGCCAAGAATGTTGATTGTGGAACCCAGGAAGCTGAAATTGTTAACAGCCTCAATCTCTTCTCCATCTTTCATTATGCTGCCAATTGGCTGTATATAAAACTCTGCCTGATCCAGTGACATCCTTACATTCTTTCCTGTGCTTAAGCACATAGTGGCAGTCACTGTGTCTACTCATCTCACCAAGGGTATTTTCTTTTATTGACCCTGTATTTTTCCAAAATAATATACTTTTTTAGGGGTTGGCCCTTCCTGATAACAGGCACAAGATATGATGCAAAGCCTCATCATCTTTGCTTGTAAGAATCATTGTAGCTACACTTCTTCCAAGAAAGATTTGTTTGTTCTTTTGGAACTCCATTGTAAATTTAATATTCTTTTCCAACACCACAATTCAAAGGCATATATTCTTCTTCCCCATTCCAACCTTCACATACATGTGACACAATGGAAAATACCATGACTTGGATTAGGTGGTCTTAGCCTTTAAAGGACTGTCCTTGTCTTTTAGCACTCTAAAGATGCCACTCCTGCTTCCAACGTTATTTGGGCTCCTCCTTAGGATTAGGCTGTCAAACACCACAATGGCAACCCATCATGGGCAGTGTTTGGTGGAGCTCCCAGATCGACTCCCGTTTGGAAGCAGGAGTGGCATCTACTTCCTAAGCTTCTAGAAGCTCTATGAACTTGGAAAACCGATAATAGTTAATAGAAAGGCTTCAGGCCTTTTGTTCATAGGTTCGCTATGAGTCATGCTTGACTCAACAGTAATTAACAAGCACCATAACCACCAATTTTTACAATCTGAAATTGATTGAACAATACAATCAAGATAAATTAACATTAATGAAAAAGTTGGAAATAAAGAAAGACAATAGTTGAAAAATACAGCCTTGGTAACATAAGATGCTGGAGGTCACATGATGGAATTTTGTAAGATGAATGATTTATTCACGACATACACTTTTTTTAGAAAACCAAGAAAACAAAACACATTCATCTGAGGCACTACACAGGAATCAGCTTGACTACAGCTATGGGGAAGCTCATTCTAAGCAATCTAAATGAGGCCAGGGATGACTGTGGAACAAACTCATATGAAAGTTCAAACTGAAATTGAAAAAAATAATGAGAACAAGTCCAGGAGAACTAATATAATATGACCTTAGGCATATCTCAACTGTATTTAAAAGCCGTATTAAGTATAGATTTGAGACATTAAACACTAATGATGGAAGAATAGATAAATGGTAGAAGAAATCATCCATGGACAAAACAAAAGGCCAATAAAAGACAGGGGGAAGAGAAAGGAACAAAATGATGTCAGAAGAGACCCTGAAAATGGCATTGAGATGAAAAGAAGCCAAAACAAGGAGAAAGCCAGCTGAGGTAAGAGATCTGAACAGATGATCACAAAGGGCAACTTGGGAATTCAAAGCAAATATAATTTTAAAAAAATGTGCAAGGAGCTGAAATTAGAAAACCAAAAAGGAAGAACAGGCTCAGCATTTCTCAAGCACAAAACTCTGAAGAACAAATTTGAGATTTGAGTTGCAAAACTGAAGGACTCTTAGAGTAAAATCTTGAATAATACAGGAAGTATCAAAAGAAGAAAATAGAAGGAATATATTTTGGTACAGAGTTAACTGTATCAAAAAGTATTGGTCAACCGAGAAAACATTTCGGGCGGTAGCATATGATAAATAGCCAGCAGTGCTGAAGGAAGAAGTCCTAGCTTCACTGACAACACTGCTAAAAGTAAGACCCAGGCATTGATGAATACACATTGAGATGCTTCAGGAAGCAGATAAAAGCCTGGATGTGCTCACCAATCTCTATTAGCAAATATAGAAGACAGCTGCTTCTAGACATCAAAGATTCTTTTTCTTTCTCATATTAAGTCCAAATGTTGTCTTTGTTCTTGCTATTTTCATTAGGTATTGTTCTGCAATAAAAGGACAAGAGGACTTAAAAAAAATGATAGCTGCCTGGCCAACTGACTGGAAGAGAGCTGAACTATACTTGTCCCCATTTCCCCCAAAAGGTGATTCAACAGATGGGAAATCATCAAACAACATAGTGTGATATCAAATACAAGTAAAATTTTGCAGAAAATTATTAAGCAATGACTGAAATGGTACATCAACAGAGAACTTCCTGAAATTTAAGCTGGATTTAGAAGAGACTGTGGCACAAGGGATATCATTCCTAAAAATCTAATAGATCTTGGTGGAAAGAAAAGAATAGGAGAAAGATGTTTACTTGTGTTTTATTGATTGTGCAAAGACATATTACTATGTGAATAATAACAAATTATGGATAACAGAAGAATGAGAATATCAGAACAATTAATTGTGCTTATGTAAAACTACTTCATAGACTAAGAAACACTATATGAGTAGAACAAGCAAAGGCTGCATGATTTAAAATAGGGTATAATTCAAGGTCTTGTATCCTTTCTCCATCCCTTTTCATTCTGTATGCTGAACAAATCTTTTGATAAACTAGACTAAATGAGCAAGGATGTAGCATCTGGATTAGAGGAAGACTGATCACAATCTGCATTAAGCAAATGACACAATCTTCCTTGCTTAAAGTGAAGAAACATGAACCACTCACTACAAAAGATGAAACACTATGGCTTTCAATAAGTTATACCTCAATGTCAAGAAAACAAAAATCTTTATCACTGGACCAGCATGCACAATCAGTATAAATGGCTAAAAGATTCATGTTGTCAGTGACTTTGTTTTACTTGGATCCACAGTCAACATTCCTGGTTACAGCATCAAGATATCAAAAGATATATTGTTAAGACCTCTTCCAAATTCTAAAAAGCAAGGATGTCCACTTAAAGACTAAGGTTCACTTGATCAAAGCCATGATATTTTAAATTGCTTCCCATGCATCTGATAGTTAGACAATAAAGAAGACCCCCACCCAAAAATCTATGCCTTTGAATTTTAGTGTTGGCAAGAGGTATTAAATATACCATAGACTACCAAAAGAATAAATCTGCCTTAAAAGAAGTATAACCAGACTGTTCCTTAGAGGCATATAACTTTGGGCATATTCTCAGAAAGAACCAATTCTTTGAGAGAGACGTCATGCTAGGAAAGGTGGAGGTTCTGCAGAAGATGGAAAGACCCTGAACAAGATGGATTGACCCAGTGATGACCACAGTGGGTTTGAGAATAACAAAGATTGTGAGCATGTGCTGGATGGGATAAGGTCCAGATCTGTCTCTCACAGGCTCACTATGAGTCATCATTGACATGGCGTCACATAACAACAACTTCTTGGGCATGAGAATCTTTGTTTATTCACAGCCTTTCACATATTTATGATTTGTATCATTACAGTCGTTATGTTGTTGCTATTGTTGTTAGATGTTTTTGAGTCAGTTTCATTTCATGACCTTACTTACGGTTGATAAAAGCTTTGGCTGCTCCTGCACTGTTCTCACAATCTCCTTTGCACTTAAGTCTATTGTTGCAGTCACTACGTCCAGTCACCTTCTTTTCCTTCTCTGATCTTTTACCTTTGCAAGCATGAGGTCTTCTTCCATTCATAAGTCATTCTAATATGTGAGATAATGTTTCATTTTTGTTCTAGTCTGCATTCTTCTGATTACTAACAGGATAATAAGAAGCACTGGTGATGTAGCAGTTAAAGTATTTGACTACTAATCTCTGAGCTTTTTTGAACCCACCAGCCGCCACATGAACTAAAGATGAGAGAGTCTGATTCTATAAAGATTTACAATCACAGAAACCGGAGAAAGTTTACCTTGAGTCAGAACTGATTAGCTTGTAACAGGTCTGGTTTGGTTTTTTACTTTGATAACACAATAAGGCGTAAAGCATTAAGAAATTAAGTGGAATTTGTAGGAACAGTAATAAATTTATGAGCTGTCTACACACCATGAAGTGGCAGATATCAAAATACTGGTGAGATATTTGGACCTGGGACTTGAGAATTTGGAAAAATATGTATTTGGATTTCATAGACATAAAGATAGTTCATTAAACTCAATATGTTCACAGCAGGAGAGAATGTAGAGCAATATCTTCAGAAAAGACTAAAGACTTTTTTCAAGACTATTTTGTAAAGGAGTGTTTTTAAGACAAATGTGTAAGATGAGATGCCTATCAGGGAGGCAGACACATACATAACTATAGTGTAAATATAGTTCTTTCATAGTGTGTTCATGCTTGGTACATGAGTCATGAATTGAATTATGCTTCCCTAAATACATGTATGTAATGATACAATATGAAAACTATGCAGTAATCACACAGGATCTGATAAAGCAAATTAGATTACAAAAGAGTGAAAAATAGCATGCCCAAATCTCATTATGGTAAGGGAAGTTTCCCCAGTGTGTACATTGTAATATCTTTCCTCTCACTGGAGATGAAAGGACAGAACATTGAATCAAGAAAGGTGGGATGACAGTAAGACTAGCAAAATTTAACAGAACAGCAAGTAACAAATGCTAGCGATATTGTGGAGAGACTGGAACAATTATTCACTGTTGGTAGGAGTGTAAGATGCTAAAATCACTGTGGAAAGAGGTGTGGTGCTTTCTCAAAAAATTGCAAATAGAGATACCATTTGACCCAGAAATTCCACTACTGGGAATATACCCTAAAGAGACCATAACTGACATCCAAGCAGATATATGCACACCCATGTTTATCGCGGCTTTGTTCAC
>NW_006399763.1:20974966-20975596 GCF_000299155.1 Elephantulus edwardii
TATGACACAAGGTTTAAAAATGTAATATTTTTAAATATATGAGTAATTCAACATGAAAACTTTATGTATATATTAAAAATGAGATGTCCCTAAAAAAACAAACAAACAAACAAAAAACCAAAAAGGTGGGATGTGGCACAGGGTCCTCTTAGTAACACCAGGAAGCATTTCCAGGAGTGGAATATCCTTTTGGATTTGGGTCTCTTCAAGAGGAAGAGAGGAAGTTCCTTGAGGAAGACCAAGACACGCGGAGACTTGCAATGGAATGCGAGGTCCACAGATGCTGAATTAAACAAGGACTTTCCTCCACTACTGACACACAGGGAGAGTAGAACTTTCCCTAGGGCTACACCTTAAACTTGGCATGTGTTAAAGCCACTCACTTGTGGTATCTTTGTTTTAGCGACACTGCTTAACTGTGCATGTCTTGTGATGTTTCTAGAACCAAATTTTTCTTTCATTCACGCTTACTCAATAATTTAAAAAATTACTTCTGATAATATTTGTACAGATTCATCCTAGAGAGGGTTAAACCAGGCTGCTCCTTGGAGGCAAGGATTCTGAGGCTTTGTCTGACATACTTTGGACATGTTGTAAGGAGGGACCGGTCCTTAGAGAGGAGGGACAGCA
>NW_006399763.1:20978531-21015892 GCF_000299155.1 Elephantulus edwardii
GCACCTTAGTCTCCAGAGAGACACCGTTGCTCTTGAGTACTTTAGAGAGGTCCCTAACTGCAGACTTTCCCATCACAATAGTTTTTTGGTTTCCTGGCTGCTGGTGCCAAGAATGTTGACCATGGAGCCGAGCAAACTGAAGCTGTGAACACTCTCAATCTCTTCGCCATCCATCCTGATGCTATTGATTGGTACAGAAAAAAAAAATTGAAATGGAAGTCAGCAATGTCTAAAAAAGACTAGAATGTTTACAAAAGTAACTCATTGGGTTGTATGTTATACAAAAATATTTGCCACGAATAGCATCTATGCAAATATATAGGAGAACAGGTATCACTGGCTGATTTTGACAGGATAAGAAGAGGTTGTGTTGTTGTATGCCTTCTGGTTGGAATTGATCTATAGTTGACCTTCCAGAGAGTTTTCAGAGGCAGTTAATTGCATGGGACGAGATTTTTCTATCTTTCTCCCACAGAGAAGCTGATGGATTTGAACTGCATGTCTTAGAGATTTCTTCTTGACACTAGGTCAACAATAGTAAATAATTCACAACAGTGTAGAAAGGCAAATTTAATGGGTATCTCAGTATTCTTAGTGGTATCTGAAAAAGCAACCTCCACTCAGCAAAAGTGGCAGACACCAAATCTCAAACTTCAAATTTTTATCATGATTTTCCCTTTTTTGTTCATTTATTTTGCTTCCTGTGAGCTCCTTTGATTTTGAAAAAACTGTTTATATGTAGGAAAAACAAAAAGTTAAAAAAAAATTCAACTTAGTTACCCTTTTATTCAACTGTTGACTCACCTACTCAATTCTTGTTGCCCTTGAGTCAGCATTGATTCAGGGAGACCCTCCAAAAGCTGTAGATCACCGGAGATTGCTCATCTTTCCCCCATGAAGCCGCCGATGGACTTGAACTGTCAGGAAGGTTCCGTCCTTTAATTAGCACTGCAGCTCCCTGCAGACTAGGCCACTGGAGTTCCCTGTTTGTTAAGGAATGCTGATTTTTATAACCACTGTCTTTTCTTTCTCCATTTCTCTTTTATTTGCACTTTTATTTTGTAGTGAAGAGTTTGGGTTAGACTTCTTGGATAAAGAGCCTCATTAATGGTGCTACAGAGATAGGTCAGAGACAGGCTGATAGGCTATTCTTTAAATAGAAAGAAGAAAGCCCTTGGGATTCTGTGTGTGGATTTCCATAAGTATCAAGCTTGATTTATGTTTTTGTGTTTGGTGGGAAAGCATTTAACGTCACTGTTTGAGTCATTAAATTGATGTCTGTTGAGCTCATTAGTGTTCCTCACTCAGAGAGCCCCCTTTTTGGAAATCCACTCCTTAAGTTTATTACCATTCGTGGGAAAAAATCTGACCCAAATACTCTTTGCTCCTCTGTGACATGGGTCATAATTCTATCACAGCAAGCTCTTTCCTTTCTCAACCACAGAAGCATCTGATCCAGCAACTGCAAATACAAATAAATCCTCTTATTTCTTATAGAGATTCAAAGTTGGAGCATGACTCTCTTCTGTTTCTGTTCCCTGCTTCTTGATTTTTAAATATAGAAATATATCTCCATTTCTCATATTAAACAGTGTATCTGGGCATAGATTTGGGCAACCTAGAATGTTAAGAATGACCAGAATTGTGAACAAGAATTTCTGGCTGTTGTACATAGGGTTGCTATGAGTCGCAGGTGCCTCGACGGTACATAACAACAACAACAACAAGAAATACATTTTTATGCCCATCTAATAAACATATTGATGACTAACTGGATAAATCTATTTCCAAATTCTCACAAGGAGGATGGTTTGGATGAGACACTGAGTATTCCTGCTGTAAGTAATTTTGAGAAAGAACAGTTCAATACAATCATTTCTGAGAAGTTGTAAGATGAAGTATAAATCTTAAAAGGTCTCCTTTTTCACTTCCTGGAAAGAGGACCTTAAATTTCTCCAAACATTACTTGATGTTGCCTCCATGTTGATTCTGGAGAGGTTTCTAGTTGAACAAGGAAGATATAAAGATTTCATGGTATAAAAGTTTCAAAATAAAAGTGACATCCCAGACACTATAGTTTCTAATGGTATTCAGACAATTCAGTTGAAGAAGCCCCATTCCAAACATGAAATTTATCTTTTAAGTATGCATAAGGATTTTATTACCTTCTAAAACCATGTATTGCAAGAGTTTAATTAGAAATCTATGGTAAGAGGGTTTATCCTTTTTTTTTTAACACAAAATATTAAACAAATTCAGAATTGCATGTATCTCTAAAGAAAAACTCAAAGTTGCTAAAATTGTGGATTATCTCAAGCTTCACGTAGTCTTGTGTTACAGATACTTACTTGCTCTAGATAAAGTATAAACCCATTAGGTTTTAATATTTTTCCCAATACAAAAATAATTAGATAATAAATCAGAAGGACTAGCTTAGTCAAGTCAAGGAAAATCCAATTAAAGTGGATTATTTTTGATGGAATATTTTGAGAATCACAGAAATCATAATGGGAAATGAAATAAGTCTTAAGTTTAGAATATTTTAAAATTTGGTTACTGTGAAAAAGACCGCGGATGTATGTGATCCTCCTACTTAGAACACATGTGCTGTGTTAACTGAATGTTATTACTGCTTAGTCAAATAAAATAACAAAGTTCTTTTTCTAGAAAAGCATTGAAATGATATATGAATTATTGAGTTTATTAGAGTGTTCTAAAGATGAACAGAACAAAAGAGTCATCATGTTCCATTATGTAAATACAAGTAAAAACATCACAAAAAAGTTAAGCCACAAATATTCTGCTTACACAAGGTAATAAGAAATTTCTAAAATCAATTTAGAAAAAATATGCTTTGTTAAAAAGAAACTTATTCAGTATAAGTAAGAAATTACTGAGAAGCATAACTTGTAAAGTAAGGAAAAATAATCTGCAATAGTAAATATCTACCTACAACCTTTTTTGAGAATAATTTATGTACTCAACTAAGCGTACCTAAAGCACATATTGCAACAATCAATTTATTTAAAAATATTATTATCAATACTACCAAATAAAGTATATTTTTCCCTTCACTTTAAATATAGTGTGACTAACCTCAAACATGTATTTGTGCTATTTTCATGAGAAGTATTGAAATTTGCAGTGATTTTTAGTCAGTGTCATTTATGATCAATGTTATTCATTTTCACAATTAGCTGATTTCTTAATCCAATGTATAATGGATGGCTTCTTAAGTTGAAAGTGTTTTATGAGGTATGGACCTATTATGACATGACCTAGTGGTAAGAAGTTGTGCTGCAATTCCAAAGGCACTTATATCCACCAGCTGTACCAGGGGAGAAGGATGGGCAATCTCCTCCCAGGCAGTTAACTGCCTTTGAAAACCCACTGTAGGGTCAGCTATGAGTGACTCTCAACAACTATGTATTGTCATCAAATTGGAACTGACTCCTAGCTTACCTTCCCATCAGGTTTCTGAGACTGTAATTTGCTTGAGAAGAGATTGCTCATCTTTCTCCCATGGAGCTACTTGTGGATGAACCACCGAAGAGATGTGTCTTTCTTTTTAGCAACACAACTTTCCCTGGACTATGCCCCTAGAATTCTCTCATCATATCACTATCACACTTCATTTAACCAGTGGAACTAGGTTGCCCAGATAGAACAATTTCATGATTTTGTTAATTGAAAATAGAGTTTTTCTTTATTATAATTCATCACAAACATGAACTATTTTCATTTACTTGTACACTCACCTATCTCAACAAGTGTAACTCTTGGCACATATTACATGTGTTACATTTGCTTTTCTCTTTCCTCCTCTACAGCCACCAGCCAAACTTTCTACAACCAGCAAGAACCCTAGCCTCTGAAATCTTGGTCTCTCCCCTTCCATTCCAAAAAGGATCATGAGCATAATTTTCCTCAAATTCTTCAACACAGAAGTCTTGAGAACAAAATTATCTTTTTCCTTATCTATTTAAAAAATATTTGATTGCCTGGAATATCAAATAAAACCTTTTTATGCTAAGAGTTAATAATCTCTCTTCAACTGACTCTTATTATTTTCGTGTTTTCATTATTTCTTGCTCTTTGGCACGCTAGCTGTGATTCTTTTATGCCATCTGGTTGTTATTAACACGCAGCATTTGCTTCTACTGCTTTCCTGCCTATGCAGATGTCAGCCCTTCAGTCATGGAAATCCCACTGCTTCCTGAGACAGCTTTTCCACCCTTGGAATAGATAGGTCAGTTAGAGAGCTTTTTACACATATTCTAGTAATTTCTGTATTATATGTGTGTGATCTGTCTACCATGATCCTTTCTTTAACCTCTAAGGAAGGAACTTTCTATGTGGCCTTCCCACATTTCCCTCACTTCATCTACCCCCCAATTCTCCAGAACCTTCGAGGTGAGACCTCACTTAGGACACGTTATTGCATATCATCAAGATAATGCTGCCTCATAACAACCCTGTAGAACACTCATAGGGTTTTTTAGGTTGTAATATCCATGGGAGCAGATCCCCAGGTCTTTACTCTCACAGAACATCTGGGTGAGTTTGAACTTTTTGCTTAAAAGTCAAGAACTTAACCATTGTGTCTCCAGACCTTAGTTTATGATACATATTTCATGACTAAACTACCTTCTATCCATACCACTATTTACATTTGAAAATATTTTCATAAGATTTAGTAATCAAAGGATAATAAGATCTCTACCTAGGAAATAATTCTAGGAAGTGTAATTGGAATGATTGAATGCAAGCTTCTTCATGTGTATAATTACCTACATAGCACAGCAAGATGTCTCAAACATTACAATTGATTAACTAAGAAAATGGCACTGTGTTATAGCTGACTGTGGCTAACTGAGAAAATACTACATGTTGTAAATCCATCCAGACTTTCAATAGGATTTATAAATGCATCATGTACTATTATTTTGTAGACCTTAGGAAAAATTGGCTTGTTTAGTCCTACATTTGCAATTTCAGTTAAGGAAGAGTATTGATAATGTTGTCTACATTTCCCAATACAAATATGAGAGCATATGTAGGCATTGTCTATCCAAAAAAAAAGACACATGCGTAGCCTCACCTTTTAGTATTGTCTTGAGATTTTTAACATCTCCAAAAGGCTTTGCATTTTGAATGAGTTAAAAAATTGTGTTTCCATAACAATTTTAATTGTGCCTCTAGTGGTATTTTAATCATTAAATACAGTTACAACATGTAATTAAATTTCAATCGGAACCTTTAACACTATACAGTCATCTGAGAAGAGACACTTAGAAAAGCATTGTGTCTCTATGGCATTTCTTCCTGGCCACCTGCTAACCCACCTGAGACACTAAAGCCAACGATTGTGACTGAGTTGGAAGCCGTGGTTGTTTTCCATGTGTTCCACAGATTGCGGAAAATACTCTTTAAGAGCAACTAAAAAGGATCATAATTAGTTGTTACCTGGAGGTTTATTTCTATATAAAGATAGACATAATAATTAACGAACTTTTCAGAAAGGCAGTTACTTCTTTTGGGGCCAAGATGTACTAACTCAGTTATGGTATGGATGACTCCTCAAGATTAAAAGGTTACTTCATGGCTGCATAATATCCTGAAGTTCTGGAGAATGGCTCTCCAGATCTGCAGATATGCTGGGGAGGGGGTTTAGCCACAGCCCACCTTACTCTATTATGATGTTTTCCAGGTTCTGAATTCCGAGAGGTGAATTTTTTTTCAGGTCTTATTATTACTAGATTTCTTTAAAGCCTACTTTTGTGTCTGTCCATTAATCATCTATGTAATTTTAGAAGGCAAAATGCACGAGGCTCAGAGCTAATTATGCATTCAAGTATGCCTTGAGATATCTAGATGAAAATCATGTTCCAACATTCATCCCTTCCCTAAAACTCATTTCCACAAGAGATGATTTAATGATCTATTTACTTTAAAAGTTTGCCATTGGGGACAATGATTATCCTGGTTAGCTCCACTTGAAAGAATAGGTTTCCCCTTTATGGAATTTAAAATCGTTTAGAAAAATCATTGTGACCTTTGAAAATATATTTAATACAAAATGTGCTGAAACTCAGGCTTTGCTATCCCTAGGTAGTTAATTGTCATTATGTACTACCAAGTTGGAACTGACTCATAGGGACCCTCCAATGGGTTTTCAGAGGCAGTAAATTGCAATAGAGTGAATTTTTCTCCTATATAGCATATGATGGATTTGAACCACAAGCATTTGGTGGATTTGAAAGACATGCATTTGGGTTGGCTGTGCAGTGTTTACCACTAAGCTACCAGAGCTCCCTATCCCTAGCTAGAGAAAGTCACTTTTATACCTACCCAAGTATACCAGAGCCACCACCATGTCAATTTTCAAGTACTTTTGTTCAAACATGGAGTAGAAAGAAATCAGTTGGAGAAGCAGTATATATGAAGGCAAACTGCCTCCCCCCCCCTTTTCATCTTCAAAGACACTATGTATATAAATAATGATAAAGATAAAACAGAAGTAAAATAAATTTTGTCTAATCAGTTTCTTTACACTAGAGGCCAATATATCATCTTATCTTGACTGCCACAGAGTGCAGACATTAGTCTCATAAATACCTATCAATTAGTTATCTCAGTCTTTCTTTGCTCTGAAATTTGATGGAAAGAGAATTTTTCATAAATATTATCTACAACTTTTAGGTAAAGACTTTTATATCTAATTGCAACAAAGAGGAAATACCTTACGTTTCCAACAACAGAGTGCAGTATTTAACAAGGAAATGTGCCTTTATGATTTCATATGTAATAATTTGTTAAACTGTGCCAAAGCTCTACAACTCTAAACTCTACATTAGTAATTTCAAAAAGCTCAAGTTACAAAAACCCCACATAACTACTTTAACCAATTTCTGAATTTAGTGAGAACAAAGGCAATGTGGGGCCCAGGTAGGGCCATCTGCCTCCATTTAGATGTCAGTATCCAACCCAGAGCCACATTTGCGACAGAAGATGTTCTTATTTTGAGTCAGGAAGCCTTCACCCACCAAGGAGATGGAGCATTTCTCACAGTTGAAGCACTCACAGTGCCACTGACGGTCTTGAAAGCAGATAAACTTAGCACCTCTGAGACCTAGAAAAAAATCAGAGAAAAAGAGTAATCGATTCTTTTAAGGAACAGATTGAGTATTCTGCTAGGCACTCTTCTCTCGCTAAAGACATAACAGTGAATAAGAAAGAGTGTAGGGGCAAGTAAGCAAACAACAGAATTGATCTCTTTGTCTCCACCCTGAGATTATCAGAGGCGAGTTCCTCCCATGCGTCTTAACCTCACTGCCAGTGAAATTCCCTCATTCATCTACAATAGTTAAGACTCTGAATATAAAAACCACGTGGATTTGGAAATGGTGAGATTGTCTAAATATATAAGGAAACAGCATGTAGTATAATAGGAGGGGGGTATAATCTTTGGAGCCTCAGGTATCTATTTTTTTCCTTTCTATCTGTGTAACTTTCAGGTTTCTTAGCTCTTAAGTGAAGGTAAAATGAAATACATGTTCACTCACATTCGGGCTTGGTACTTTATACTCATAACAATTTTCAATTTCTTCTGTCTTTTACTGTTCAATTTTACTCAAGATAAAGCCCCACAATTATAGTTAGCATATATGTAATTGCCACATACTCCATTTGGGATATTGGTGCAAAAAAAAAGGGTAAATAGAAATCTGTTTTTGATAAACTCTCTTTTTGCTTCCACTCTAGAAATAGTACTTGATTTTATTATAGATAATTGATTAATCCATAGAGAACTTTGCATCAAATTCTTTTCTTTAACAAAAAACTTCATAATTTACTTCCCTGTGATGCTATCATCATTAGTTTCCAATAACTGTAAATCAATAGTGTTCCAATTAATTGCCTTGATGTCTGCAGAAATTATCCTCTATATCCACATAAATTATCTCTGCTCATAAAACTAATGATTATACATGCCAGGCATTTTAGTGTGAGTTTTCTTGATTTTATTAGTAAGCTTTGCACAAGTGGCAAATGTACTTAATTCTAGAATTTTGCAGAAAAGAGAAGAATATGATGGAAGGGATTTAAGAAAGCCCTGAGCCAACATGTAAGATGTTTGTGGATTGCTCCAATTTTGGTTATGCTTACTCTGTCAGACCATGAGGGTTATTTGCAGAACGAAAGTCATCCAGGAAACACATCTGTGGCACCTGTTTTATCTGGCTCCAATTCACTCTCAACAATTCAGAAGAACAAGGCCTAACATTTGTTGGGCACTTGACTATGTGCCAGACACTATTCTAAGTACTCTGCACATATTACCTCATTTAACCCTACTTCACCCTTATGGGTTAGATATTATCCTTATTCGATTTTGCTGACCAAAACTGAGAGACAGGAAGTTTCAACATCTTGCTGATAAGGTAAGGTCACTTTGCTGATAAGTGACGGAGCTGGGACTCTTATGCAGGCTCTTTTCCTCACCAAATTCAGCCTTAATTTATCATTCATATAGAACATAACTAGAAATGTTAGCATCTCTTTTAGAAGCCATAACAATTGAATCTCCTTTTCAATCTTTGAGTAGTTAGAGAGGGAAAAAAACCAACCCCACAAAGCCTAGGTTGTTATCATAATTAGCTCTTCATTTTATAAATAAGGGAAAACAGGGACTTCAGTGGCAAATCATATTTCCACAGCATACAGTAGTGAAAGCAAAAGCCTGTAGAAGGATTAAAACTCACTGCTATCAAAACGATTTCAACTCATAGGGGTTCTCCATCAGGTTTCTGAAGCTGTAAATCTTTATGGCAGGAGATGTTCCTCTTTTTCCCTTGTAGTGGCTGGTGGGTTCACACAGCCAACCTTTCAGTCAGGAATGCAACAAAAACCCCAACTACACCACCATGGCTCCTTATAGATAGATTAAGTTAAGATAAAATAATCATTTTAAAGCACCCTGATGTAGAAACTAGGAAGCTCTGGTGGTATAGTCCATAGGGAGTTACACTGCTAACCTAAAAGTGGTTTTTTTACTGGCAGTTCAAATCCATCATCTGCCCATTGAGAGAAAGATGCACTCTCTCTTCCTGTGAGGTTTACAATATCCAAAATCCAACTGGAAGTCAGTTATGAGTCACTTTCCATTCCGCAGCCACGACTTTGATGGGTTGTGAACTCAGCATGAGTTCAAATATAATGATGTATATTTGAACCATAGCACAGGACTAGGGTTGTTTTGTTCCATTATTCATGGAGTAGCCATGATTCCAGGCAACAAACAACAACATATAGATTGCTTCATAAGATGGCACATTGTTTGCCTGGCTGCCCATCTTTTAAAATATAAATATATATGACAGTGTCAGAATTCCTTATGGTACATTAGCTCAAATAGCTCAGTTTTAAAGAAGCATTACTGAAAGGCTGTTCTCTGTCTCACTCTCTGTCAAATTAGATCAATAAACTGTAAAATGAGTAAGAAGCATCTGAAATATTCCAGCCTAGTATCTCAATCACAGAACAAAAAGAATATTATGGACATTTTTTAGTTCTTCCCTCTCCCCACCTATTAATCTATACTAAAGATTGCATTTAGGTTCTTTAGGGTCAAATATTTTGTTCCTGATTGTCTTATGTTTTAATGCTAATCAATGTAATTTTGCTGACTGAACCAAAATAAAAAGCTAAGGTCAAAGAATTATCTGAAATAATATTAAAAACAAAACAAAAACGACCCAAACACATAGGCACATGAATTTGCAATGAGTCAAATTTAAATGAATCAAATTTGAACTCTCAGAGGCCCTTATCGAGCAGTATGAGCCATTTGGTCCTTTAGAGCTTTCAATCCCCATTTTAAGATGGTCAATTTTCTCATTTCCTCTCTGACGCCCCCCTTTTTTCATGGCCTAATTTGGGAAATGCATTGTGGAACACATTTGCTGAATAGAAAGAGCTGTGATTGCAGGTCCTACTAAGAGGATTTGGGAGCCCACATATTGTTAGATTTGTGGAAGCACCACTGGTAATGAAAATCAGTGGTGATGAGGGCTTGCTCTCTTGGCTGCAAGAGCCACCAGGTGTAGAAGGCAGGGGAGGAGAGGAGTGAAGACAGGTCTGCAGCTGGGGACAGCATGAGACTGATAATCAAGTCCTAGCTGCAACAAAGACAGGCAATAGCTGAACAGGGGAGCGGGTGGGGGGGAGGGAAGGTGTGAGGAATGGTGGAGAAGGCATGGCCCACACAATCCACAATCAGACAGTGCCTCAGTTCTCTTATTGTGGGGTTCCTGCAGGGAATGTGGAGGCACCTGCTCACCCAGGGATGACTTTTTATTTCAGTGTGGCTGCAAAGATGGAGACTAGTTATTTCCAAGTATGTTAAAATGGAACACATTTGCTGGCCAGATGTAGCCTGTGACCAGTCACTGATTCTGAAAAATATGATCCTCCTCTACGTGCAACAAGGACCCTACTGTGTTTGCCCACGTAACTCTTGTCCCCTCCCTTTGCAGCTTGGAGAAAGCCTGTCATATTACCCTGAACTTTTTTTACTCTTTTGTAAGATACATAAGGATTCCGTTTGCATTTTTTGATGCGTTTGAAGGTAGAAGAAGAACAAAGTGATAAAATAATCTTAATTCTGTTACATAAACTAAACTCATAAACTATTATCTAAAATACTAGGAGCAGGTGCAGCTCGAGTGCTTTTCGGAGGCAGGAATGATGAGGTTTCACTTCATATACTTTGGGCATATTTCTAGGAGGGGCTATTCCTTAGAGAAGACCATGATGCTGGGAACAGTAGAGAGTGGGTGAAGGAGAGGAAGACTTCCAACCAGGTGGATTGACATGGTTACTGCTGCAATGGGCACTTGTGTGTCAAGAAAAGTGAGGACGGTGCACGATAAACAGGGTTTAGATCTTTTGTTCATAGGATCACTGAGTTGTATTCGACAGCATCTAACAACAACAAAATACTAGGAATGGGGCTCGCAGTAGAGTTCTGTCACAATATAAAGTGACTATAAATTGCCTTATAAATGCTAAGGTTACAATATATAGTTCTTAGGGTCTCTATGAATCAGAGTCAACTCGATGGGACCTACCAACACCATAGATGCTTCAAAGAATAGCTGGTGTATTTGTCAGCTGTTACGCTAGCTTTAGTAACTTTAAGATTAGCATTTTAGAACAGTCTCTTGGGAAAACATAATGCTTTTTTTAAACATTGAAAACCTACTTAACATGGATCGATTTAGCATGTGTTATTTTCCAATCATTTCACATGTATTTTGTTTCTTTAGTAGAATGTTATCTTGTTTTCTTTCAGCTATTCGTAATTAAAATGCATTGGAAGTGAATAAAAAGAAAAGAGAATAATACATTTGTTAGAAGCATCTTAAAAAGAGGCTTAATTAATTCCTGACCTATGCTACTCTAATAATTAATTACAGCTTCAGACATTTTATGCAGGACTTACATTTAATTAAAGCCTTTTCTATTTTAAGGTTACTTGGTCTTTGCTCAGAATTAAACAGGATCCTGATTTATGATTGTTTCTTCCTCCCACTCAAATTCTTAAAAGTTCTACTTCACGTCAGGCTTCTTCGTTAGAGTCTCCTCTGGCCCTTAGAGCAGACCCGGTTCTCTGGCTTCTTTGAGTTAGTACTGTGTTTAGAATCAGTCGTGGTAAGAATCGCACTGCCAGCAAAAAGGTACATTCTTTAAATCCACAAGCTGCTCCATGGGAGAAAGATGAACAATCCTTTCCCTTGTGGTTAATCACTTCTGAAAACCCCCTGGGAGGTCAGCTATGAGTTGGCTCCGATTCGACAGCACCAAGAAATCAAACAGCCATGAGGTTTAGTACTTGCTTTTTGCAAGTATTGCAAGTACATGCTGCAGGTTGTGGTCAGGTTGGCCTGGACTCACAGCAGCCCCATGGACAGCAGAACCGAGTGCGGCTCAGTCCTCAGCTCTCTTTACAATCAGAGATATGCTTGCTTCTTGTCGCCGTGGTGCAGTAAGAGTGCATTTCAACAATGCTTGGGGCTCACCTCACCTCTTAGCTCTGTATCAGACAATATACTGTTATGGTCAGTAGAGTTCCTATTGACTAATTTTGATGAGCAGATTGTCAAGACTTTATTTCTAGTCTGGCTTTGCCTAGATGTTCTACTGAAATATGTCCAGAAGGGGTGACTCAGGCGGCATTTAAAATGTTGCTGGTAGAAACATACACATGCCTCCTAGAATGAAAAAACTGACAGACAAGTGGTGGCTACAAAATATAACTGCTGGAGTTACACTCTGAACTTTCCTTGATGAAATGTTTCCTTGATCTGTGTAATATTTTATTTATACTTGAGTCCACATGTGTTTGTCATAGAGGAAAACAAATAAAAGATGGTCCATTCTTTTTCTTGCATTTCCTAAATTAACTCTGTGCCATTTTGTGTGGTCTTAACTATCTCATGTTTTTTTTTCTATAATTATATTTTATTAATTTTCATAAACATTTACAGAGATTTTGGGCTTCCACTCATTCATTGTTGCACTATTCTCTCTACCCTCCTCCCAGTTTGTTCTTGTCCAAATGCCACAGTGCTTGTCAAAGCCAGTTCTGATTAATCTTCTTTGTCAGTGTGTCCTTTGCCATTCCCTATCACTCCTCCCTGAGAGAGACTTCACCCTGAGTCATAAGGAAAAGGGGATGGCATATTCTCTTAGCTACTTCCTGCTGAAAAGGGACACTGTGGGTTTCAGGGTGAAGATCTTCTCTCACTACTCTAAAGGGCCCCTTTGGCAGTAGGAAACACATAGACTATTATGGAGATTGATTTTGGAATTTAGATGCACTCTTATTGATTGTGCTTGGCCGTACATGTTCATATCCTTGAAGATGTATCATGGGGGTGTTGCAACCTAGAAGACACAAATTTGACTAACAAGTTATAAGTACATGAGTCCAAAAATTATGGAAAAGTAAAAGAAAAGATTCTTTCATTGTTTTACAAACCCTCCCCCAGGTCCCCTCCACCATGTAGCCCTCGCTCTAGTCTCCTGTGATGACAGAAATACCCAGTTATATCTCTCTTTTAAACGGTTCTCTCCCTCCTCTGTTTCAGTGCAGTATACATTATTGAACCCATCTTACTCAGTCTCTCCCCAACCCCAAGGACAGTCCCATTCTACAACAGTGGCATCATGTAATATTTGTCCTTTTGTGACTGGGATATTTCACTCAGCATAATGTTCTCC
Organism: Elephantulus edwardii; assembly: GCF_000299155.1. NCBI lineage: Eukaryota > Metazoa > Chordata > Mammalia > Macroscelidea > Macroscelididae > Elephantulus > Elephantulus edwardii. The sequence continues at coordinate 20,991,819 of NW_006399763.1, forward strand.
AGAGTCAACCATTTTGAATAATATTGCATGAGTTCCTTGTTTTTAAATGCAGCATAGTATTCCATTGTGCGAATATACCACAGCTTCTCTAGCCATTCGTTTGTTGATGGGCACTTAGGTTGTTTCCAACTCCTTGCTATTGTGAACAAAGCTGCAATAAACATGGGTGTGCATATATCTGCTTGGATGTCAGCTATGGTCTCTTCAGGGTATATTCCCAGTAGTGGAATTGCTGGGTCAAATGGTATCTCTATTTGCAACTTTTTGAGAAAGCGCCATACTGCTTTCCACAGGGGTTGCACCATTTTACACTCCCACCAACAGTGAATCAGGGTTCCAGTTTCTCCACAACCTCGCCAGCATTTGTTGCTTGCTGTTCTGTTAAATTTTGCTATTTTGACTGGGGTGAAATGATATCTCATAGTTGTTTTAATTTGCATCTCTCTTAGGGCTAGGGATTTTGAGCATTTCTTCATGTGTTTGTTAGCCATCTGAATGTCGTCTTCGGTGAAGTGCCCGTTCATATCTATCTCATGTTTTTGTTGTTGCTGTTGTTGTTAGTTGCCACCAAGTTAGCCTCTAACTCATGCCAACTTCATCTATAACAGAAAAAAACCTGTTTATGATTCACACAGGGTTTTCACCAGCAAATTTTCATCAATCATTGGGCCTTTCCCCCTAGTTTGTCTTAAGTCTAGAAGTGCCAAAGAAACTTGTTCAATATCACAGTAACATACAAATCTCCACGGATATGTGGGTGAGATGCTTATATGATGACATGCATGAAATGTATTGAGAATCAAACTTAGGTCACCTGCCCAAGTTTGTAAATGCAGGAGTTCTACCAATGAACCACTGATGTCTCTACCGTTTTGTGGTTGGACTGTATTAAATGAGGACAAACTCACCGGTAATTGGTTTGCTGCAGGCTGTGCACTTTCTGGCATACAGATGATTGTAGCAGTCCAAGCAGAATGGATCATCATCTCTGGACATAAAATCTTCTTTGCAGAGCTCTTTCCGACAGCCATTACACAGAAAGCACTCTTGATGCCATGGCTGGTTATGAAACATGATGCCCCCTGAAGTTATCACCTGCCAGAGGAGTACACACACAAACACACACAAAAGGTGATGACTGGGAGTCACTGTAATTCCTGATTCTCTTCTGTGTCCACAGGAATGGCTTTTGGCTACTTTATCCCCTGGAGGAGAGCACACTCTTCCTTTAAAAAGACTGTGGTCCTTTTAAATCAATGCGAGAAGTAAAGAAGCTAAAGGGTTAACACTGGGGAGAAATGAACATTTTCTAATTTTCCATAGAACATTTCCAATAGAAAAGTCCAGTGTACTGGACTTTAGGGGATTAAAAGTAGTTTTAAAATATTGGCTCCCTTGCCAATCTTTTTCTGATTTTCTTATCGGTCTTGAACTGTCTGCCATTAAACCAATAATACTTTTTATACTAGATTCTTATTTCTATGTCTTTTAAAGATGCTGGAAGACAAAAATCTACTTTCCCCCTAAAGCCCTATATCAGATCCAAGAATTGATAAGCATCGTTGTTTGTAACATAATCACTAAAAAACATGTGGCTTAAGTGCTGTGGTTCTTTTGTTTGTTTGTTTTGTGTCTTTTATCCCCACCATTGTTGGGAATCAACATTATCTTGCCCCTGTTACAGATGAGCAACTTCCTATGTGACTCAGCAGAGCTAGCATTCACATCTCTACAGTCTGACACCACAGCTTGCTTCATCTTTAGTACAATCATGAGCCAGGATTACCTTGTACTGATTCAGTAGCTAACACCTTCTTTCTAGATCAATGAATAAACAGCCAAATGGGCAGAATCTTTAGAAGGTAATTCCAATATTGTTGTTCTTAAGCGCCATCAAGTCAACTAAGACTTTTGATTTTGTTTTTAGGTGCCCTTGGGTCAAGTACGACATAGTGACCCGATGAACATTAGATCTGAACTCTATCCTATCCTGTCCCATCCTCACAATCTTTTATAGTGATTCTATAAACATTGGATCTATAAACATTGTCCTATCCTACGTCATCCTTATGATCTCTACTATGCTTGAGCTCACTGCTAGACACTATGTCTTTCGACCTTGTTGATGGTCGTCCTCTGTACCCAGCACAAACGAGCGCCTTGGGCCACTGCATGATTGTTGGCTTTACTACTCTTAAGTACTATAGGCATGGTATGCGTTGAAGCTAAAATATGGCACTCGAGGGTTTTTTCAGAGACACTATTATCCCTTTATATGTATTTTTTCTAACCCAGTTTAATTTGTAGATTATAGCTTTAAAAGGCAGAAGCATCTGCTTTTATATCGGTCAGCTGGATATATACTAGAAAACTCTGCTTGTATAACCATTTTACAGTTATATTGTTTCAAATCTATGGCTATTGAGCTCCTAGAAATTGCTATGAAGTTTGGAAGCTGTTCTTCTAAATATATTATGATTCCAGAAGCAATGACTCATCTGAAATAGTTCCTATGACCTTTATCTTGAAATTAATTAGATGTTGGAATTATAGGACTCATCCTAAATCATTTCATGATTGACAAGTTAGAAAAAAGATTAGTTTTCTAAGATCTGGGCTTTTGAAAGAATTATTCTAACAAATACCTTCAAAATTAATCTTATAACAAATATCTTCAAAATTAAAGATATTTGATAGGAAATTTACATTTTTCTCAAATGAAAAAAATCTACTGCTTTGAATACAGAAATGAAAAACATAAAGGTGTATGTGAATAAAGCAATTTAAAATGCCCCCCATTGACATCAAATGCTTTCTGGCAGTCACATAGAATTCAAGATTGCTTTGATTTATTTGGGCAAATGATTAGCAGGCATTACTTTAAAGATTTGAAACTGGTAAAAATGTAGTCACAGCAAAATAAAACTTGATATATACACCAAAGACTGTTTGATTTGAGAGAAGAATCTCTGGAACATTGCAAATAGCATTTTATTATGTTTCTTTTGAAGAAGTAGGATGACTGAAATGAAATCTAGTTTCTAAACTTAATTATTGCCATTGACTGGTCCCAGGATTTAGCATAAGTTTCTTTTCTGGCAAAGTGATGGCAAAATAATTTTTCTTTTAGAAGATGAGAGACAGATAATTGCAGAATATATTTTATTCTGTTTAGATCCTGAGGAGTTTGCTTTCAAAGCACTTTGAGGTCACTTGCAATTTGGTAGAAGAATACATTTTGTTTCACAAAATAAAATCTATAAAAAAGTTCTACATTTTGCTTTTGCTTATTTTGTTTTATTTTATATTTAGACTTTGGTTGGAATAAAAAAAAATGTTTTTCTTTAGCTTGGGTCATCTTGATTCCAAACGTCTCTATCTAGTTCCTCAAAGGACTTGTGAGTTTAAAACAAAGCAAAACAATATCTGACATGTCATGGTCTGTCTACTACCCAATATAAACATTTTATAAATTCTTCAGGGCTTTACATCATATCCTATATATTGCACAGGCTCCTATAATCTGGGAAATGCCAACATTTGGCTCCAGACAATTCTCAGCCCTGAGGTACAAGAGAAGTTTCAAAAGAAACTTTATACTGTGTGATAAATACTTTTAAGATGATTTCTATAAGTCTCTTTAAGTATTTTTGCATAAGAACTGTAGTCAGTTAACTTAGTTGTCACTCAAAGAGTGAGAAACTTCTCTGATTTATTTACAGCTTCTCTTTATTATTTTCATTTTTTATTTTATAGTGGTTTGCTTACAAAGTTCAAATACATTGTGTTTCACACTATCCTTCATTCACGTTGTGTTTCATACAGTCATTCTGATTCATTATGTTTCAGAAAATTAATCAACACTGACCTATGCCTACCATTGCACTCTCTTTCCAGAATCTTTCCCATTTCCTTTACCACCACCCTCTCAACCCACTAAATTGATTACTTCTTTAAAATGTGCACTATTGATTAATGAATTCTTTGGAGCTTCATATGCCATCGGAGCATAGACCTCAGATGCTAGAAAAACCATTTTCCAAGTCTCTGGTTTTGATCTGTGGGACTCTGGTGTCATAATATGGCTGCTAATCAAAAAACTGAGAGTCTCAGGCAGTTAACATCCACATATTTCTAAAGGAGGAAGATGAGTTGTTTTTGTTGTTAGGTGCTATCGAGCCAAATATGACTCACAGCAACCCTATGAACTACAGAATTGAATCTTGTCCTATCCCATGCCATCCTCGTCATCTTGGACACACATAGCCCGTTGCTGCTGTCTCTGTCTAAATCTATCTTGTGGGTCTTCCTCTCTTTCGGTGGTCCTCCACTTTTATAAGCATGGTGTCCCTTTCCAAGGCATGTGGAGAACCAGATGCTCCATAGAAGAAAGAGAGGCAACATCCTCCCATGCAATGAAATTGCCTCTGAAAACCTACTGGAGGGTCAGCTATAAGGGTGGTTCTGACCTAACAGTATGTAACAACAATAGCAATGTGCACAAAGTATGGGAGATGAAGCTTCACCATGTTTGCCTCCAAGAAGCACTCTGGCTGCACCCTGAAGATGGGTAATTTCCTCCTGTAGTGATTTAAAGCCTCAGAGACCTTAAGTATTGTGAAGGGTTGCTATAAGTCTGAACTGGCCCCAAAGCAGAGAGCACATGTGCATTTGAATGTTTCTGGTACAACAATGAAAGTTTCTGGATATAATAATATTGTATTGTGAACAACTATATACTGCAATTTAATAATTATAAGTTATGCATCAGAGAGTTGGACAATGACCAGGGAGGATAGAAGGAGAATTGATGCCTTTGAGCTGTGGTGCTGGAGAAGAGTATTGAGAATACCATGGACTGCTAGGAAAACAAACAGATTTGTCCTGCAAAGGGTTAAACTGGGTGGCTCCTTGGAGGCAAAGATTCTGAGACTCCGTCTAACATACTTTGGACATGTTGTGAGGAGGGACTGGTCCCTGGAGAGGGATATCATGCTTGGGAGGGTGGAGGGACAGCGCAGGAGAGGAAGGCCCTCTATGAGGTGGATTGATTCAGTGACTGGGATAATTGGGATGGGAGTGTCAGAGACAGTGCGATTGGCACAGGACAGAGCAGAGTTTAGGGCTGTTGTACATAGGGTCGCTATGAGTAGCAAGTGACTCGACGGCACATAACAAGAAAACAACAACACAACAAGTTAAAAAACAGATTGATGTCTCCTTAGATGCAGTACACTAATGAGTTATATATATTTACATATGTGTGTGTCTATCTAGTCACACTTATATGCTTTTGCTTTGTGTATGCCTGTGTAGGAAGCAGTGGTAAGATAACCAGCTCAGATTAGAGTACAAAATTGGCCTCGGAGATCTGCCAATAAAGCGCATAGATAATAATTGTTTAGAAACGACAACACCAATTCAATGTAATTGCTTGATTCAGCTTGCTCACCACAATTTGTGATATAATTTTTAATTTATGGGGTCTAATGGATAAGGCTCTCAACACCCTTGGCACCAGCTGTCAGGACATCAGGAGACATATTACACTGCGAAAGCTTGCAGTCAGGCTCTCCAAATTATCTAGGAGCAATGATGTCAGTTTGAGGACTAAGGTGTATCTGATTCAGGGCATAGTCTTTCCAATCACTTGTTATGCATCTGAGAGCTGGACAATGAATAAGGATGACAGAAGAAGAATTGATGCCTTTGAGCTGTAATGTTGGAGAAGAGTACTGAACATCCCATGGTCTGCCAAAAGAACAAAAAAATATGTTTTGGAGAAAGTGCAGCCTTTTTACGTTGGAGGTAAAGATGACAAAGCTTTGCCTCACATACTTCAGCTATGTTGCTAGGAGAAGCTATTCCTTGGAGAAGGACATCATACTTGGAAAGGGAGAGGGTCAGAAAAGGAGAGGAAGACTCTCAACTAGGTGGATTAACAAAGTAACTGTCACAATGGGCTCTTCTGTGTCATTGAGTCTGAGGATGGCACAGAGTAGGGCAGGATTCAGATCTGTTATTCAAAGGGTTGCTGTGGGTCTTACTTAACTCAACGGCACCAAACAACAACAATGAGTAAGAATTAGAATTTCTCGGAAACTTCAATATATTGGCTATTTAAAAGGCTGCATCAAAGTGACAGAAATGAACAAGTTTTCCCACATTAACATTTAGAATATAAAAATGCATTAAAAATGACTTTTTCTGGGAGTGCTGGTGGCCTAGTGGCAAGAAGCTGCACTGCAAAGCCCAAAGATGCACCATTCAAATCCAACAGATGTTCCACTGGAGAAGGAGGGCAATCTCCTTCTGTACCGGTCAGATCCAATTTGATAGTACACAACAAGAAAAAACAAAAAACTTTTTCACCTGTTAAATAATATGTTTTGAATGATCATCCTAGTCCATTTCTATGTATGGTAGCTTGGGACTGAAAGTGAAAGAGGTCACTCTTTGTAATCCGCCTGGGACTGAGTATGAAACCAGAACCTTGGATCCTTGGCTCATGAGACACTCTGCTCTACGATCAAGCTACACCTCCAGGCCCCAGTCTTTGTAATCTGCACAATGAGATTATTTCTTGTAAACTTTTGTTTAAAGGCAATTTCAGGTATTTCTTTTCTAGTGGATTGTTCAGTTACTGAAAGAACCTGAGAAGCAATTAAAGACTGGACCCTCTCACAGGGACACCTAACTGGTTCCTCATCCAGCCCTGTTGGCAGACCAGTCTTTAGAAATCTATGTTGGGTAGGAGGCTCATAGAGTGGTGTTTGAGAACTTTAAAAAAAATAATAGCTTCATTTAAAAGAAATATATGAAATTTGTCTACATTTTTCTTCTCCTCCCCCCATTCCTACTAAGTTGACTGTAACTCATGGTCATGAAGACATTTGCATCTACATTATTGGACTACAACAGGAGGTGATAAACATCCATTTCAGAGGCTTCCGTTTGTCACTCCGTAGCCCAGATTTAAAGATCTCTGAGGCAGGTGCATTTTTGCAAGAGCCCCACATTCTATTTGCTTATCACGAGAGAAGCTTCTGTCAAGGTTACAGGATGGGCTTCATTTTGTTTCTTTTTAAAACTTCACTTTAATAACCTGCTTTACTTCTGATGATTATTAACTTTGAAAGAAGTAGTTCATAGTTATTGTTTTCAGTTATCTTTACCTAGGGACTGAGAAATGGTATAGTATTAACTAGATAAAAGGAAAGAACTCTTTTTTCAGGAGGCTGAAATAGCAAAGATCGCAGTAAGGCATTCTCTAGAAAAAAAGATCTTGTTTATGAATATTAAGAGCCTGCTTTAGCCAATTGTAAGACCTTTACTCAAGGGGATGGCTAGTTAGTTATAACTGTGAAAGCACTCTACACCAGAGGACTTGGTATTAGAAAAAGAAACTGTCTTAAATCTAAATCAAAGATCCATGGTTTATTCAACTTATCTAAACTCATTCTTTACCTTCCTAATGATAAACAAAATGGTTACCCATGGTGGACAGTGTTTTGTGGAGCTCCCCAATTAAAACAAGTTTGGAAGCAGAAGTGGCATCCACTTCTGTAAATAGCTTGCCTCCAGAAACCCTATGAACCTGGAGAAGGATGAAAGTCACACAAGTGTTGAGGACTTTCGTTCATAGGGTTGCTATGAGTTGCCTGCGACTACACAGCACTTAACAACAACAACAACAACAACCGAAACAAACTCAAAGCAACCCCTGTCATTAAGTGGATTCCTACTCAAAGATTTCCTTCGCTGTGTATCTTTATTGTGGTAATCTGTCCATCTTTCCCTGCAGAGCAACTGATGGATTCGAAACACTAAGCTTTTGCTTAGTTACCTGACATGGTATGCACTATGTCAACAGGGTCCTTTCCTAAGGATATAGCCTGTAGTTTAGAAGATTGACTTCCTATGACTTTTAATCACACATGTGAACTCTTCCTACAAGAGCAAGAAAGAGCATATATGGTTTGTCAGCAAATATTTACCAAAGTGGCCCCAGAAGAAGGCTTGTTTAACACAACTCAGAAACAATATGCACAATTTATTAAATAAGCATCAAGAAATCTTTGTCAGTTAATCAGGTAATTTTATAAAATTTCTACTTACTGTTGTCTAGTGAGCATAGGTAATCCCTCGCCTCTGTGACTGCAGTTCACATCCTTTCTTCCCTCTTCCCCTCCGCTCCCCTCTCTCTCAGAATGTTGCAGCACTTTGTGAATCCTTCCTGGGTGTTGCCCTATCCAGACTCTTTTATTCTTTCAATAAATCTCTTTCCTTTCAGTTTATCAGAAACTCCAGTTTGCTCTTTGGCACATTAATTATCTCCCTAGAAATACTTTGTATTCATAGATATTTGTGCTTTTTCCTAGAATAAAATAATTCTTACTTATGAGTATAGAATATGGAATACCAAATGGACTAGAAATAGAATATTAATCAGAATACAACCAGAATAAAAATGGAATATCAAATCCCAAATATAAAATTTTGAACATTAAACTCATGCTCAAGGTGGAACTTTACAATGGAGAGAAAGAAATAGTTGGGCTCAACATGAGGTAGAGGTTTTCGACACATATTTCAAAGCTGACATAAATATGCAAAGACAAATATAAGGCAGTAATATCAATCCATGTAGAGTATGCTTGTATAGCAAAAAAATATGGTCTAGAAGTTTCCACATGCTTTATCATCTTTAGATAATCACCTTCTTACAAAAGTTGCAATACTGAGCAAACTCTTTCTCAAAACACGGCACACAGTAATTGCCATTCTCTTTGGAAATTAAAGGCTTAGTTCCTATTGGCTGTCGACAACTCTCACACACAAAGCAAGTTTCATGCCAGTAGTTTCCCTTAAATTCCATTTTGCGAGAACCTGCATGGAAAAAAAAAAGAACCTGTTAGGACAAGTCAAGCATAATTGTACTACTTTTACACTATGATATGCCCAATTAATTTAAAAATCCATTTTCAAATTAAGGTGTTAAGTTGTGCTTGTGAGAAAATAGTGTGTTATCATTCAAAACAAATGTTAACAGAGTTTATCAGCCCTGATAATGGTGAATTACTATTATTTTGACAACTCTTTCAAGCCTGTATACGTATCATTTGAAGGCAGTTTCAGTAGAGACTCTGGGTTCACTCAGTTTTGATAAATTGAGCTATAATAATAATTACAGAGAAACTAGGAAGGCACCAACTCCTGAGATCTATGTTACACAATTATAGTTTAATAGAATATCTTCAAATCCATAATAAGAGAATAAGAGAGAAAGAATCATGGTCTTATGCTGCTGTCTGTTGAGATCAAGAAGAAAATAAAAATACAGAGAATTAGTATTTACCTAAAATGAATAATCTACATAGGTCTTTGTCTCACTTAAGAAAATAAATAACGGTGATTAATCCCAAGCCAGTTGGTGTCAAGCTACAAAATGAGAGTTGATCCCATCTCTCTATAGTGATAGCTTTTCTGTGACACCATTGTTTATGCCTAGGACAAGGTATTTAAAATATGTTTGGTGTATACATTTAGGGAGCTCTGGTGGCCCAGTGGTAAGGATAACTCCTTACCATCCCAAAGGCACACAGTTGAAATTCATCAGATGCTCCATGGGAGAAAGATGGACAATCTCCTCCCTTGTGATTAACTACCTCTTCAAACCTGCTGGAGGGTCAGCTATGGATTGGTTCTGACTCAAAGATAACACAACAACATATACATTTTGACTGTGGATAGATGATTTGATTCAGTAATGGGGTAATGGGGGTAGGGATATTGGAGAAATTGGCTTAAGAGAGGGCAGGATTCAGAGCTATTGTGCATTTAGGTCACTATGAGTCGCAGGTAACTCAACAGCACATGATGCCAACATGTGCATTTTATCTGTATTTGAACTACATATTTTCTACTGTTGATATATACATTTTATAATAGTTCTTATTTAGGGAACTGCACTGATATCGTTAGCCTGGGCTTGATTCGCTAACATAAATGGAGCACTTCTCTACTACTGAGAATCCTCCAGGGGCTCCTTGGGAGAAAGATGGGCCATCACCTGCTGGGTGATTGACAGCCTTGGGAATCCGCTGGAGGGTCACCTAGCTGGTACTGGTGCTGATTCGACAGCAGTAAGTAAGTGCAAAAGTGACTCTGATTCAAAATGTTTTGGTAAATCAGATTTCATAGAGATAGAATGGTCATAAAACACTTTTTTATATTTCTAAATTACACAAGGATGCTTTAGGCAGAATATTAAATGATCCAGGAAGTATTAAAAGAAGATTGAAGGAATATACTGAGTCATTGTTTCGAAAGGAATTGGCAGATACAGAAGAATTTAATGAAATAACATTTGAGCAAGAGCCTATGGTGATGAAGGAAGAAATTCAAGCTGCTTTGAAGGAAATAGCAAAAAATGGGGCCCCAGGAATAGATGGTATACCAATTGACAGATGCTGCCCTGGATGTGCTCACCAAGTTGTGCGAAGAAATCTGGAGAACAACTGCTTGGCCAACTGACTGGAAGAGATCTATATTTGTTCCCATTTTAAAGAAGGGTGACCTAACAGAGTGTGGAAACTACAGAACAATATTATTGATTTTACATGCAAGCAAGATTCTATTGAAGATTATCCAAAAACGAGTGGAACAGCACATCAGCAGAGAACTAACAGAAGTCCAGGCTGGGTTTCGAAGGGGTCTTGGTACTAGGGATATTGTAGCTGATGTTAGATGGATCTTAGCTGAAAGCAGGGAATACCAGAAGAATGTCTATCTGTGTTTCATTGATTATGCAAAAGCATTTCACTGTGTGGATCATAACAAACTGTGGCTGACTCTGAGAAGAATGGGAATCCCAGAACATTTAATCGTGCTAATGGGAAACCTATACTTGGACCAAGAGGCAGTCATCATATCAGAGCAGGGTAACATTGCCTGGTTCAAAACTGGGAAGGGTGTGTATGCCAGGGATGTGTCCCGTCTCCATACCTTTTCAACCTGTATGCAAAGCAGATTATCCGGGAGGCTGGGATCTATGAGGAGAAGTGTGGCATCAGGATTCCACATTGGTGGAAGATGTATTAACAATCTGCGTTATGCAGATGGTACAACCCTGCTTGCTGAAACTGAGGAGGACCTCATGCACTTGCTGCAGAGTGTCAAGGACTACAGCCTTCAGTATGGACTGAGGCTCAATGTCAAGACGACAAAGATTCTCACCACTGGACCAATTGGTAGCATCAGGATGGATGGCAAAGAGATTGAGATTGTTCACTGCTTCTGTTTGCTCGGCTCCACAGTCAACACTCTTGGCACAAGCAGCCAGGAAATAAAAAAAGTATTGTGATGGGAAAGACTGTGGTTAGGGACCTCTCTAAAGTACTCAAGAGCAACGGTGTCTCTCTGGAGACTAAGGTGTGCCTGATACAGGCCATGGTCTTTGCAATCACTTGTTACGCATCAGAGAGTTAGACAATGACTAGAGAGGATAGAAGGAGAATTGATACCTTTGAGCTTTGGTGCTCGAGAAGAGTATAGAATGTACCACGGACTGCCAAGAAAACAAACAGATTCATCCTGGAGAGGGTTAAGCCCAGCTACTCCTCAGAGGCAAGGATTCTGGGGCTTCATCAGATATACTTTGGACATGTTGTAAGGAGGGACAGGTCCTTGGAGAGGGACATTATGCTTGGGAGGGTGGAGGGACAGCACCAGAGGGGAAGACCCTCCATGATGTGGATTGATTCAGTGACTGAGGTAATCAGGATGGGTGTGTCAGAGGCAATGTGCTTGGCATAGGATAGAGCAGGGTTTAGGCCTGTTGTACATAGGTCGCTATGAATCGCAAACAACTCGACGGCACATAACAACAACCACAACACACTAAATGAGTTCACAAGGCAGAAACAAAAATGTTTTTACGAAACCAAGGTTTTGTTAGCTGCTACACTTGTCATGCTCTTGGTCTTTAGACCCATTGCTGTTTGGGTCGGGCGTGGAGAGCCCTGGGTCTTACCAGGCATGATGGTCTTCTTGCAGTGGAAGCACTTGGAGGAACACTCATTCGAATAGCACTCTGTGCACAGCAGGCGCTCGTCCTTGGCAACAAAAGGTTTTTCCACCAAAGAGTGATTGCATTTGGCACAGTTGAAGCATCCTCCATGCCAGTGCCTGCCTTTGTAACTAAGATCCTTTGAGACAGTAAATAAAAGTTAATTAAATGTGCTTGTGACAAAATAGGCGGCTTTTAAAGACAAAACGGACCACTCCTGGGACTTAGTGCCAGTAGATTGCTCTGGTAGCTTGCAGGGACATTGTTATTGAAGCTGTTTCCCATGGAGAGAAGACTCTCTCGGGTAATTAAAAGAGTCTGGGGTATTCTATTAAATTAAGAGTGTCTAGGGTGTTCGATTAAAACAAGCTTGGAAGCAGGAGTGGCATCCACTTCCAAAAAACCTTGGCTCTGGAAACTTTATGAACTTGGAGAAATGATGAAAGTTATACAAGTGTTCAGGGCTTTCATTCATGGGTCACTTTGAGTCATCTATGACACAATGGCACTTACCAATAACAACTACAACAAGGTGTTCTAGGTTGGACATTACAGGTCACTGGAAAAGAACTACTTCTTCAAATTTCTTCTATAAACTAATGCAGAGATTGTTCATTAAATTATTTTTATGTCTTGGTTTCAATATACTCTTAATGTTTGAGTCTATTAGACAGACAAAATCCAGAAGCTGCTTAATCAGAGCAAAGTCAAATGGAAATAAAAACAGAGTAATGGAAGGGAAAACTGTATAAGAACAAGCATTGTAGGAGAAACCTGGTGTGAATGGAGATGTGGTTGCTTTTGAAATCCGAAAACATGTACTCTGAACATTGGTACTCCTAATTACTTAGGTACATTTATGTTCTCATATTATTCTGTTATTGTTGCTACATTCTGTTGAGTATGATTCATAGTGACCCTAAGATCAACAGATATGAACTCTGTCCTATCCTGTGCTGTCCTCACAATTTCTGACACATCTGAGGCCATTGTTTCGGTCCTGTGTCAACCCACCTGGTGAGGGTCTTTCTCTCTTTCGCTGTCCCTCCACCTTCCCAAGTATGATGTCCCTCTTATTACTAAATATTTTAGTTGTTATTTGAAAAATAACTAAAGCTTCTTAAATAAACTAATATAATCATTGTAAGGATTAAAGCATATGTCACTGTGTTAAGCATGTTGTTAGAGCTTGATTGATGAGTAACTTTTAAGATCCTCTATTCAAGAGCACAACAATAGGAAGAATGTTAATTGTCAACATGAAAGGAAAAGAGGCATTTCAAAGCTTTTATCTCTTGCTCACATATAATAATTTCTTGAACTGTGCTGAGACCTACCTTAGAGTTTGATTCAATTGGTTCTTTGCACTCCTCACAGCAGTTAGAGAAGATGTGATCATAACATGAAACACAGTATAGATTGTCATCTTTTAAGACATACTTCTTTCCAAGCAGTGATGTTGTACAGTTTTGGCAACTAATTTGAGCAGCTGTCATTTTGGTTCAGTCCTGTGAATTAGAATTTATGTAAATAAAAATATGTTGCCTATTAAGGAAATTATAAAGCTTCAGGTTGCATGAATTTTTTTTTTTTTTAGAAAAGAGCCTCCAATTTAGGAAGACATGCTGTAGTGATGGTAACATTTGGAGTCATTTAGGACAGGTTACTCCTCCATGGTGATAATTCCCGTGTTTTCTGTTAATAAAATGGATGGAGCAAGCATGTGAACATATCTTGCATTCATCACGTATTAATATGGAAGTCAGTGACTATTAGATGCACATTGAAATAGGGAAACTTCACATCAAAGATGTAAATAAGAACTGTTGATAGACCATTCATGAACTGTCATCACTTACCATCTTGCTGGAATGTTCCAGAGGTGGCGTTCCATCAAAATAACAACACTTCTTTTCACTCTAACTTACATAGAAATCAGTCACCAAATGCATTGCCATTTTCTAGTTCATTATTTTAGGTTAATGAAGGTCCTGGAGCATACATATTTTGAATATTTATGCTGTTAACCTGAAGCTTGTTGTTTCCGACCTATCTAGTGATGGTAGAACAAAGGGCTGGTGACTTGTCACCGTAAAATTGATAGCCAAGAAAACACAATGGAGCAATTCTGCTCTGTGATGTGTGGAGTCACTATGAGTTAGAATGGACCCTACTCTTTTTGTTAACACTTCTATATTTGTTTTATTTTCATTTGTGAATTTCTTTTCTGCCAACAAAGAAAAATACAGTTATGAGCATAAAGTCACAAAGTCACAGTGGCTCCACTAGAGCGTGGTGTTTGTCACTCGCTACAGTAATTCGTGGTGTCACAACCTCCTCCCTGCCTTGCAGCTCCTCAGTGTAGCTCTTCCCTTTTCCATTGGTCAAGGTGAAAACCCTCTTCTTTGCCCAAAAGTGGGGTTTTTTTACCCCTACCCAGGGTGCCTGAAGAGGCTGTGGGGTAAAGGATACTGATGAGCTATCAAACTGGGTGACACTCATGGCCTTAGGTTTATCCAGGGGCCCCTCTACCTGATAGCGTCTAGGTATGTAGTCTGCACCCTCACACCCAACAAGTTCTGGAACTTCATACATATCTTAAGAGTTAAAATTATTTAAAAAATGATTGTTGAAAGTAACAATAAAAGCACCTTATGTTGACTCTTCCAGACTGACAACAGTGTCAGTGTAGAGACTAAGGTGCGCCTGATTCAGGACATAGTCTTCACAATTGCTTGCTCTGCATTAGAGAGCTGGGAAAGGACTAAAGATAACCAAAGAATCAATGCCTTTGAGTTGTGGTGCTGGAGAAAGGTATTGAACAGTAGACTGCTGAAAGAACAAACAGGCTTGTCTTGGAGAGGGTGAAAGCAGGTTGCTCTCTGAAGGCAGGATTTTGAAGTCCTGTCTTACATGCTTTAGGCATGATGCCAGGAATGATCAGTCCTTGGACATCATGCTTGGATGGGTGGAAGAACAATGCCAGAGAGGAAGATCCTATGATGTGATGGACTGACACAGTAACTGGGATAGTGGGGGTAGGTGTGTCAGAAACAGTGAGATTGGCTCAGGATAGGGTAGGGTTCAGAGCTTTTTCTTTTTTAAATTTTTTAAACTAATTTTAATCAAAGTTTACAGACTTCGGATTTCCATTCATTCCTTGTTGCACTTTTCTTCCTGCCCCCCCTCCCCCACAATTCGCTCTTCTCTTTGAAAAGTAAAAGAAAATTTCTTTCATTGTTACACAATCCCTCCCCCAAGTCCACTCACTCCTGTCATGAGCTATTGTTTATAAGGTCATTTTGAGTCACAGTCGACTCAACTGCACTTAAGAACAATTTCAATGATTCCCCAGTAGGTCTCAGGAGTCGACATACTGTTGTACTCATGTCTGCTGTTTCCTTACAATGAAAGGGTGTGAAGCAAACTCAGCAAGGAGGAAAGTCACAAGGAGCACTTTCCAGAGAAACTGGACATAAGCTTCCAAGGGTCTTGTTCCAATAGGATCACACAGCATGCATTTAATTACTTCAGCTTTTACCTGAAATGCTGAGCACCAAGGAAGGTCCTAGACATTACAGGCTCACTGTCTCAGAAACTTAATGAGGGTCTCCATAGGTCGTAATTGATTCTGCAACAGTAAGCTTGGTTTTGATCACACTGGCAAGGAAGCCCTGGTAGTGTAGTGGGCTGGTAATTGAAAGGTTGGCATTCAAACCTACCCACTTCTGCGTGAGAGAAAAAAACGAGGTAGTCAGCTCCTGTTAAGATCCACAGTCTCAGAGATGCCGGGCTTGGGTCAATCACAGCAGCACCCTCAGTCTAGCATGTACGAAAATCCCAGACTACCAAAGGCACAGCAAGTATTCAGCATTAATGGTCCCATTTGCACAATGTGCCACTCTGATCAGTTCTGGGTAGGAAGGGATCAACCCAACCCAGACCATTAGTTCATGAACCATTGCTTTCTAAACCAAACTGCCATTGGGTGTCTGAGTTGTAAATGTAAACAGGTGGAGCTGTGGGTGAATCTGAACCATTGACCATTCACTGACCAAAGACATATCTACCCCACCAGCTTCAACTTTACAATCAAATCTTTCTAAAAACAGAATTTGCTTTTTATTGTTTTTTAGGTGAGGGTTCTTCTTAATTGGTTATTCACGCATTGCTGCCTGGTCAGAAATGACTCGTAATTGGATCTCCAGTGGGCTCTTGGAGGCAGTAAATAGCACAATTACATGGGAGGATACTGTCCATCTCACTCCCACCAAACTACTGGTGCATGTGAACCACCAGAGAGTTGCAGCCTTTGGGTAAACAGTACAACTCTCTAAGGACTGCATCACCAGAGTTCGTGCAACTAGTAGTCAGATTTTTCTATAACATATACCCTCCCCCTGGGACTCCAGACATCCTACAGCTTCAGCTAACAAAAAGGCTAGTCATTTCAAAATATCTTTGTTTTGTTTAAGCCATTCTAATAATTTTATCCTAGGTACCCACTTGTTTCTTGGCATCTCCATTCAAATGTACCACACCAAGCTGGCTAACTAAAACTCTAGCAGGCAAGATTCAGTTCAAATACCTTGCTTTTATGACTGGTGCTGAGCTATTGATCAAATATGAAAGTGAAGATAAGATTATCAATGGTGATAAACAGAAGTCTCTTCAAGCTTTAACGTGAAACTAACTGTGATGGTTAAGGTTGTATGTCATTCTGGGTGCCTGTGATTTGCTGGTTTAACAGTTATGATGCAGCCATGCCCTTCAAGTGACCTGATAAAATGATTTCCTTCATGAAAACATGATCCTCTCAAAAATGAGATCTGTGATGAATAGCCAATTGGTTAAAAGTAAGTTTCTTCAGAAGCAACCTTGCATTGAATATGTATGGGCATCTGACAAAAACTTTCTTGCTTTTGCTCAATCTGGATCTTGCATCTGGCTCATCACATCCAGTTCTTTGGATATGAACCAATAACCTGTGATCTTACCTGCTGACCTTAGTTTTGTCATACTCATAGCTGAGCGTCAAGAAAAACTTCTCTCCAGAGGGTTGATCCCAGACCTAGGATTTAGCAGCCTCCAGTGTCTACAAGGGAAGTGAGCTATTTCCTTGAGATAAATACCTCTCTCTTTCTCTCCTTCTCACTAAGCTTCATTGATTTTGTTTCTCCAGAGAACACAGGATAAGACAACAACATATATTTTAAAAGTTAATAAAAGCAACAGCATCTTAGTCAATAAAAACTGGTAGAAAACATGAGGCCTAGGCCAGGAAAAGGATTTTGATTATTCTGTACATTTAGGAAAACATCAAAAGAACAAAGCCTATAGACTTCTAAAGGCATAGAATATTTATTCAACATACATATTAAGTAAGTATTGTGAATAAGACATTGAACATGATTTTCCCCCCTTTTATCATAGGTAGTACTATCAATTTTTCCCCTCAAAGTAGAATACTTAATCTCTTAATTTACTGAAATTTATAAAGAGTTTTGGGTATTTTTTAGTTCTTTAGAAATTTGTTTTTGAATTTTTAAAAAGTCACAAGATAAGATTTATTGTGATACTGTTTACACCATGGTTGATGATTGTATTTCCACTCTTGAAAAGTTATTCCTTTCATTTTTGCCTTTTCCTATTTTAGAAATGAAATTTCTAGATGAGCAGCTTGCTTCATACATGCCAGCCTTCAATATGGATTGAAGCTCAACATCAAGAAAACAAACATTCTCACCACTGGGACAATTGGCAACATCATAATAGACGAAGAAGAGATTGAGATTGCTAACAGCTTCATCTTACTTGGCTCCACAATCAGCACTATTGGTACCAGCAGCCAGAAAATCAAAAGACTATTTGGACTTAAAAAATCTGATGTTAGGGACCTCTATAGTGAGCCAAAAAGCAATGACATCAGTCTAGAGACTAAGGTGCACCTAATCCAGGCCATGATCCTCACAATTATTTGATATGCATTAGAGAGATGGACAATGACTAAGGATGAGAAGAAGAATTGATGACTTTGTGTTGCGGTGCTGAAGAAGAGTAATGAATATACCATGGGTTGCTAAGAGAACAAACAGCTCTGTCATGGACAGGGTGAAACCAGGCTGCCTTTTGGAGGCAAGGATTTTGAAGCTATGTCTCATATACTTTGGACATATTGCCAGGGTGAACTAGTCCTTGGAGAAAGACAACATGCTTGGAAGGGTGGAGGGATAGTGGAAGAGAGGAAGACCCTGAATGAGATGGATTGACTCAGTGACTAGGGTAATGAGGGTAGATGTGTCAGAGATAGTGAAATTAATTCAAGATAGAGCAGAATTCAGAGCTGTTGTACATAGGATCACTATGAATTGCAAGTGACTTGATGGCACATCACAATAACACCATACTGTTCTGCACTATTATGTGAAGAGAAAAAGACTGATTATGAGAAACATGTGAGTCTTTTCTTAGGAAAAATGAAAATCTGGACTAGCAAGTTCCCAAAGGAACTTGGCCAAAATTATCTGCAAGGAACATGGAATTCCTTTTTTTATTAATTCCACAGAAATATCCTTTCCTACTTAATACAAGCACATGCAAAGGGTTACTGAGGGCTTAGAAACAGGAGGTGAATAGATCTGATTCTCTTGAAAGATTTCAAAATACAAGTTTTCTTTTTATTTATAATGATCAAGTATTTCTCTAATAGTAATAAAAGTATATATCTTTCATAACTTGAAAGCCAAAATACTTTTTTCCCTGTTAATATTTACTTAGACACAGGCATATTTAAGTTGCTGAACAACCTGTTAGAACTGGCAATGAAAATGGTGTTGGTGATTATAAACTACTTATTGGTTCTTGCACATCATCTAACAGTATCCAGAAAACATGACAGATGCAGCCTCTGGTTTTTGATATATATGACAGCTTCAAGTACTATGACCACTCAAGCATTGAAAATTCCCAGGTTATTTTCATATTTTGAGGCTTTTGTTAGTTGTCGTCACAGTGGCTCTGCCTAATAGCCACACTAACTATGAAAGAATGAAACACTTCCCATTCCTGCACCATCCTCCTGATCTCTATGCCCATTTTTATACTCCAACCCATTGTTACAGCCAGTGTCTGTCCCTCCTTTTCAGGGTCTTCCTCTTTCTCTGATCTTTTCACTTTACTAAGTATGTTGTTTTTCTCCAGTGACCAGCCGCTCCTGGAAACATACCCAAAATATGAGATAAAGTCTTAACCATTTTTACTTCTAAAGAGCATTCATAGGACAAATTTGTACTTTAGGAAGTCCCTGGTATTACCTACCAACACCAAGTTTAAAAGCATTATTTCTTTCATCTTCCATCATGACCTAAGTCAGGTGTGTCTTAGTTCTTCAAGTGACATTCTTACTCTTTTTTTTTTTTTTAACACAACTTGCTATTTTTTTTTTAATTTTGTAACTTTTATTTTTTTCTATTAATTTCAACGAACATCTACAGAGATTTTGGACTTCCATTCATTCATTGTTGCACTTTTTTCCTGACATTCTTACTCTTTAAAGAAATCCTCTGCAGCAAATCTGTCCTTTGTAAACATGCAATTTTGTTTGAATGTTCCCTTCATCGATTATGGATGCAAATAGAATATATTTTTTAAAACTTCAATTTTTTCTCCTTTATCTCAATGTTTTTAATGAATCAGTTATGATGATTTTTAAAAAACAGTTTAAGTATAATCCATGTCCTTGGAAAGGGACATCATAATGGGGAGGGTGGAGGGACAAGATGGATTGACTCAGTGACTGGAGTTATAATAAAGTTGACTCGGGATAGAACAGTTTTCAGAGCTGTTGTACATATAGGGTCACTATGAGTTGCAAGTAACTCAACAGCACCTAACAACAACAACATTGTTGTTGTTAGGTGCTGTCAAGTACAACTCATACTGAACAACAGATATGAAGCTTGTTCTATCCTGAGCCATCTTCATTAATGCTAACATGCTTCAGTCCATTGCTGCCAGATGCTGTGTCAATCCATCTTTTGGAAGTCTTCTCTTTTGTTTACCTTCTATCTTTCCAAGTGTGATGTTCCTTCCCACGGGGTAGCCTCTCCTACTAACTTGTCCAAATTATGAAAGATGAAGCTTCACCATTTTTGCCTCCAAGGAACACTTCCGTTGCACTTTCTTTTCAAGTCATTATCTATTTGTTCTTTTGGCAGTCCACAGAATAGTATTTTTCTCCAAGACCACAACTGAAAGACATCTCTTCTTCTGCCATTCTTATTCATTGTCCAGCTTTCAGATGCATAGCAAGTGATTGAAAAGACCATGCCTGAATCTTGTTCACATTAGTCTTTAAGCTGACATCTTGGCTTTTAAGTATTTTGGAGAGGTCTCTTGCAGCAGACTTGTCCAATACAATACACCTCCTAGTCTTCTGACTGCTCATACTTAAGGCTATATTCACTAATGTGCTTAATTTCTTCTTTATTTTTTCTTCTTTTTTAAGCAAGGTTGTTAGTCTTTCTCTCCTAATATTTCATTATTTTTCATATAATCTGGAATCTTGGATTAATTACTCATCATGCAGATGAATTGTTATGGGAAAAGGATAAAACTCTGACTGCTTTTTGTTCTATGGACAAAATCACATAATTTTAAGATCTTGGTTTGTTAAAATATTTTAAAAACTGTATTAAAATTGTGGTATAACAAATATCATTTTAAGCAGCATTGCATTCACTTTTGGTTGCTGTGAGGCTGAACACCGTGACACTGGTCTGTCAAATGCACTAATGGTTGGCTACCCAATGTGGACAGAGAGTGGGGTGGAGCTCCCCGATTAAAACAACCGTGGAAGGAGGAGTGGCATCCACTTCCATAATGGTTTGCCTCCGGAAACCCTATGAACCTGGAGAGAGGATGAAAGGCACCCAAGTGTTGAGGACTCTCCTTCATAGGGTTGCTATGAGTCGCCTGCGACTCCACGGCACTTAACAACAACATAACAAATATCATGGTAATTACAACCAAACATTGACTGCTTCACTTTCTAATCATGTCATATGTGTAAATATGTGTACAAGTCCGGACAGCCTTTCTTCCACCCTCATCATAATCAGACAAGTCCTTACTTATAGAAAAATGGACATCATTTCTCTATTACTTTAACAGAAATATATGTTGATAACTGCTGTTGAGCCAAGTACAACTCCTAACAACCCTTTGAAGAATAGATCTGAACAATGTCCTGTCCTGCACCACCCTCACCATCTCTCACACACTCCAGCCCATTGCTGCAGTCACTGTGTCAGTCCACCTGGTTGGAGGTCTTCCTCGCTTTTGCCATTCTTCAATCTTTGCAAGTATGATATCCTTATCCAAGGACTTGCCCCTCCTAGCAACATGCCCAAAGTATGTGAGATGAAGCTCCATTAAATTTGCCTCCAAGAAACACTCTAGCTGCACCTTTTCTAAGACATAGCTGTTTGTTCTTTTAGCAATCCATAGGTTATTTAATATTCTTTTCCAACACCATGAGCTCAAAGGCATCAATTCTTCTTCTGTCATTTTTTATTCATTGTCCAGCTCTTAGATGCATAGCAAGTGACTGAAAAGACCATGGCCTGACTCAGGTGTACCTTAAACTAACATCGTTGATCCTCAATAATTTGGAAAGGGCTCTTATTGCAGACTTCCCAGTGCAATACATCTCCTAATCTCCTGAAGGGCGGTACCAAGTATATCAATTGTGGATCCGAGTATGATAAGATAAATTTTTTTACAGTTATGATCTTTTTTCATTATATGAATATTTAATACAAATATAAGGAAGTCTGTTATAACTGACATTTTATTGCAGATTATCGATTAATTAGGAAGCGAAAAGAGATATTTGTTGAATATAAAAGTAATGAGAAGTCTACTAGTCAGAGACTATGACAAGAGAAGGAAATAAAAGGCATCCAGATTGGCAAAGAAATGGTTAAAATATTGATACATGTGGATGATATGATAGTGTACATAGAAAACTCCAAAGACTCAACCAAAAACCTGTTAGAGTTAGTAGGCCAATTTAGTAGAGTGGCAGGATATAAGATCAGTATAAAAAAAAATCAGAAAGATTTCTCTACAGTAAAAAAATAACTCAGAGAAGGAAATACGAAAACAATACCATTTATAATAGCCAACTAGAAATTGAGATACTAGGGAGTAAATCTAACTAAAGATACAATAGACCTAAACAAAGAAAAACCACAGAATATTTCTGCAAGATGCAATAAAAGACCTAAAGAAATGGGAAAATGTGCTCTGTTAATGGACAGGAAGACTCAATATGGTGAAAATGACAATCCTACCAAAAGCAATCTACTTATTCAAAGCAATCCCAATACAGATATCCAATTAATTTTTCAAGGAGATCAAAAGGGAAATTATCAATTTATTTGGAGAGGCAAGAGACCATGGATAAGCAAAACACTTCTGAGAAACAAAAATGAAGTGAGGGGTATCGCACTTTCTGACCTCAAAACCTACTAACACAGCGCTAGTAACCAAAACAGCATGGTACTGATACAATGACAGGCACATAGATCAGTAGAACAGAATTGAGAACCCAGAAATAGACCCAGCTTTCTATGCCTATCAAATGAGGAAATGACAATCTCTTCAACATATGTGCTGGGAAACTGGATTGCTACCTTCAGAAAGCTTAAACAGGATCCATGTCTCACACCATACACAAAAATCACCTCCAGGTGGATAAAAGACTAGGGAGTAAAGCCCCAAACCATAAAGTTCATAAGAAAAGAACTGGGATCAAGCTTAGAATCCCTAGTCTACGGTATAAATAGACTGCCAAATACAGTCAGAAATATACAATCTGAAGAGGATAAAATTGATGAATGGGACCTTCTAAAGATTAAACCCCTATGTTCATAAAAAGATTTTTCCAGCAGGGTGAAAAGAAAACCTACTGACTTGCAACAAACATTTGGAAATACCATTTCAGACAAGAGTCTCATAAAGAAAATTTATAGAATGCTCCTGGGCCTCCATAAAACAAAACAAAACAGAAGACTGTTAACACAGTTACAAAATGGGGAAAAGACATGGAAAGAATTTTCACAAAGGAATATGTTCAAATGGTCAACACACATATAAAGAAATGCTCCAAATCACTGACAGAAAGAGAGATGCAAATCAAACCCACAGTGAGATACCATCTCACTCCAGTGGCAGTGTCAAAGTTTCACAGGAGAGCAAGTAATAAATGTTGGAGGGGATGTGGTGAGATAGAAACTCTTTTACATTGTTGGTGGGATTGTACAATGGAACAACCACTCTGGAAGGAAGTTTTATACTTCCTCAAAAACTTGTTGTTGTTATGTGCCATCAAGTCATTTGCGACTCATAGCGACGCTATGTACAACAGCCCTAAACCCTGCTCTATCCTGTGCCAATCGCACTGCCTCTGACACCCCATCCTGACTACGCCAGTCACTGAATCAATCCATCTCATAGAGGGTCTTCCCCTCTTGCGCCGTCCCTCCACCCTCCCAAGCATCATGTCCCTCTCCAAGGACATGTCCCTCCTTGCAACATGCCCAAAGTATGTCAGATGAAGCCCCAGAATCCTTGCCTCCAAGGAGTAGCTTGGTTTAACCCTCTCCAGGATGAATCTGTTTTCTTGGCAGTTCATGGTACATTCAATACTCTAACACCAAAACTCAAAGGCATCAACTCTCCTTCTGTCCTCCCTAGTCATTATCCAACTCTCTGATGCATAACAAGTGATGACAAAGACCATGGCCTGTATCAGGTGCACCTTAGTCTCCAGGGAGACACTGTTGCTCTTGAGTACTTGAGAGAGGTCCCCAACAGCACACTTTCCCATTGCAATACATTTTTTTATTTTCTGGCTGCTGGTGCCAAGAGTGTTGACCATGGAGCCGAGTAAACTGAAGCTGTGAACAATCTCAATCTCTTCACCATCCATCCTGATGCT
>NW_006399763.1:21016432-21017935 GCF_000299155.1 Elephantulus edwardii
GACACTGGTCACAGCACAAAAATTGTCAGCAGTTGACGTGTTTGGAATAACAGAAGCCAAGAAAGCTTCAGATACAAGCTGTCAGATCATGGGTTGGACAATGGAAGATAATTTCTGAAGGGATTTGGTAGAAGTGAAGGGGTATCCTGGTGGAGGGTGGAGCTGGGAAATAAGTGGGTCAAGGCACTGGGCAAAGGGCAGGGTCAACACTGTAACTAATGGTTAACTGCACAACAAGGGATTTATCTTTCACTGCTCCACAAATTGCTTGTCTGTCAGATACTCCTCTAAATCTAAACATCCAGGTTAAGACAGACTAGGAAGAAGGATTGGCCATCCACTTCTGAAATAGCAGGCCTCTGAAAACCCTATGTACAGAACCTCAAAAAGTGGAACATAGAAATTCCGTATGACCCAGCTTTCCATTGCTTGGAATATACCCCAAGAAAATGAGAACTGAGGCTCAAATGGAGACTTGAACACCAATGTTCATAACAGCATTATTCACCATCACAAAAGCTTGGAAAAAGCCCAGAAGTCCAACCACAAACGAACGGATTGAGAAGTTGTACATTCAATCATTTTTTGCATCTATCATGATGTTACCTATCAGTCCAGTGGTGAGAATTTTTGTTTTGTTGAGGTTGAGAAGCAATCTATATTGAAAGCTACCATCTTTGATCTAATGCAGCAAGCACTTCAAGTTCTCTCCTCACTTTTAGGAAGCAAGATTGTGTCATCTGCATATCACAGGCTATCTTTCTTCAATTCTGATGCTACATTTTTCTTTACAGAGTCAAACTTCTTGATTGATTTGCTCACCATACAGATAGAATAGGTATGGAGAGAGGATACAACCCTGATGCAGACCTTAATTACTTTTAAACCATAAAGCGTTTGTTCCCTTGCTCACAGGAAACTGTTGGTCTAGGTATAGGTTCCACCTGAATAATTGTTTTGGGATTCCCATTCTTCTCAATATTAGCTATGTGTTATGATCTATACAGTCAAATGCTTTTACATAATTAATAAAACACAGATAGACATTCTTTGGTCTTCTTTGCTTTCAGCGAAGATCCATCTGACATCAGTAGCGATATCCTTGGTGACATGACTACTTCTAAGTCCATCGTGAACTTCTGTTATATATATGTGCTGTTCTATCAATTTTGGGGGGCTCTTAAGGATTTTGCTTACATGAGATATTAGTGATATTGTTCAATAATTTCTGCATTCTGTTAGATTACCTTTTTGGGAATGGACACAAATATGATTCTCTCCTACTCAGTTGGCAGCAGCCGTCCTTCAAATTTCCTGGTATTGGCTAGTGAGCATGTTCAATACATCTGTCATTTGAAGCATTTTAATTGGTATCAACTTCTGGGCCTTATTTTTTGTCAATGTTGTCAGTGCATCTTGAACTTCTTCCTTCATTACCATAGGCTCTTGATAATATGGTACTTCCTGAAATATTATCCTGTTGGCCAATTCTTTCTGATACAA
>NW_006399763.1:21019694-21020685 GCF_000299155.1 Elephantulus edwardii
CCAAGTATCCTGGAAAATCTACAACCGGGAGAAGATAAAATAGATGAATGGGACCTTCTAAGAATCAAATCCCTATGCACATCCAAAAACTTCTCTTGATATTTCTCAGATCATTAAAGATTTTGCCCATAACATCTCTAAGTATTTAAGTACAAGGCTTGGATTTGTTTTTCAGTGCTTTCAGCTTGAAAAATGCTGAGCTAAAAAGAGTAAACAAACCTGTTTTGGAGAAAGTGTAATTAAGGTACTGCTTTAATGGAAGGATAGTGTAATTTCATCTCACATACTTTGAGAACGTGTCAGGAAGCACCCGTCTTTGGGAAAAAAGATATAGTGAGAAAGGTAGAAGGTCAGCAAAAGGAAAGAAGATCCTTAAGGGAATGGTGTAATGCGACTATTGCAATGAGGTGTTTGGGCATATCAGAAATGTTGAGGACGGCACAAGATGGACAAGGTTCTTTTCTGTTGCTCGTAGGGTCATTAAGGGTTAACATGGACATATCAGCACCGAACCACAACAACACACATATTTGAACTTAAATGTTAGGTTATTAATTGAAATGAGAAGGAACTTTCTTAACTTGCCTCTTAACTCTCTAAGCAGTTCAATATAGTTCCAAGGGAATTTCTTAAATGGATATACAACCCCTTTTGTTTATAAAATTAGCCTAGGTCTCACAATAGTTAACTACTTGACTTCTAATCAAAAGCTTTATGTTTCAAACTCACCAAATGGCTCCATGGTAGAAAGATCTGTTGGTTTTCTTTCCTGTTAAAGAATTAAAGCCTAGAAAATGCTATGAGGCAATTTTATTCTGTCTCATGTGGTCAATGTGAGTTAAGATACATTGACAATGCATCACCTAAAATTAATACTTTTAAGAAACTATATTTTATTTCTCCAGCGGTTCCTTCCACAGATGTAGTCGATCTGATTCCTATGCATACCATCAGGTGAAGTCCATGTGTATAACCTGCATTTGTGTCTCTT
>NW_006399763.1:21023565-21051706 GCF_000299155.1 Elephantulus edwardii
GTCGCTATGAGTCGGAAACGACTCGACGGCACATAGCAACAACAACAACATATTTTATTTAAAGATGATCAAAGTATGACTGTCAGCATTCTTTATGCTTCCACATCAATAAAACAAAAATTCTCAAAACTGGACCAATAAGACATTAAAAACTGAGAAACGATTGAAATTGTCAAAGATTCCATCTCACTTGGCTACACAACATCATTACGAAATTAAAAGATGTACTGTGCTCTGAAAATCTACTGTCAATGACTTCTTAAAACATCCAAATTGCATGGATGTCAGTTTAATGACTCAAGTTCACCAATGAATAGGAGGAACAAAGAAGAATTGATGCCTTTGAATTGTGATGTTGGCAGAAACTATTGTTCTAGAAAGGAGTTGTAAGTTCTACCTAGAGAGAGAATATTTTAAAGAAAGATTTAAAGTGTGTTTGGAAGCCAAGCAGGCAGGAAGGAAGAAATACAGGAAGAGAGAATCAATTTTGATTAAGTAGGGAAGACCTGACAAGTGGAGGAAGGCTCAAGATCACATCTGAAGTGAACAGATCTGCAGCTGAATATACGTGTGTCTCTGAAAGTAGAGCACCAAGAAGCCAAAATAAAGGGAAGAAATGTCAAAGTAAAAGAGATAAACAGAAGATTTCATAAGACAGCCCGAGAATATGAAGCAAAGACTTATAATGGAATATGCAAATAAATCAAGTTAGAGAATAAAAAGGAAAGAACTGGCTCAACACTTACCAAGTTGAAAGAATTGGAAAATAAATTCAAGCATTGGGTTGCAATATTAAGAGACACCATAAGCAAAATCCTGAATGTTCTAGGAAGCATCAAAGAAGACTGACAGAATACACGGTCATTGGACCAATAAGAACTGGTTAATACTAAAGAAAAAATCAGGAAGTACTGAATGAACATGAACTAATGGTAATGAAGGAAGAAGTTCGAGCTGCACTGAAAATACTAGCAAAAAGAAAGAAATAATAAGGCCCCATGCAGGAATCAATACAATACCAGTTGACATGTTTCAGCTATTAGATGCAGCCCTTGATGGGCTCTCTAGTCTAAGCCAGGAAATTTGGAAGACAGCTACTTGGCTGATTTACAGGAAGAGACCTGTATTTGTTTCCATTCCCAAGAATGATGATCCAGTAGAATGTGGAAATTATCAAACAATATCATTAATATCTCACTCAAGAAAAATACTCTGAAGAGCAACCAAAAATGGATAGAACAGTACATTGACAGAGAAGTGCCTTAAGTTCAAGTTTGGTTTAGAAGAGACTGTGGCACCATGGATATCATTGCTGATGCCAGATAGATCCTGCCTGAAAGCAGAGAATACCAAAGAACGTCTATTTGTGCTTTATTGACTATACAAAGGCGTTTAAAGGTGTGAATTATAACACATTATGGTTAACACTGAGAAGACGGGGAATCCCAGAACACTTAATTAAGGTAAGGTGGAACATATACCTAGACCAAGTTGCTAGTGTGCAAATAGAGCAAGGGAATACTGCATGGTTTAAAATCAGGAAAGGTGTTTGTAGCCTTTCTCCACATCTATCCACACTGTATGCTGAGCAAATCATTCAAGAAGCTGGACTTGACTCTGAAAAAGAATGTCACATCAGAATCAGAGGTAGGCTCATCAACAACCTGTGTTGTGCATGCAGATGATACAACTGTGCTTACTTGCTGAAAGTGAGGAGGACATGAAATGCTCGCTGTGGAAGATCAAACACTACAACCTTTAATATGGATTGTATCTCAACATCAAGAAAACAAAAATCCTTACCACTGGATCAATCATGATAGAGAAATGATTGAAATTGTCAGCATTCATCTTACTTAAATCCACAGTCAACACCCTTGGTACTAGCACTTAGGAAATCACTAGACATATTGCACTGGGCAAGTCCTCTGTCAGAGAACCTTCCAAAATACTTGAAAGCAATAATGTCAGTTTGAAGACTAAGGTGCACCTGTTTCAGGCCACGATCTTTTCAAGAACTTGCTGTGTATTTGAGAGCTGGTCAATGAATGAGGATGACAGAACGAGAATTGATAACTTTGAGTTGTGGTGTTAGAGAATAGTACTGATTATCCCGTGAATTGCTAGAAAAATAAACAGGTATGTCTTGGAAAGAAATGCAATGACAGTGCTGCTTGCGGGCAAGGATGATGTTGCTTCATTTCACATACTTTGAATATATTGCTAGTAGAGGCAGTTCTTTGCAAAGGGATATGATGCTTACAAAGGTGGAGGATCAGCCAAAGAGAGGAAAGATTGTAAATGAGATGGATTTACACAATGTCAGAATAGAGGTTATATCTGTTGCTCTTTAGGGTTGTTTTGAGTTGACCTGGACTCCAGAGCACCTAAAAATGATGAAGATGACAACAACAAGCACAGTAAAGGAAGGCCTGGAAACTATTCAAAGCTATTTGAACCTCCAAGACAAGTACTTTTAAATGCGGACAGAGAGGGAGTAAATAGACGAGGTAAGAATAGAGATTTTTCTAATCAATCAGTCCATTTTTCTTATTATCTCCTAAAGCTAATTTTGTACTTTCTCCTTACCTTCATCTGTAGCATTAATATTTTTTAAATGTACAGGGAATAACTCTAGGTCTTATGCAGAAGACCAAGACAAATGGCTTGTTTTCATTCATTTCCTAAAGGGTAAGGTTGTAGAAAAGAGAATGTTGTTGTTGTTATGTGCCATTGAGTCTCTTGTGACTCATAGCAACCCTATGTACAACAGCCCTAAACTCTGCTCTGTCCTGTGCCAATCGCATTGTCTCTGACATACCCATCCCGATTACCCCAGTCACTGAATTAATCCACCTCATAGAAGGCCTTCCCCTCCTGTGCTGTCCCTCCACCCTCCCAAGCATGATGTCTCTCTCCAAGGACCTGTTCCTTACAACATGTCCAAAAAGTATGTTAGATAGAGCCTTAGAATCCTTGCCTCCAAGGAGCAGCCCAGTTTAATCCTCTCCAGGATGGATGTGTTTGTTTTCCTAGCAGTCCATGGTATTCTCAATACACATCTCCAGCATCACAGCTCAAAGGCATTAATTCTCCTTCTATCCTCCTTAGTCATTGTCCAACTCTCTGATGCATAACAAGTGATTGCAAAGACCATGGCCTGTATCAGATGCACCTTAGTCTCCAGAGAGACACCGTTGCTCTTCAGTACTGTGGAGAGGTCCCTAACAGCAGACTTTCCCATGGCAATACGTCTTTTAATTTCCTGGCTGCTGGTGCCTAGAGTGTTGACTGTGGAGCCAAGCAAACTAAAGCTGTGAACAGTCTCAATCTCTTCACCATCCATGCTGATGCTGCCAATTGGTCCAGTGGTGAGAATCTTTCTTAACATTGAGCCTCAATCCATATTGAAGGCTGCAATCCTTGACCCTCTGCATCAAGCACTTCAGGTCCTTCTCAGTTTCAGCAAGCAGTGTTGTGTCATCTGCATAATGTATGTTGTTGATGACTCTTCCTCCAATCCTGATGTCACATTTTTTCCCCACAAAGCCCTGCTTCCCAAATGATCTGTTTTGTATATAGATTAAAAAGGTTTGGAGACAGGATGCATCTCTGATGCACTCCTTTCCTGATTTTGAACCCTGCAGTGTTTCCTTGCTCTGTTCTGAGGACAAGTATAGGTTTCACATAGGCACAAATGTTCTGGAATTCTCATTTTCTTCAAGGTTGGCCACAATTTGTTGTGATCTACACAGTTAAATGCCTTTGTGTAGTCAATGAAACAGAGATAGATATTCCTCTGCATCATATCAGGGCGTGGCTGGGTGAGGGAGGTAGTGGACTGGGTAGGTGGGAGTGCAAGGGATGCTGCTGTGGTAGGGAAAAGGAAGAAACAAGAAGCATGTGCCAGGGTGGAATGACTGTGAATGTATTGATTATTTCTCTAAAGCAACTCTCATCTGCTCCTTCTAGTAAAATGCTTGTCTGTCAGATATTGTTCTAAAACTAAGCATCCAGATTAAGACACACTAGGAAGAAGGATTGGCTCTTGACTTCCGAAATATATCAGGCCTTCAAAAACCCTATATACAGTAGACCACACTTAGGGTAGACTAACAGAAGTGGCAACTTGGGCAGAGCCTTCAATTTTGGAAACACAGAGGAGGAGGAAAAGTTGTAAGCAGAAACTAATGATTGTGGAATGAATGTGAAATGTGAGCAGCACGAATGTAGGAAAACTTGACATTGTTAAGGAAATGGAACACGTAAATATTGACATATATATTGACAAAATGAGATGAATTGACATGGGATATTTGAGTCAGATAATGACATGATCTACTACACTGGAAATGAAAAGGTGAGAAAAAAATAGATTTGCTTTCATAGTTAAAAAGACCATGTTGAAATATAATATTGTGTGACAGGATAATATCCATACACATACAAGGAAGACCTGTTAATACCACTATTATTCAAATTTATGCACCAACGACCAAACCCAAAGAGAAGGAAATTACAAACTGTTGCAGTAAGAAATTGATTGAATATGTAACCAACATGTATTAATAATAATAAGTGACTGGAATGCAAAAGTTGGGAACCAGGAAGAAGGATCACTAGTTGCAAAATGGACTTTTTGACAGAAATGAGGCTGGGGATAGGTTGATAAAATTGTGCATAATCAATTATTTATTCATTGCAAATACCATTTCTAAGAAACATAAACACAGGCTACACACATAGATTTCACCTGATGGGATGCACAGGAATCAGATTACATCTGTGGAAGGACTGTTGGAGAAGTTCAATATCAGCAGTGAAAACTAGGCCAGGTGCTAATTGTGGAACAGACGATTAACTACTTACATGCAAGTTCAAATTAAAGGGTCAAATCATATCCACAGGAATTAAAATTTTCCCTTGAGCCTATCCCCCCTTGAATTTAAAAACGAACTCAGGAACAGTTTTGAGGCCTTGAACACGAATAAACAAAGACCAGATGAGCTGTGGGAAGACAGCAAGAATATCATCCATAAAAAAAAACAAAAACCTATCACCCATGAGAAATGCAAAAGGTAATTACAAAGACGGAGGAAGGAGAAAAGACCAAAATGAATGTCAGAAGGGACTGTTGTTGTTGATTGCCTTCGAGTCAAGCACAACTTATAGTGACCCTTTGAACTAAAGACATGAAGCCTTTCTATAACTGTCAACATTCATCAAAGTTCATAGAGTTTCTGGAGGCATGTTGTTTAGTAAGTGGATAGCACTTCCTGCTTCCAAGGTCTGATTTTCCTCAAGGCTGGCCACAGTTTCTTGTGATCCCCACAGTCATATGCTTCTGTATGCTAGGTTGCTAAAAAAGATTTTTTGGTACGGTTTCTCTATTTCTTCTATCTTCTTTAGATACTTTCTGTGTCATTCAATATTTTTCTGATAGTTTTGAGTCAAGGCTTGGATTTTATTCTTTAGCTCATTCAGTTCTTTGAACACTTAAAAAAAATACATTATAATAGTTTACCTTGGCTTTATGAACTACCTATTAAAATCATCTCTTCAGTTCCTTAACATTATTATCATTTTGTTTTCTGTTTGCTTTTGCTCCTGTGTGCTTAAGAGCAAGATTCAGAGATTTTTTTAAAAAAGAAATCCTTTCTCTCCCCCTTCTCTCTTGTACTTTTAATGATATTCATTTTCTTCCTATATGATGTCCTTGCACACCTTTCTGGTCTTTAGCCATTAGTGTTCAATGTGTCAAGGTTATTTTTGACGTAGTCTCTAAACTCCAGCAGATTATGTTCAAAGTTGTAGTTTGGGTTTTGTGAGCACGCTTTTTCTTCAGCTGCAGTATGAACTTGCAGCTGGTGGTGTGCTCTGCCGTCAGTTCTTGGCTTTGTCTGGAGTGATAACATTGAGTTTCTCCATCTCCTTCCCCCCCGCCCCCGAAGACAGTTTTATTCCGTTCATCTAGTGAAATCCACACATATAGTCTTATAGTATTGTTGAAAAAATATCTTTGTTCAATAATTTGTTGTTTTTTCAAACTTCCATGTTGCAGTGGAATTTCTATCACAGAAGACATATTTTCCTGCAACTGAGAATTCTTAGTTTCTATCTTTCACAACTCATGTACCAATAATTATCAACCCATTTTGGTTGCCTATTTGGTAAATTTTAGACTACAGCAGTTTGTAAAAATCTTCGACTTCTTCACCTGTTACATTTGTGTTGGTGTGTACATTTGAATAGCTGTCATATTAACTGGTCTTCTTGTAGGCATATGGCTACAAGTTTCTCACAGAAAATGTTCTGTTTCAGAGTAGATTTTGAAATGTTCTTTTTAATGATGTCAAACCAGGTCCTTTCCAATTTGTTATTCCAGTATAGTTAGACATATGATTCAAAGTCACAGTCAAAGTCATTTTGCCTCACTAATAGCTAGGATAATGATCTTCCAGTGTTTCATTTTGGTTTTGATGGCTTCCAATTTTTTCTTTATTCATGCTTTGTACATTCTATGTTCTGGTTATGAATACATTTTTTCATCTGTTGTTTCTTATTTTGAGTTATGCCACATTAGCAAATGATGCGCGTCATTAAGACTGATTGGCCATATTTTGAGTGCTTTCACGTCTCACAGGCTCATCTTCCAGTACAATATCAGATAGTGTTCTTTTGCACGTAAGACACTTACTGACTCATTTTCAGTGATAGATCATCAGACCTTTCTTCTTAGTTTGTTTTTGTTTGGAAGCTCTGCTGAAATCTTCCCGTAATGAATAATCCTACTGGTATTTAAATATATGTGACATCACTTCCAGGATCATAGCAATTTGCAAGCCATCTCATTAAGAGAAAATGAGAGACAGATATTAGAGTGTGTAATAGTGTGCAATAATATAGGGGGGAAAATCAGAATAAGAGAACAGGAGAGTGAGAGAATTGAATTAGAATTTTGCATATCTGGAAACATTTTAAAAATAATATTTTAATTTAGTTGGAAATATAATTTTGTTTAATTGGTCAATTGCATTTATACTAAAAACAATTTCTTCATCAATATAAAAAGCAAAATTTTAAATGTAAGAAAAAATTTCTGTAGGGTAGTGAAAATTTGTAAGGAAGGTATCTAAATACAAAGAAAAATTAACAATGTGAGAAAATTTGCTCTTTGAAACATAACATTGAATGAGTGAAAAAAAGGCCACAAAAAGCTGATGTTTGTCACCTTTATAACTGACAAAATTAGAATGCTAGATACATTAAAAATGATTGTGAAACAATAAAAGAATTAAGGATAAGTTAATAGAAAAATATCAAAAGGTATGTGCAAATATTTTCCTGTTTTAAAAGGCAAATAAGTATTTTTTAAAGTTAATGCTATTTTATTTTTGTGATATGAATGAAAATGTCCAAAGCAAATTGATTTTCTATTACCCATTTTGTTTGACAATATTAATTACAACCCCCACAATAAAATTCCACTTCTCCCATTTCTTTCCTGTATTTCTAATTCACATTAAGCCTTCTTTTCTATTTCTTTCTATTTTCTGGGATTTGTCATTGGGTAAATTCTGCTTTTTTGACCTTTTAAGGTTATTTCTAATGTATGATAACCTCACTAGTGTTATTTCTCACCTTATAGGCGAATCTATTGTTTCATCCAAAGTTGACCCACGAGATGAATTTGTTACGGATTGATTGTTTAGCAAATATAGTGAAATATCATTTATACACACAAGGCCAGACAAGAAAAAGTAACAACTATTAAAATCCAAATGTTGATGAAAATAAATTTGTTTTTGTTGTTGTTAGGTGCCATCAAGTTGAATATGACTCATAGCAACCCTATGATTAAAGATCTGAGCCCTGTTCTATCCTGCACCATCCTCACCCTTCCCGACACACACGAGTCCAGTGCAGCAGTCACAGTGTCAGTCCACCTGGTTGAGGGTTTTCCTCTCCTTCACTGACCCTTGACCCTCCCCAACATCATGTCCTTCTTCAAGGAATAGCCCCTTCTAGCAACATGCCCAAAGTATGTAAGGTGAAACCTCATCATTCTTGCCTCCAAAGAGCACTCTGGGTGCACCTTCTCCAAAGCATATCTGTTCTTTATGCCATCCAAGTATGTTCAGTGCTCTTCTCCAACACCACATCTCAAAGGAGCCAATTCTTTTCCTGTCATCCTTATTCACTGTCCAGCTCTAAGAAGCATAGTCTAAATCAGAAACACCTTAGTCCTAAAACTAACATCATTATTCCTCAATAATTTGGAGAGATCCCTAACTATAGATATTCCCAGTACAATGTGCCTCCTTATTTCCTGAATGCTGGTACCAAGGGTGCTAATTGTGGATCCAAGCAAGATAAAGCTGTTGATAGATTTAATATCTCTATCCATCATGACACTGCCTATCAGTCCAGTGGTAAGACTGTTTTCTTGACACCGAGGTGCAATCCATACTGAAGGCTGCATTCCTTGATCATCTGCAACAACTGATTCAAGTCCTCCTCACTTTCAGCAAGCAAGGTTGTATCATCTGCGTAACACAGGTTATTGATGAAGATAAATAGCAACAGGAATTTAACACATGAATAAGAGTGCAAAATGGATGTAAGCACTTTGAAATACTATTTTCTAACGTATTACCGTCTTGAATGTGTACATCTCATACAGATCATCAATTTCACACCTACATGTGTCACTCTGAGAAAATCATGTAGGAGTTATGTACATGAATGTAATAGCCAAATAGTTTATAAAAACTCAAACTGGAAAAAGCCTGAATGTTCATCAAAGTGAGACTAGACGAACATAAATGTGCCTATAATATTACAAATTACCATATATATTAAAATACACAATATATATGAGCTTCACAGTGTTGGGTGAAACAGCAATTGTAAAATAGTAATATACCAGGATGCCATTGATATAAAGTATAACAACACAAAAAAGATTATAATTAGGATTTATAAATATGTATTTTTAAGGCTGTTAACAATATCAATCTCTTTACCATCTATTATGATGCTGCCAATTGACCCAGTGGTGAGAATCTTTGTTTTCTTGATGTTGACCTTCAAGCCATATTGAAGGCTGAAGTCCTTGACCTTCTGCAGCAAATGCTTCAGTCCTCCTCAGTTGCAACAAGCAGGATTGTGTTATCTGTGTAATATAGGTTATTGAATCTTCCTTCAATCCTGATGCCACACTCTTCCTCCTAGGGCATAGCTTCCTTGATGATCTGTTCTGCATATAGATTGAAAACGTGCGGAGATAGGACACATCCATGGCATACATACTTCCCGACTTTGAACCATGCAGTTTTTCCTTGTTCTGTTATGATGACTACCTTCTGGTTCAAGTATAGGTTTCACCTAAGCACAATCAAGTGTTCTGGTATTTATTCCCATTCTTTTTAGAGTTAGCTACAGTTTGTTGTGATCCACACAGTCAGAAGTCTTTTCATAGTTAATAAAACACATCTTCTGGTACTCTGCTTTCAGCCAAGATCCATCATTGGGTATAATATCCCCAGTACCCTGGCCTCTTCTTAACCCAGCCTGCACATATGGCAGTTCTCTGTTGATGTGCTGTTCTGGTAATTTTTGGATATTTTTCAGCAGAATCTTGCTTGCATGTGATATAAATGATATTATTTGATAATTTCAACACTCTCTCAGTACCAGCACCTGAAATCAAAAGACAAATTGAATTGGAAAATTCTACTGTCAGGTACCTTTCCAGAGTACTGAAGAGCAGCAATGTCAGTTTGGAGACTAAGGTGGGCCTGATCCAGCCCATAGTCTTAGCAATTACTTGCTATGTGCATCAGAGAGCTGGACAATGACTAGGAATGATAGAAAGGGAATTAATAGCTTTGTGTGTGGTGCTGGAAAAGAGAACCAAATATGCCATGGACTGCTAGGAGAACAAACAGGTTTGTCTTGTTCTTTTTGCTGTTATGGGCCATAGATTTGCCTGTGACTCATAGTGACCCTATGTAAAACAGCTCTAAACCCTGCTCTGTCCTGTGCCAATCTCACTGTCTCTGACACACCTACCCCCATTACCCTGGTCACTGAATCAATCCACCTCAGAGAGGGTCTTCCTCTGTCCCTCCACCCTCCCAAGCATGGTGTCCCTCTCCAAGGACTGGACCCTGCTTGCAACATGTCTGAAGTATGTCACATGAAGCTTCAGAATGCTTCCTTCCAGGGAGCAGCCTGGTTTAATCCTCTCCAGGATGAGCCTCTTCATTTTCTTAGCAATCCATGGTATATTCAGTACTCTTCTCCAGCACCACACCCCAAAGGCATCAATTATCTTTCTATCATCCAGCGCTGGTGTATAGCAAGTGATTGCAAAAACTATGGCCTGTGTCAGGCACACCTTAGTCTCCAGAATGACATCATCGCTTCAGAACTTTGGAGAGGTGTCTAAGAGCAGACTTTCCCATGGCAATACATCTTTTATTTTCCTGGCTGCTAGTGCTGAGAGTGTTGATTGTGGAGCCAAGCAAACTAAAGCTATTAATCTCAATCTCTACCATCCATCATGATGCTGCCAACTGGCCCAGTGGTGAGAATCTTTGTTTTCTTGATATTGAGCCTCAATCCATATTGAAGGCTGCAGTCCTTGACCCTCTGCAGCAAGCACTTCAGGTCCTCCTAAATTGTAACAAGCAGGGTTGTGTCATTTGCATAACACGGATTGTTGATGAATCTTCCTCCAATCCTGATGCCACACTTATCCTCCTACAGTCCAACCTCCCAGATAAACTGTTCTGCATATAGATTGAAAAGATATGGAGATAGGACACATCCCTGGCGTACACCTTTCCCCCATTTTGAACCATGAAGCGTTTCCTTGCTCTGTTCTGACAACTGCCTCCTGTCCAAATATAGGTTTTGCACTAACACGACCAAGTGTTCTGGGATTTCCATTCTTCTCAGAGTTAGACAGGGTTAAAACAGGCTGCTCCTTGAAAGCAAGGATTCTGAGGGTTTGTCTGACATACTTTGGGCATGTTGCAAGGAGGCACCAGTCCTTGGAGAGGGATGTCATGCTTGGAAGTGTGGAGGGACAGTGTAAGAAAGGAAGACCCTTGATGAGATGGTTTGATTCAGTGACTGGAGTAATGAGAGTAGGTGTGTCAGAGACAATAAGGCTGGCCCAAAACAGAGCAGGGTTAAGGGCTGTTGTCACTATGAGTTAGTTGCAAGTGACACAATGGCACATAACAACAATTATTAAGACTATAAACAAGGTATTAATAAGCTCAAAATTCAGGATGCAAAGCAAGATTTTGAAATTAGAAGGGATATTGGGAAGAAGCACAGAGAGTTTCAAATATATAGGACAACTTTTATGTCTTAAACCAAAGTATCATTTCTTAAATTTTGTATGTATATATCACAAATATTTTTCTATATATTTAACATTTTCCATTTTCATTTATTTTAAATATAATAAGTAGGAATCGTGTGTGTTGAGTCCTTTTTCCTTATGCTTATCAATGGAGGTCATAATCCAAATGGATGTAGAAAGGTTTAAAAGGATTTTGTATGGTGTTGGTAGTAATGGAGGCTTGTAGACTGAAGAAAAAGAGTGACTGCTGAGACATTGTAGATGCAGGAGAGGGAGAGAGGGGGAATAAAGTACTTTCTCTATTCTCTCTCTCTTGTAATACTCAGTTACCATGGAACCGATGAAAGTGAAGCCATATTTTTCATAAGCATTCTTGGGATCAAGGACTGACTCTGTGTATGCTATTACTTTCCTGTCATAGGTTGCACATTTCTAAAGTGAGAAGGTTTTTCCTTTCTTATTGTGAAGTTGAATTGTATTAGATAAACTGTGTTTTGGACCTTCTGATTTCCAATAATAACTCTCTGTTGATGTATCTTTTGAGAATTTTATTTCTTGGTGCTGTAACTGGAAGGAGTTGAATTATCATTTATTGCTATTTTAAATGCCAATCATAAGAAATACTATTGGTCTGAATACAGAGTTTTGTTTGCTGTGAGTGTTGAAAATACTTTCTAAAGGTAATTTAATTTCTTTTATCTTTTTAAATAGATTACATATAGTAAATGGTAGAGTTATTTCTATTTCTAACATTTTCCCTGGTGTTGCTACATCCATTAGTTTTGCACATGTGTGGAAGTGAAGTTTAATTTAAAATCAGTTGGACTTTCTCACTTAATTTTCATCTAATTACTTAAAGTGGCTTCACTCAGTCTTGTATAAATATATGTAAGTTCATCTGAGAATGCTAACTGTTTCAATTGTCCATCCAGGTTGTTCGTTGATTCTGTAAACTAGATTTGTTTCTGGTTTTCTTTAGGGAAGAACTTAAATTTAAATCTAAATGAAGTTAAGCATATTAAAATACTCTAGGGAAAAGTCTGGACAAAATGTTGAAGTCTCTGAAACTTGTATGATTCATATGCTAAACTTGGATGGAGACCAAATATAAGTGAAGAATTTTAATTCAAAATATACTTAACTGAATTTACCTGTAGCCAAGCTCACACTGGAGCTTTAATTCGGCTTCGATGGTCAGGAGCACTTTTGGAGCCTCACTGAGCAAGACATACAGCTTTATGCCCTATAAAAAGGTAAAGAAACCGCCTGCATTGCAGATCTCAAGATGAGTGCTTCAGTCATCCTACTGCTGTCTCCCGACCCCACTCTTACACTCTATAAGTATACACAACCTATTGATTCCACCTAAGAAATATCTTTAAAATCTTAACTTTGGCCCTCCTCACATCTCTGATGGATTATACAAAAAACCAAAATGAACCCTACTGCTAACCAGTTGATTTCAACTCTGAGCAACCCTGGAGGACAGAGGGCTACTGCCTTTCAGGATTTCTGAGGCTGTAAATCTTTTTCCTATGAAAGAGTGGATTTAAATTACTGACCTTTTGATTATCAGTCTAGTGTTTAACTATGCTTCTGCCTTGATATACTTTAGAAAGAAACTATTATTGTTGTTAGGTGCTGTTGAGTCAAGTATGACTCATAGCAATCCTATGAAAAAGGTCTGAATCCTTTTCCATTTTGTGCCATCCTCATACTTCTTGACATGTTGAATCACTGTGTCAATACTATTAAAATTTATTTATTATATTGAGTCAAATCAAGTATGTTTCTACTTAATGACTTTTAAAATTACATGCTCATTTTCTTTAGAGGGTTTCATATAACATTCCCTTGAATAGCCAAAAAAAATCTTTCTGGTATTCATCTGCTCATCTCCCTTTTTTGATGAAGAAACCTCCAATAGCTCTACTTTAAATACAAAATAAATGGCAAACTCCAACAACCTAGATGAGAGGCCATTTTACTATTGGTCAACTTCTCCCACTCTCTGCAGGTGTCCCTTTTCAAACCTTTATCTCTTAATGAGGTTTGCCTCATTTTTCTTCCGCAGAGAAGCTGGTGGATTTGAATTACCACATTTTTGGTTAGAAGTCCAAAAAGTAATACACTATGCCAACTCAATGATTTCATGCGCTTAAACTATAGCACTATCCTTTCAAGAGTTGAACATTCACACAATGTTACTTATAATACAACTTTATTATACAATACTACTTACAATATACCTTTATTATCTATCTGCTTTCTCCATATCAAAATTCTCCCTGTCATTAAGATGCAGTTAAAAATTCTCTCTATAACTTTTCATATTTCCCCTGTTAGAATATTACTCTCATTAGCTCATTTTATGTCTTCTTTTTGTAACACTTTTAACAGTTATTTTGTTTTGAATGTCTCTTTTTCTCACTTACTTGATTGTTCCTCAAGAGCAGAGTTTCTTAATATTTCTGTTCATCCATCAAGCTGAGATACTGGTATTGTTGTTGCTTATGATTCATAGTGACTCTATGTACAATAGTTTTGAGTCCTGCTCTATCCTGAGCCAGTCTCACTGACAGACTGACACACTTAATCCCATTTCCCCAGTTATTGTATCAGTCCATATCATCTATGGTCTTCCTCTCATGTGCTGTCCCTCCACCTTTCAAAGCATGATTTCCTCCTAGCCACATGCCCAAATTATGTGAGCTGGAGCTTCAAAATCCTTGCCTCCAAGGAGAAACTTGGTTTCACTCTCCAGCATCACAACTCAAAGGCATCACTTCTTCTGTCATCCTTATTGTCCAGCTCTCTGATGCATAGAAAGTAATTGCAAAGACCATGGCCTGTGTTAGGCACATCTTAGTCTCTAGACTGACATCATTGCTCTTTAACACTTTGTAGAAGTCCTTTGAAGCAGACTTCCCCAATGTAATTAATCTTTTGATTTCCTGACTGCTAGTGCCAAGAGTGTTGATTGTGGAGCTGAGCAGGCTGAAATTGTTAACAACCTCAATCTCTTCTCTATCCTTCATGGTGCTGCCAATTGGCCCAGTGGTGAGAATCTTAGGCTTCTTGATGTTGAGCTTCAATCTGTATTGAAGATTTTAGTCCTTGACCTTCTGCAACAAACACATCCAGTCTCCTCAGTTTTGGCAAGGTTGTTGATGAATCTTCCTCCAATGCTGATGTCATACTCCTTCTCATAAAGTCCAGTCTCCCGAATGACCTGTTCCACATACAGATTGAACAGGTGTCGAGACAAGACACATCCCTGATGCACTCCCTTCCTAATTTTGATCCATGCAGTGTTTCCTTGCTCTGTCTGATGACCGCCTCCTGATCCACTTATAGGTTTTGCATGAACACAATCAGGAGTTCTGGTATTCCCGTTCCTCTCAAGGTTAACCACAATTTGTTGTGATCCACACCGTCAAATGCTTGTGCATAGTCAATGAAACATAGATAAACACTTCCTCTGGTACTCTTTGCTCTCAGCCAAGATCCACCTGAAATTGGTGATAAAGTCTCTAGTGCCACAACCTCTTTTAAACCCAACTTTTATTTCTGGTAGTTCTATGTTAATGTATTATTCCAGTTGTTTTTGCATAATCTTCAGTAGGATTTTGCTTGTGTGTGATATTAGTGATATTGTTCGATAATTTTCACATTCAGTAGGGTCACCTTTTTGGGGGGCTGGGAATACATATGGATCTCTTTCTGTCACTTGACCAGGTAGTTGTCCTCTAGATTTCTGGGCATAAACTGGTGAGCATGTCCAGGGCAGCATCTGTTTGTTGAAATATTTCCATTGGTAGGCCATTAATTCCTGGAGCCTTGATTTTGCCAATTCCTTCAGAGAACCTTGAATTTCCTCTGTCTTCACCATTACCTCTTGATAATACATTGTCTCATGTAATTCTTCTGTATCTGCAATTCTTTTTGGCATACTGACTCTGTATACCCCTTCCATCTTCTTTTAATGCTTACTGGATCATTCAATATTTTGCCCATAGCATTCTTTTTTTTATTTTTTTAAAATTTTTTTTAGCATTCTTAAACATTGCAATTCAAGGCTTGAATTTGTTCTTCAATTCCTTCAGCTTAAGAAGTTTCAAGCAACTTTGGCCTTTAATAATTTCTTTATGCTTAAATGGGGGTGTGTGAAACAGCAAACCCTTTGTTCCCTGGGAATTTGGAGTTTATGACACCTTTGAAAGGAAAAAAAAAAGTGCAAAGAGGAGGTCTAACAAAATAAGAGAAGAAAAAGGCTCAAGGACAAAAGAATAAAGAAACTACATATGGTGTGTTCACTTAACTAGTAAATTAATTCATTGTAAGTTAAAAGGGGGGGGGGAGGGTAGAGAAGGTCAAGTCCTAAGAGGCTGTTCATACTAGAGAAAGCCATCTTGTTTTCTCTGCAAGGCACATGAAGAAGACAGCTTGAGTATACTTCATATCCAACTGAAGAAGACATCAAATGGTAGAAATAGATATTTAAGGTTTTTGACATAATAAAGACTTTTCCTCTAAACTAAGAACACTTGTGAGCTTTTCCACTCAATAATATTTTGAACTATTTGATTAGATTCAACAGCTGGATTTATTTCTCTGTTGGAAACTGCACTGCTTTTTCTGATTCTGTGCAATGTTTAGAGACATGTGATGTCTTTTTCAGGATTGAAACGTTATAGTCTTCTGGGGTCCATGCTTTGTGCTAATGAATTGTTGGGGTAATGAATGATTTTATTAAGTTTAGGGGAGTTGAAGAAAATAAGGAGTCCTTGGTTAGTACAAATGGCTAATTTGCTTGCTTACTAACTGAAAGGTTAGAGGTTTTGGTCCACCTAGAAGCACTTAGGAAAATTTGGATATCCAAATATGAATCATCAACCACTGAAATAATTGTGGGGTACACAAGGGAACTCCATCAGTTAGAATTAATGGCAACCGGTTAAGTATGATATATAAAAGAATAAATATCCAATGACTGTTTCTATTAGGGCAGATAGGAAAATATATATCTTATAGTGGAAAAATGGAAACTGGACATGCTTTTAAAATATGAAGAAGTTAACAGAGTCAATCAAGAAACCTTAGTATCTCTCCCACTACTTACCCTGACTACAGTGCCAAGGCTGAGGTTGAGCAGATGTCTATGTACTTACTTTTCTATCTTGTTACCAATGATGGTATATACCAGGAAAAGTATCAGGTTAGTTAGAAATAAGTAACTGCAAATTCTTATGTTGGTTGATTTAGCACTAGCATGTAGTTTGCTCGATGTTGGGGAAACCATTTAATCTTTCAGATCCTACATGTACTTCACCATTCAATTAGTACAATCTCAGCTGCTTATGATCCCACTCAAGAATGAAGTGAGATAGATGAATGGAAAAGTATTGGGTAAGGGTTTGAATGTATTTCTTTATGGTAA
The DNA here is from genome assembly GCF_000299155.1 of Elephantulus edwardii. Classification (NCBI taxonomy): domain Eukaryota; kingdom Metazoa; phylum Chordata; class Mammalia; order Macroscelidea; family Macroscelididae; genus Elephantulus; species Elephantulus edwardii. The sequence goes on from NW_006399763.1 coordinate 21,040,386, forward strand.
ATGCTCATTACAACTATTGTCCCCATTTTAAGAAGGGTTTCTCATTCCTTTAACCACTACTTTTTTAAAAAAAACAAACACCAAACAAACCCTCTACAAACATTTTTAAAAATAACTGAAGAAATAACTTCAGACCATCAGTCAAAAATAAGCTAAAATAAGCATAATAGAACTGTAGTGGAATGTTTGATATTGGTCTCTAGGGAAATATTCTGAAGCCTAGTTTGTTGGAAGCTGAATGTCTTGTGTGGAGAGGCTGGAAAAGAACTCTCCTGAGAGCTGATGGACTCCATTCCCATGAAACAAAACAGCTGACTATGACTTTTCATCTGATTAATTTGTTCTATGGTTACTAATAAAGAAAAACAGTGCCTCATATGAATTACATTCACAGTCATGTAATTATGGCAGCTATTGTTGGGGTAAAGATAAAATATGATTTCTAATAATGTGTAAGTCAAATCATAACTCCATCAAATATTTCATCCATTTGAACAAATAAAAACAAGCCTTAGATCTCAAAAACATACTTGAGTTTTATGCCATGCCTGGTATTTCTTTATAGGAGCATAAGAAAATCCTTACAGGAGAAGTAATACCTTTTACTATGAAATTGAATTACCCAGATCCTTGTGTATCCAAATCCTAACTTTTCTGCTTGTAAATCCACAGACTACCATTTAATCCTTGATGAGCCATAGAAATTGTAGCATTATTAATTGTACCTCCAATCTTAAACCAGCCCTGTATGTATAGGTTTTCTATTCTCTTCCCTACATGTTTGCCCTGTTGTTCTTCTAAGAGCTGTTCTAGAAGAGCCAATCTAGTTCCTAAATTTTCTTTGAGTTTCTTTAAAAGCTTGTGTGAGAATCTTAGTGTTCCAATTTAGTATAAAGACTAAACAGAAAAAATAAAATTTATCTAATACTATTTAGAATTGATTCCGTTCTGGTGGCCGAGTGGGCAGAGAGTTGTGCTGCTAACATAAAGTTGGTGCCCCTCTGGCAATTCTCATCCACCCCCTCATCAGTTCCCTCCTACACAATTTACAGATTCTGAAAACCTGGTGGCCTATTGGTAAGCAGCTGTGCTGCCAACACTAAGGAACACTGCTTGAATCCACCAGCCATTGTGATGGAGAAAGAAGGGCAACCCACTCTCATGTAATGTTCTGCCTCTGAAAACCCGCTGGACGATCAGTTATGGGGCAGTTCCAACATGACTGCACACAACAACAACATTATCTAGGATAAGGGAGCTTTGGTGGCCCGGTGACTAGATAGTTGTGCTAACCCAAAGGTGACACTTCACTGGAGCTTCATATATGCAAAGGCTCTTTTGGAGAAAGATGAACACCTCCTCTAGCCACATATACAAGTGCCAGAAGCTCTACGCATACTCTGCGTGTATACTATTCAGTTCCAAAATTGTACCACAAGTTTTGGTCTTTTTTTATGTCCAGCTCAGCTTCTTCATCCTACTTTTGAACTGTTGTTGAGATCTGAAAACTAAAGGGTACTTCTCAGCAGTAATAAGAACTCTGTTGATTCATTCATTTAAATGTTTCTACTGGAGTTCCTCTGCATGTAATGACAAATGGAAGCATGATGAGTGTAGAAACTTAAGTCTACTTAAGTTTTGGAAGTATTGAGCCTATAGCCTGAGCTGTGATTGTAGTATTAATAAATCAGTAGAATAACCACCACAGAGTCAGGCATTTGGGTACATGTTGTTGTTTTGTGCCATCAAGTCACCTGTGACCCTATCCTAAGCCAGTCTCACTGACTCTGACACACCTAATCCTATTGTCCCAGTTACCAGGTCGATCCATCTCTTATCCAAGGTCTTCTTCGCCTATGCTGCCCCTCCATCTTTCCGAGCATGATGTCCTTCTCCAAGGATTGGTCCCTTCTGGACATGTTCCCTAAGTATGTGAGATGGAGCTTCAAATTCCTTGCCTGCAAGGAGAAACTTGGTTTCACCCTCTCCAAGACAAAACTATTTGTACTCCTTGTGGTCCATGGTATGTTCAAGATTCATCTATAGTACCGCAACTCAAAGGTATCAATTCTTCTGTAATTCTTAGTCATTGTCCAGCTCTGTGACACACAGCAAGTAATTCCAAAGACCATGGCCTAGATCAGGTGTACCTAAGTCTCTAGACTGACATCTTTGTTCTTTAGTATTTTGGAGAGGTCCCTGACAGCAGACTTCCACAGTACAATTTGCCTTTTGATTTTCTGCCTATTGTTGCCAAGAATGGTGATATTAGAACCAAGCAAGCTGAAATTGTTAACAGCCTCAATCTCTTCTCCATCCATCATGGTGTTGCCAGTTGGCCCATTAGTTAGAAACTTTTGTCTACTTGATCTTAAGCTTCAATTCATATTGAAGACAAAAGTCCTTTATTTTCTGCAGCAAACACATCAGGTCCTCTTCAGTTTTACCAAGCAAGGCTGTATCATCTTCATATCATGAGTCTTTCTCCAATCTTGATGCCACATTTCTCCTCATGAAGCCCAGTCTCCCGAATGATCTGTTCTACATGCAGATTTGGGTACATATAGTATATAAAATATTTGCCAAAGCATAGGGAATATGCTTAAATAGAAAAGAAAGACAATACCCCTTTTTCTTTCTCCCTTTCTCTTTTGAGTTCAACACACTACACTCTAAAGAGACTGTGAATTGGTTATTGTAAAACAAAACCAGTGATTGTATTTTTCTGAATGATTAAAAGCTATCTCTAGTTTCCTTTAATAATGAGTGATCAGGAAAAAAGAAAGTCAATTACTAGGTCTACAAGTGACCTTAAGAGAATGACAATTATATATAATGTAAACAAAATCTTAGATACTGGGCTGCTAAACAAAAGGTGGGGATTTGAATCTACTAGACAATCTTTAAGGGGTGGAATGAGGCAGTCAGTGTTCTTTAAGATATAAAGCTTTGAAAATCTGATAGAAGGTCACACTGTGAGTTGGAAATGATTTAATGGTAGTGGGTTTATGTTGGTTTATATTGAGTTTCCCTCCAATCACTACCAATTCTGTTCATGCATCTTAGTTTTACATAATCTGGATAAACAAAGCTAAGCTCCTCATAATATAGGTAAATAGGTAAGAGTAAATGTATATGATTTTTCTTGCCAACAAATGTGTCTTTAAATGCAGGAGGTGAACCACTTATATTCTGGTAGTACACAGACAACAGTGGAAACTGTCCAGTAAAGTGAAGAGGATACTTTATTTGGAAGGTGGTCAATAGAAAAATGATAGATTAGTTTATAACTTCTTTATCTAATAAATCTTACTAAGCCACTTTTTATATCCATCATTTACTTACATAACAACTCCAGTTAAACAAATTAGTAAGAACTTTTAGTCATTCAACCAAGAACAAGAAATAAGATTAAACAATCAAGCACATAAATTCTTTCCTGAGAAATGCCAAGTCAAAGTATATAATATATTGGCTTTCATATATCCTGGCATTAATGTGTATTATAGATTCTGCTGGTTTATGATCGTCTCCAAATTCATAAAGCACTCATCTGGACCTTCTAGGGAAGAGCTCATCAGTACATTCTCTGGTTTTAAAGATGCAGACGATGGGTTCTTTTTAATGCTAAAGATTTTGAAAATCAATTTATAAGTTGTATAATTATATGTTTAATGAAATACATTTCCCATATTTTACCTTGGATTAGAAATGTTCTTGAGTATAGACATTTCTTATCACTAAAACATAATGTCACTGAAAGCAAACATTGTGTCTTGCTCTTCTCGACACTTTCAGGTGATGCAGTGCCCAGTATATACTAAATATCTTTATAGTCATCTTAGATAAAACTGATGACAATTTTTAGAAAATGCTACTTTAATGGAAATTGACAGTGACTCAAAGATAAGAAAAAGGGCTATGACATCTCCAATTTTGGAATTTTTTGTTTGAGGTATCATTAGGATCCCCACAACCAAACACTCACGGAAACAGCAGTCAAAAAAATTAAGTGATGTATTGCATTGGGCTAATCTGCCATCAAGACTTCTTTAAAGTATTAAAAAGCAAAGACCTCAGTTTATGGACTAAGGTGCACCTGACCCAAGCTATATTATTTGTAGTTCTTTCTTATGCATCTGAAAGCTGGACAATTAATAAAATGACCAAAGAAGAGTTGACCCTTTGAATTGTGGTGTTGACAAAAATTGACTATACTGCGGACTGCTAAAAGAACAAACAAATCTGTCTTGTATTTGAGAGTACAGCCAGACTACTTCTTAAAAGCAGATTGCAAGACTTCATCTGACTTAATATAGAAATGTTGTCAGGAGGAGGAAGTCCTTGGAAAATACCATCAGGGAAAGAGATTAAGATCTTCAATAATATGGATGGATGTAAACACACAATGGGCTTAAATGCAACAGTGGTTATGAGCATGGCACAGAATTGGATCTGTGGTATATACAATAAAATGAAGTCAGAGTCAATTTGACTGCAGCCAATAATAAAGTGATTGTTGCTATTGCTATGTGCTGTTGAGTTACTTGCAACTAATAGCAACCCCATGTACAAAACCTCTGAACCCTGCTCTATATGAGCCAATTTCGCTTTGACACACCTACTCCCGTTATCCCAGTCAATGAGTCAATCAGTCCCGTCCAGGGTCTTCCTCTCTTGTGCTATCCCTCTAACCTTCCAAGCATGATGTCCTTCTCTAAGGACTGGTCCCTCATGGTAACATGCCCGAAGTATGTGAAATGAAGCTTCAAAATCCTTGCTTCCAAGGAGGAGCCTGATTTTTTCTTTTAGCTGTCCAGGAGTGGCATCCACTTCCTAAATAATGTGCCTCTGGAAACTCTATGAACCTTGAGAAATGACAATAGTTACAGAAAGGCTTCAGGTCTTTTGTTCATAGAGTCACTATGAGTTGTGTTTGACTCAATGGCAATCAACAACAGTATGTTCAATACTCTTCTCAAGCACCACAACTCAAAGGCATCGATTTTTAAATTATCCTTAGTCATTGACCAGCTCTCTGATGCATAGCAATTAATTGTGAAGACTATGGCTTAGATCAGGAACACATTAGTCTCTAGACTGATATTGTTACTCTTCAGTACTCTGGAGAGGTCCCTGAAAACAGATTTTCCCAATGCAATTTGTATTTTGACTTCCTGGCTTCTGGTACCAAAAATGTTGATTGTGGAGTCAAGAAAACTGAAGCTGTTAACCAATCTCATTCTCTTCTCCGTCTATCATGATGTTGCCAAATGACCTAGTGGTGAAAATCTTTGTCTTCTTGATGTTGAGCTTAAACCCATATTTAAAGCTGTAGTTCTTGACCTTCTGAAGCAAATATGCCTTAGGTCTTCCTCAGTTGTGTCATATTCTTTATGCAATATTTCCAATCCTGATGTCATATTCCTCCTCATAAAAATCCAGCCTCTAGGTTGATCTTTTCCATATATATACTGAAAAGGTATGGAGATAGGGTGCATTCCTGATATACACCTTTCCTGATTTTGAACCACACAGTACTTTCCTGCTCTGTTCTGATGACTGCCTGCTGGTCCAACTATAGGTTTTGCATAAACACAATCAAATGTTCTTGGATTCCCATTCCCCTTAAAGTTAGTCACAACTTAGTCAAATACCTTTCCACAGTCAATGAAATATAGACAGACAGTCCTCTGGTACTCTCTGCTTTCGTCTAAGGTCCATTTAATATTGGCTATAATGACCCTAGTGTCACGGTCTCTTCTAAATCCAGCCTGTACACCTGGCAGTTCTCTGCTGATGTACTGTTCCAGTCATTCTTGAATAATTTTCAGCAGGATCTGATAACTGCATGTGATAGTAATGATACTGTTTGATAATTTTCATACTCTGTTGGACTCCCTTTTTTTTGGAACAGGAATAAATATGGATATTTTCTAGTCAGTTGACAAGGTAGTTGTCCTCCAGATTTCTTAGCACAACATGGTGAGTGCATCCAGGACAGCAGCTGTTTGTTAAAATATCAGTTCCCAGAGCTTTGTTTTTTTGCTAGTTCCTTCAGAGTAGCCTGAACTTCCTCCTCCATTTTCATTGCCTCTTGATCATATGTTGTTTCATGCAATTCTTCTGTGTCAGCCAATTCTTTTTTCTGTAGTGATTCTGTGTACTACTTCAGTCTTCTGATGCTTCCTGAGTCACTCAACATTCTGTCCACAGAAACCTTGACTATTGCAACTTGAGGTTTGAATTTGTTCTTCAGTTCCTTCAGCTTAAGAAATGGTGAGTGAGTTTGTCCCTGCTGATTTTCCAACTCCCGCTCTTTGCACACTTCATTATCTTTTACTTTGTCCTCCTATTACTGCGCTTTGAAATCTTCTATTAAGCTCCTTAACTTCTTGATTTCTTCCCTTTGCTTTGGCTTCTTGGCACTCTAGGGCAATATTCAGAGTTCCTTCTGACATCTGTCTTGATCTTTTTTCCTTCCTCCATCTTTGTAATGACCTTTTGCCTTCTTCATGGATTATATTCTTGATATCCTCCCACAACTTATCTGGTTTTCACCTATTAGTAATCAAAGCCTCAAACCTGTTCCTGAGATAGTTTTTAAATTCAAGATGGATCATCTCAAACTTTGGTTCTTTTAGATTTGATTTGATTTACTTTAGCTTCAGTTTGAACTTGCATACGAGCAGTTGATGTCCTGTTCCGCAATCAGCACCTGGCCTAGTTTCCAAAGCCAATATTGAGGTTCTATGACAATATTTTTCCACAGATGTAATCAATCTGATTCCTGTGTAGGCCATTCGGTGAGGTCCATGTGTATAGTTGACATTTGTGTTTCTTATGAAAGGTATTTGCAATTAATCATTGATTGTACAGAATTTTATCATTCTGTCTCCAGCCTCATTTCTGTCACCAAATCTACAAACCTACCCACATTACCCCAGTTACTGTGTCCATCCATCCCATCTGAGGTCTTCCTCTCCTGCATTATCCCTCCACTTTTCTGAGTATGATTTCATTCTCCAAAGACTGGTCCTTCTTGATCCTATGCCCAGAGTATGTGCAAAGGAGCTTCAAAATTCTAGCCTCCGAGGAGAAACTTGGTTCCACCCTTTCAAAGACAGATGTGTTTGTTCTCTTGGCAGTTGATGGTAGGCTCAAGTCTCTTTTCCAGCACTCAAAAGCATCGATTTTTACTCCATCATCATTAGTCATTGTCCAGCAATCTGATACATAGCAAGTAATTATGAAGACTATGGCTTGAATCAAGTACACCTTAGTCTGTAAACTTTGCTTCTTAGTACTCTAGAGAAGTCCCTGACCACAGATTTTCTCAGTGCAGTTTGTCTTTTGATTTCCTAACTGCTGTTGTCAAGAGTGTTGATTGTTGAGCCGAGCAAGCTGAAATTGTTAACAGCCACAGTCTCTTCTCCATCTATCATAGTGCTGCCAATTGGCCCAGTGGTGAGAATCTTTGTCTTCTTGAGGTTGAGCTTCAATCCATGTTGAAGACAATATTTGACCTTCTGCCGTGAGCACTTCAGGTCCTCCTCAGTTTCAGCAAGTAAGGTTGTGCTTGATGCTTTTCTTGCTAGCTAGTAAATCCAATGAAAGGATACAAGTGTCTTCTCCTTTGGCAAGTGTTTCTTGCTTTTGCTAAAGTCATGTTTTTTCTTTCTTTTTTTTAAAAAAGTACTTTTAAAAATTCCTTTTATTTCATTATTTTTTTGTGTGTGTGTACCGTCAAATCAGATCTGACTGGTACAGGAGGAGATTGTTCCTCCTCCTCCAGCAGAGCATCTGGTGGATTTGAACCGTGCCTCTCTGAGATTGCAGTTGCAGTTTCTTGCCATTAGGCCACCAGAGCTCGCCAAGTCATGTTTTTCTAAGGGGAATAGATGTAGCACAGGAATTTTCCATTTCTTAGGGTCTTTTCATTCTATTTTTAATAGTAGTAGTCATCACTGCAGAACACAGATTAGTGAGCACTGAACATGCAGAGGGCTGGGTGAGCTTGAGGGTTGGAGCTCCACTGCTGGTAGTTCCTGTAATCCTTAGCCGACCTAAGGAGACCAGAATTGTAGGTATTTTTGTGAAGACTAACTTAAGAGATGATTATATGCATGTATGTCTCTTGTAATATGCAACAAATTCATAGTTCTCAGTTGCCATTTTTATATTTTAGAACAGGTCTTAATAATACTTCATATATATGTATGTGTACATACGTATTTGTGTCTGAGTATCTATGGTCAGAATCCTATTGGGTATTCTTAGCAAATATAAATCCACATATGCAAAGAAAAAATAATATTCTATATTGTGAGCTCTAGTGGCCTAGTGGCAAGAAGGTGTGCTGCAATCAGAAAGGCATGAGGTTTGAGGCCACCAATTTGCTCTGCAAGAGGAGCATGGGCAATTGCCTCCTGGTATATGTGTATATATCTGCTTGTGTGATGGTTATGGTTTCTTTAGGGTAAATTCCTAGTAGTGAAATTGCTGGGTCAAATGGTATTTTTATTTGCAACTTTTTGAGAAAGCACCATATGGCCTTCCATTGTGATTGCACCATTTTACATGCCCACCAACAGTGAATAAGGATTCCAATTTCTCCATAACCTCGCCAGCATTTGATGTTTGCTGTTTTGTTAAATTTTGCTATTCTAACTGGGATGAGATGATATCTCATAGTTGTTTTGGAGAATAGTCTAATGTGTAATTTACAGCCTCTGAAAACCCACCAAAGGGTTAGTTCCAACTTGACAGTACACAACAACAACCAACATTCTATATGAAGATTGAAGGAGTACACAGAGTCATTGTACCAAAAAGAATTGGCGGGCACAGAAGAATTTCATGAAACAACATATGAGCAAGCGCCTGTGGTGATGAAGGAAGAAGTTAAAGCTGTACTGAAAGAATTGGAAAAGTAAAAAAGCCCCAGGAATTAATGATATACCATTTGACATATTTCAACAAACAGATGCTGCCCTCAATGTGCTCACCAAGTTGTGCCAAGAAATCTGGAGAACAACCATCTGGCCTACTTACCAGAAGAGATCTATATTGGTTTTCATTTAAAAAAAAAAGTGACCCAACAGAGTGTGGTAACAATATCATTAATATCACATGCAAGCATCATTCTGCTGAAAATTATTTAAAAAAATGACATCAACAGAGAACTGCCAGAAGTGCAGGCAGGATTTAGAAGAGGCTGTGATTACTAGGGATATTATACCTCATGTTAGATGGATCTTGGCTGAAAGCAGGGCATACCAGAGGAATGTCTATCTGTGTTTAATTGACTATGAAAAGGCATTTGACTATGTGGATCACAACAAACTGAGAAGAATGGGAATCCCAGAACCCTTGATTGTGCTTATGTGAAACCTATACTTGGACCAGAAGGCAGTTGTCAGAACAGAGCAAGAAAACACTGTATGTTTCAAAATTGGGAAAGGTACACACCAGGGATATGTCCTATCTCCATACCTGTTACACCTAGGTGCAGAACAGATTATCTGGGAGGCTGGGCTCTATGAGGAGAAATAGGGCATCAGGATTAGAGGAAGATTCATCAACAATCTGTGTTATGCAGATGACACAACCCTGCTTGCTGAAACTGAGGAGGACCTGAAGTACTTGCTGCAGAAGGTTAAGAACTGCAGCCTTCAATATGAATTGAAGCTTAACATCAAGAAAACACAATTCTCCCCACCGGACAGATTTGCAGCATCATGATAGATGGTAAAGAGATTGAGATTGTTGACAGCTTCAGTTTGCTAGACTCCACAATCAACTCTCTTGGGGCCAGCCACTAGGAAATTAAAAAGATTAATTGAATTGGGAAAGTCTGCTGTCAGAGACACCTCCAAAGTACTGAGAGCAATGATGTCTTTGCAATTACTTACTAAGCATGAGAAAGCTAGACAATGACTAGGGATAATAGAAGGAGAATTGATGCCTTTGAGCTGTGGGGTTAGAAAAGGGTATTAAATTTACCATGGACTGCTCAGAGAACAAACAGATTCACTATAGACAGGGTGAGACCAAGCTGCTTTTTGGAGGAAAGGATTCTGAGGCTTTGTCTGACATACTTTGGACATGTTGCAATGAGGGACCAGTCCTTGGAAATGGACTCCATGCTTGGGAGCGTGAAGGGACAGAACAAAGAGAGGAAGAACCTCAAAGAGATGGATTGATTCAATGAATGACTGGGTAATGGGGGTAGCTGTGCCAGAGACAATGAGATTGGCACAGAATTGAGCAGGGTTTAGGGCATTTTTACATAATCACAGGTGACTTGATGGCAAATCACAACAATAAGGTAGAATACTGGAAATCCTATGTAATTGTTCTTTTGAGCAAATAAAATATTGTTTTTGTTAAGTGCTGTTGAGTTGACCATGATTCATAGCAACCCTATGAATAATGAAGCAGCACCCTGCCCTATCCTGTGCCATTCATACTTGCTCACATAATCAAGTCCACCAATCAGTCTTGTTGAGGGTCTTCCTTTCCTTTGCTGACCCTCTGCCTTTCAAAGCATGATGTCCTTTTCCAAGTACTAGTCACTCTTAACAACATGCGATACATATAAAAATATTCTAAAAATAATGATGATTTATACAAAAACAAATATTACTAAGGATAAACATCAAACCAAAGCAAACTCAATGCCATCAAGTCAGTTCTGACTAATAGCTAACCTGTAGGACGGAGGGGAATTGCTTCTGAAGCTGTAATTTTTCACCTTTCAGAGTGACTAATGGGAATTAACCACCCAGCCTTGCAGCTGGAAGCCCAATTCTGAAGTCACTGCACACCAAGGCCTATGAGCAGAAAACTGCACAAGAAACAAAATGATAGTAAGTGGAATGGTAAAATGTTAAGAAAACACCCTTGCTTTCAAGATGACAAAGAAAAGGAGAAACAACGGTTGTGCCAATAAGGGCCGTGGCCACATACAGCCTATTTGCTGCATGAACTGTGCCCACGGTGTGCCCAATTAAGAAGTCCTTAATTCGAAATATAGTAGAAGCAGATGCCGTCAGGGACATTTCCAAAGTGAATTTCTTTGATGCACATGTGCTTCCAAAGCTCTCTGTGACACTGCACTACTGTGTGAGTTGTGCCATTCACAGCAAGGTGGTGAGGAACTGTTCTCGGGCAGCCCGGGAAGACAGAACACCTCTAACCAGATTTAGACCTGCAGGTGCTGCCCCACGACCACCACCAAAGCCCATGTAAAGATTTGATTTCTTAAAGGCCGAAGAAAAAAACTCATCTGAAAATAAAATGAAAATTATATATAAATA
>NW_006399763.1:21052767-21056918 GCF_000299155.1 Elephantulus edwardii
CTCTGTAAAAAAATAAAATAAAATAAAAAATTATAAAAAAAAAGAGTTGGTTCTTAGTCAATGGTACAGAACAACAGCAGGGGTGATATAACAAAACGTACTGGTGTAGAGCATAACATGTTAGACTGTAATCGTAAAGTTGTCAGTGGAAACCCACCAGATGCTTCAAGGGAGGAAAATGGCAGTCTCCTGTGAAGATTTATAGCTTTTGAAACCTGAAGTAGGGTTGTTATGAGTAGTAAGGAAAAGAAGAAGAACAATGTGACATTTGTTGTTGTTGTTATGGAAGCCACTAGGTCACTATCAATTGACATCTAATTAAAAATATCTATATTCAGTCTTGAAGAAGACTCAGCTAAGAGGAAGATAGTGTGAATTCCTGTTCACTGTACAACTTTTAAGACTTTTCATAATTTGGTATCATTTGAGTTACGAACCAAATATATGAGTTGCCTATTCCAACTATGGTCTTTTCAATCATTTGCTATGCTTATGAGAGCTGGACAATCAACAAGGATGGACAAGAAGATGACTAATTTATTCCTTTGAGCTCTGGTGTTGGAGAAGAGTCAATATCCCATTGACTTCCAAAAGAACAAACAAATATATTTTAGAGAAAGAGCAGCCAGAGTGCTCCTTGGAGGCAAAGATGTTGAAGCATCATCTCACATACTTTGGGCATGTTGCTAGGAAGGGTTATTCCTTGAAGAGTGACATCATACTTGGAAAGGTGGAGAATCAGAGGAAGAGAAAAAAAGACTCTCAACCAGATAGATTGACACAGTGACTGCCACAACGGGCTCTAGTGTGTCAGAAAGTATGAGGATAGCACACAATAGGACAGGGATCAGATCTGTTGTTCAAAAGTTGTTATAGATTGTACTTGACTCAACAGCACTCAATACTACCAACATTTCAACAATGAGGTCTTACCTAACACAAAACAAATTTCATTAGAATTCCTTGTTCTTGATCATGAAATATAAGAACTGGAAGTAAAATACTATTATAAGATGGGAGAGTTTGGAGAGGATTATGCTGAGTGAACTAACTCAGTCTCATAAGGATAAATACTGCATAAGACAATTATTGTAAAAATAGAGGCATAGCAAGTAAGATGTATACAAAAGTTCAAAAGGGAAAAGGAAGGTGGGAGGGGGAGTACAGGGTGGTGACGGAAGGAAATCACTAGGGATAATAATGTTTGGTGGGCAGAGTGGGTAAGGGTGAAGGAATTAGGAAAGGTAGAGTGGGACCTGAAAAGACAGGGTACTAGTGGCATAGATCAATGGTGATTAATTTGTTAAAACACTTTATCTATATATCTTATAGATAGATACGAGTGATAGTATGAAATATACTGTGAATGAAGGAATATGTGAAACACAGTGTATATGAGTGAAACACAATATATAAGAATTTTGTATATAAACCACAATAAAATGAAAATTAAAACGAAAGAAAAAGAAACGAAACTGGAAGTGATGGATAAGTAACAACTCATTTAAAAAATATGGAAATTAAGGTCCTGGAGAGTATCCATATAGCTCACATTTTATTTATGTGATTATTTTTACTAGGCGTAGGGTGGGGGAAAGGAATTTATTTTATAAAATTTTATAAATATTCAACAGAAAATATTCATATTACTACGTCAAATGGATCTGAATACATTTCTTTGAAGATTTGATTATAAGCTTATAGTCACTGATGCATTAGAAGCAGTTTTAGAAGTGTAAGAGAGCAGCCAAAAGTGGATGCCTATTTAGTGACTCATTTCAAGATTCTAGTAAACATACTACCCTTTTGGTCATTTTACACAATTTGTTTTTCAGCAGTGGGGCCTTGTTTTCATTTCAAGAAGAGATTCTAGTCTCCAATAAATTAGAAACTCTACATGTCTATTCTGTTTTAAGGCATTTGAATTGTTTTAATTCCTGCCATTAGAATAAAGAAAAGGAGAGGAAAAGAATATAAGAAAATTTAAGGATAAAAGAATAGTTATGGATAAAGCATCTTAAATCTGCAGTCATTTTTATATTTATTCTTCCCTATCAAAAACGTGCATTGAATCCAAACACTTTTTCACAGAAATAATAAGTCTAGGAGCTGGAAGGAATTTAAAAAAACGATCTTGTTTATTTTTCTTATCCAACAAATGAAAAGCAAAACAAACCAAAAACCTCAGACTTTTTGTAGCCTGATGAAAGAGTTTGGGAAAAAGCTTCACCCAAAATTCAGATTCCAGTCTCCGTGGGAGTAAGATGGGCAATCAGCTCCCATGAGATTTACAGAGTCACAAGTCCAAAGGAGAGTCAGCTATGAGTCAATTCTGGCTTGATGGCATAGAGTTTGAGATTTTTATTAACAAAAGTTCATTCTTGTAGAGAGTAATATATAGAACTCTTAAACTGAGTTTTGGTTACTGCAGTATTTTTTTTTAAAATATATGTTGTTGTTGTTGATTGCCTTTGAGTCAAGTGCGATTCATAGCAACCCTATGAACAAAGGCCTGAAGCCTTTCTATAACTATCAACGTTTATCAAAGTTTATAGAGTTTCTGGAGGCATGTTGTTTAGGAAGTGGCTGCAACTCCTGAGAGGGAAAAAAATGAAAACTACTTTCTTACTTTTATCCCTCATTTCAGGTTTAATTGCTGATCAAATAGCAGGTTTATGTGCATAATCCCAGAAGATTATTTCATTCTTGAAACCAAATAGCCACTAGCTGTACAGCAATTACCTCCAAGAGAAAGTACATGCCTTTTACAACAATAAAGGAAATTAAATTTCAGGGGCTTCCCCCCCCCAATACTTATTATTGAATTATTGTAGCATCAGGGGAGGGTGGGAGCCCAAAACTGAATTTAGTTTCATTTTCTCGTCTTTGCCTGAAAAACAAAGAAAAGGTGTATAGGGAGGTACATGTTACGTGATTTATGTGCCTGTGACTTTATATAATTGTGGATAGTGCATGGTGTGTGTGTGGAAGGTGTGTAGTGGTTAGACTTTGAGAACGATGTGTTGGACATTCATTTTAACTGATTCTTCCAGTACCTAGCTTCAAAACTTATATCCTTCCTACTGGAAACTGATTTAAAAAGATACAAGGCAGAGCTCTATTCTGTGCTTTGGTGATAACATTAATCAATAGTTTAAAAGCTACTCTTTTTTGACAGAAGAGTTAAAATATTTGCTGGCAGAGGCAGGTGGCCATTTGTTTGATATTTAAAGCTAGCTTTAATTTAATTTTTATCAGTTCTCAGTCTTAGACACTTGGTTCTCAGCATCCATCAAAGGAAAATTATTTTAGCCAAAGTATTCACAGCCTTCACTCAGCAGTCGCAGGTTTACAGCTGGAAACACGATGTGTTGATCGCAGCATGTTTGTGCTAATTATGTGTCTAACATACAAGGGGAAAATCTGTTAGAATTTCCTTGGAAACCAAATGTTCACAGCATTAGTTGATAAATATTGATTCAGATGTGGTGCTGTTTGACTTTTTATCCTAAATATTCCTCAATATATAAATTCTTAAAGAATTCTAATTTCCCTCACAAGAAAGCAGAGGCCTTCCTCATCTTGTCAGTATTGTGTCTCTGGCACCTACAACAGAACCTGAGACACATATGTGTTGAATGAAGGAAGGCAGAATGAAGTCAGATATTTGACCATCAGGTGTTAGAAGTTTAGAGTTAAGCGGAAGTGTAACTTCTTCCTATCCAGAGTCGTTAACTAACTTGTCTTGGAATCACACTGCTTTCTGCAATTTTCATAATCCTTAAATGTTCTTTAGCATTTAAGACCTTTTGCAGTTTGGTGTATGCCTCATTAATTTTTTAACTGAAAATAACAAGTAGTTCTCTCAACACACTTTATTTCTTTTCTGTAGGTTTCATGAAGAGGCATGAACTGCCGATTCCAAGCCAGCCAAAGTGCTTGCCAGTGAAGGTAAGACCAGATCACTACCCACAAAAAGCTTAGATGCTGGTGTGATACACAAAAATAATTTTCTCACTTCTTTATCACCTTCTGCCAAATAAGAATATACTCTTATAGCTCTTGATGTTTCATCATACACAATACACATTATCCATAGTTTGTATTTTCTGCTCAACTATAAACTATAGGCAGGGTTGTTGTTATGTGCC
>NW_006399763.1:21063978-21064839 GCF_000299155.1 Elephantulus edwardii
CTTGAACCATGCCGTTTCCTTGCTCTGTTTTGACGACTGCCTCCTGGTCCAAGTATAGGTTTTGCATTAGCACGATCAATTATGCTGGGATTCCCATTCAGAGCCAGCCTCAGTTTGTTATGATCCACACAGTCAAACACCTTAGAATAATCAATGAAACAGAGATAGACATTCCTCTATCCAACAAGGACTGGAACAGCACATCAGCAGAGAACTGCCAGAAGTCCAGACTGGGTTTAGAAGGGGTTGTGGTACTAGGGATACTGTAGCTAGTGTTAGATGGATCTTAGCTGAAAGTGGGGAATATCAGAGGAATATCTATCTGTGTTTCATTGATTATGGGGTGAAACAGCAACATTTTTATTGTCTTCACCACCTTTCCTTGGTCGTACTTCGTTAAATTCCTTCAATCTGTCATTATCTCTGGCTCCCTTGATAGTGATAGTTTTAACTGACAATCAGAACTGTTATCTGCTTCTATGTGGTCTCTTCTACATTTCCTCTACACAGTACTAAAGTATGTAGTTCAAACAAATAAAGTTCAAAACCTCCGACTTTTATTAAATTGCAAAATATATTATTCTTGCATAAAATCTGAGAAATGAATTTAAAAATACCTAGAGAAAACTTTAAATGTGATTCAAGAGCACACCCATATTTATTGCTGCTTTGTTCACAATAGCAAGGTCTAGAGGCCCTTAGGTATCTTAGACTCAAGAGTTCCAAAGCAATCTTTCACCTCTCCAAGTCTGTCTGTTATAAAACTAAACTTACTTTTTCGTCAAGCTGCTTCTTCCTTTGATTTAAACTGTATGAAAGAAGGCAAATAATATGATGAGAAAATTTTTCCTCTAGCATACA
>NW_006399763.1:21064939-21071601 GCF_000299155.1 Elephantulus edwardii
TCTCTGATGCATAACAAGTGATTGCAAAGACCATGGCCTGTATCAGGCGCACCTTAGTCTCCAGAGAGACACCGTTGCTCTTGAGTACTTTAGAGAGGTCGTTAGCAGCCAACTTTCCCATCGCAATACGTTTTTTTATTTCCTGACTGCTGGTACAAAGAGTGTTGACCTTAGGCAGGGTAGATACAACAAATATATTCTCCATCCCATACCTGATATTTTACATATTAATAGTGTATGATAATAGTTTGAGGATAGAAAGGGAGGGAAGAAGGAGAGAACATATGTGAAAATGCTTGAGGATAAGAACAGGGGAACTTGGGAATTTCAGGAAATTTCTAGAAAGCCACTGAAAGCTGAATAAAAGGTTTAATGTGAGGTTATGGGTGTGTGTGAACATGAATATGTGTGCAATAGTAAAAATGGGCTTAGAGAACAATATCCCAACACTCACCTATGCAGAGGATTCCAAATCATAGAGAAGCGTCATTAAGATTCAAGGTTGAAGAGTGAACCTTCATTAGGTGTTCGAGGTTGGATTGAAAAGTAAGTCAGGCTGAGTGTGTCAGGGGAGTCTTACAAAAGTCGACTTTTTAAAGAAGCTGATTTATGCATGTGAGGAATGAGGGTAAGTGGAAGAAGTCAGTATGGATGGGAGAATGGTTTTGAGACAAAGGAAGCAATTATATTTAATTGCTGATCAAATAGCAACAGTAAGGGGGGAGGGAATGGAAGAAAGAACATGGTTCCTGATGTAGAGGATATGAGATAGTTGGTACTTAGTTCTATCTTTCTTTTCATGTTCTTTTCTATCAATAGGTTGGTACCAAAGGGAAGGCTCTGGAGTGTGGCCAGATATACAATGATCCCTTAGCAATTTTCAGTTCTGGTGTCTTTAGAGGTCCCCCCCCATTATTCTTAATCTAATCCCTGCTTCCCCCAAGAGGGACTAGTCTTTCTGCCCCTTGACTCTTCCACAGCATCTTTGCAGAATAAATTATTATCACAAATTAGTTAAGTACCTATTTTAAATTTAACCCTTACATATCATTTTTGGCATAGATGACCGCATTTAGAGAGGTCAGTATACATCTATTTTAAGCCTTTCAAATACTTGATTCACCCACTGGGTTCAGGGTATCCGAGGCTGAGGGATACGTAGCCTCTTAGACAACACTGGGGACCTCAGACATCATTCATGGTTGGAATTTTAGGTGTATGTGAACCTGAAGTAGTCCTGGTGGCATCATGTCTTACATGTTGGACTGTTGTATGAAGATAAGTGTTCAAAGCTCATTAATTTGGAAAAAAAAATGAGGCATATAAAGATGACTCCTCTTCAAATCTCCTTCTAGGGTAACCAAGAAAAATGTTGATGATAATCAGAGCGAATAAGACAAGGAAAAGAATCAGCTTGCTTCTTGACAGTTGACTTACAACCTCCTATGTGAACTCAAGGATTTGGTTTTCATTTTTAAAGAAATCATGTTTCTTAGCTTGGAAACACTGAAAATAATCAAAGCTTCTCTAAACTGTTCAAGATAGACATTCATTTTTTATACAAGAGTAGATAGTTATTATTCTTGCTTAAAGATGTCAATTTAATCCAAATTTATTTAAAATGCATTGACATGTATCATAAAAATAAGAGGTAAACTTGTCAGTAATGTGAGGTTATAGTATAACTCAAATCTGCTGCTCATTTATGTAGAGCAGGCCAAGAACTGCAGCTAATGATAAAATGTGGAGTGAATACCACAAGTGTAGAAAGTAGAATCAGAGTTTACCTTCGCTATCAAACAATTTGGAATCTGTCTCTAGACATATAACAAATATGTTGAGCAACATCTTGCATGATACATATATTTTCAGTATTTATAGTGCATTTAAATCTATGTCTTTCTCTAATAGAAATGTCAGAATTTGTACAGGCAGTATTGTGAATAGGAAAAGACAGCTAAAATGATTGGAGGGTTTTCTTGTAAGAATTTTATATAAAAGAATTACACATTTTATTAATGATTGGTGTGTTGTTGTGTGCCTTCATGTTGGAACTGACCTATAGTTGACCCTCCAGTGGGTTTTCAGAGGCTGTAAATCACACTGAAGGAGACTGCTTGTCTTCCCACGGAGCAGCTGGTGGATTTTAACTGTGTGCCTTTGGCATTGCAGTGCAGTTCCTTACCACTAGGCCACCAGAGCTCCCTATGATTATTCTAGTTTCCACATTTCTGAAACAAAAATTTAAAGTTGAAGGGCTGCAATTAGTTTTCAAATGGATGAGAGGCACCAAGGCGGGTATAAGTTTAACAGTGAGAAAGAAGGCACCAAGACATGTGGGGTGCATGCTTTTGCCTAAATAAAATACACTCATTTTCAAAGAGTAACCCTTCAGATTGATGTAGTATATCACTTATCTGGGTGGCCTGGACATAGAGATGTTTCTGTTTGATTTCAGTGAAGTTAAGGTTATAAATTGTCTTTATTCTTGCCTTTAGAAGTAGGCACATTTTTCTTAAAAATAGCAAGAATCTCATTAACTCCTTTCACTAATCTCATTAACTCCTTTCCTAAAATCTATAAATGAGTTAAAAATTTGCCCTGGAAAGAAAAAATAAGTCATAAAATAACTCAATGATAATGTTATTCATTCAAATAAATGAAACACACACAAAAAAAGTCCAGACCCTCCTCCTTCACTTTTAAGACAATGAATCCTGTGTAAAGTGATTGTTTCATGAACTCAGGAGGCGACTACAGTTATCTGGTGACTCTCTGGTCTCCTTATTTATATCATCAGAAGAGGCCTCAAAATCTTGGAGGACCTAATTTGATGTCTGTAAAATAAAGTATCTTTTTCAAAGTTTCTAGAATTGAAACTTCAAGACTTAGCCTTATTTTTCAAATGCAATTTTCTCTCAAGCAGTTATTAGAAAATATAAAAACATCTCTTCCACAGTAAAAAAAGTATTAAAAAAGTCAAAATGCCACATCAAAGAAATATAAAAGGAAACTTACTTTTTCGTCAAGCTGCTTCTTCCTTTGATTTAAACTGTATGAAAGAAGGCAAATAATATGATGAGAAAATTTTTCCTCTAGCATACACATCTATCAGATCCAGAAGGGATAAAATGGGCCACCGGTGCTATCCAAGGTTCTTCTCAACTTGAATTCGTAGGAGAAAATATGAGGGTCAGAGTGCCTCACCCACATCGTGTGACACGCACATAGCTGACTGATTTTTGGTACGTTGGGAACACACACTGTCAGTTGTGACTTAAAGCTATGAGTAACAATTCTCTGTCCAGCAAGGACATCCTTAAAGGGAAATTCTTCCAGGATTAGCATTTGAACTATCTGGATAAACTCCAAAACCCTTAAAACACTCAATGCGCATGCACTCTTTCTCACACACTTCAATTTTACTGAGTAAACCAAATTAAAAGTATTTTATTAAATCTCTGAAAGGACAACTTTGTAGTTTCCCTGATGAACCTGCTTTTTGATTTATAGCTTGTGTTTGGACTAGAAATGATTGAACTGCTGAGCTTTTCTATCGAGCTATTTGGGGAGAGGGAAGGCTGAGTTCTCACCTGCAGAGTTTTCGGTGCTTAAGAGGTGAACCCTGGGTTGTGGTCTGCACAGCTGCCTTCTTGAAAAATTTGGGAAGTTTGGACTGTGCAGATTTGAATAGAATTAATTCCAGGGTAGTATGGACCTGGCCTCCCCTACTTTTGCCTATTTCTCCATGAGGTGGCAGCAATTGTTATGTCACATCCCAAGCAGTATGACTTCATTTAACTACGGACAGCTAGCTTTTCAGTCTTCAAGACATGGGAAGTGGAGTTGGATCTGAAGAGATGTTTGGATAGCAAATGAATCCAGAACCAGAATTCTCAGTTGGCCACACACTGTTGGTTGTTTTTTATTGATTGGTATACAATAATTCATACACATTATATTTCATTCGTGTACATTGTGGTTTCTATAATCCTTCACTTACATTTGTGTTTTATATACTCGTATATATTTTATTTTTATGTAATTACTATTGATCTATGCCTATTATTCCCATCTTTTCAAATCCCCACTAGTGGGCCACATTGATCCATAAAGGAAGTAAAGGACATTTGCTCTTAGACCTGTTGTTTTGGATGTGACGTGAGGGAAGAAACATTCTGTCTTCAATTATTCCTAGACCAAACTTAAAGTGCCTTTAAGGGCTAAAGGAAAAGTGTTTGCTATTCTCTGAGGTCAAATTTAGGTATATACAAAGAAACTGAGCTAGAAAACGCAGAGCCAATCAAGTGAATGCTTTATTATGCACTTGATTTTGGTGATTAAAGTATATGAAAATGATAACATGGTAATTAGCAGGAACAAATTCTGATTGAGTGAAAGGACACGAGTACCTTCAGTTGGTAAGAGATTTTAAAGTTTATTCTTCCTTTTCCTTGCCCTTGCTTTACCTCACTCTTCCCTAGAGCTTCATTCTCTGTTCATCATGTAGCGATTCTCTGTACCTTCCATGGGCTTTCTTGTTATGTGCTGTTGAGTCGCCTGCGACTCATAGCGACCCTATGTACAACAGCCCTAAACCCTGCTCTCTCTTGTGCCAACTTCATTGTCTCTGTCACACCCACTCCATTACCCCAGTCACTCAATCAATCCATTTCATCAGGGGTCTTCCTCTCTTGTGCTGTCCCTCTGCCCTTCCAAGCATGACATCCTTCTTCAAGGATTGGTCCCTCCATGCAACATTTCTAAATTATGTAGCAAAACTATTAATAATGATACACTCTGACTTCCAAACCCATATACTCAACTAATTCCACTCTGAGGTTCTAGACCTATACCCAGTTGCCAATTGGACACTCTTATCTAGAGGCCCTTAGGTATCTTAGACTCAAGAGTTCCAAAGCAATCTTTCACCTCTCCAAGTCTGTCTGTTGACTTACTCACTTGCCATTGAGTAGGAACTGACTCTTAGCCAACCATCTAGCAGTTTTTCAAGGCTGCAGGTAAAATGATGTCATATTGCCTACCTTTGTCCTCTATAACTGCTGGTGGAGTTGATCTGCTGGACAGGCATAGCCTTTGGATTAGCATCTGTCTCCTATGGATGCTGTTGTGATGTGCCTTTGAGTGGACTATGACTCATAGTGACCCTGTTAACAATCTGAACCTTGGATCGTGCATCATCCTTACCATCTGTCATGTTCGAGGCCACAAGTAGAGTCACTGCGACTCTCCACTTTCATTAGCATGATGTACATTTCCAAGTACTGGCCCATCTTGACAACATGCCCCAAGTATGTGAGACGAAGCATTACCATCCTTGCTTCTAAAGAGCCTTCTGGTTTCACTTCCTCCAAGCCAGTCTTGTTTGCTCTTTTGCCAGTTCATAGAATATTCAGTATTTTTCACCAACATCACACCTCAAAATTCATTCTTCCTCAGCTATCATTTTTAAAATTTTTTATTATTATTAATTTTAGTGAAAGTTTACAGATACTTAGGATTTCCATTCATTAATTGTTGCATTTTTCTCCCTGCCCACCCCTCTTCACCAGTTCTTTCTTCTCTTTGAAAAGTAAAATTGTTTTATGGTTATACAATCCCTCCCCTTAAGTTCATACCATTATGCAACCTTCATTCTGGACTCCTGTCATGACAAATAATACCTAATCATATATCCATTTTAAACGGTTCTCTCCCTCTTTTGTTTCAATGCAATGTACATAATTTATCCCCTCTTACTCAGTCTCCCCTCAACCCTGATGTCAGTCCCATTTTAAAACAGTGGCACCATACAGTATTTGTCCTTTTTTTTATTGTCCAACTTACAGATACATAGGAATCAAATTAAAAGACTATGGCTTGGATTAGGCACACCTTAGTCTTTAAACTGACACTGTACCATTTGGAGAGGCATTTGACTTACTGACTTTATTTAGTTTATCTATCTATCTATCTATCTATCTATCTATCTATCTATCTATCTATCTATCATCTATCTTATAAGCTCTTTGTAGTAGGTCAGCAGAACTGCCAAACCTATTGGTCTGCTATATTTTCTAACTCAGGGTATGGTGGAGAGCTCAGGTGGCTTAGGAATCATGCTGTTAGCCAAAAGATACACAGTTTGAATCTACTAGCTGTTCCTTGGGAGAAAGACAAGCAGTCTCTTCCTGTGTGATTTACTGCCTCTGAAAAAGTGGCTATGAGTTCCAACTCACCAGTAACATGACAACAAGGTATGGCAGCATCATAACCTCAAACTAAGCCATCTACGACTCTTCCCTTGAACATATCATGGACTGCTAAGAAAACAAATAGGTCTGTCTTGGAGCGGGTGAAACTAAGTTTCTCTTTGGAGGCTAGGATTTTGAAGCTCAGACTCACATACTTTGGGCACGTGGCCAGGGGAGACTGATCCTTGAAGAAGGACATCATGCATGGAAGGGTGAAGGGAAAGGATAACAGAGAAAGACCCCACATAAGATAGACTGATAAAGTAACTGGGGCAATATGGGTCGGAATGTCAGAATTTGTGAGACTGGCTCAGGACAGGCCAAGGATCAGAGCTGCTGTACATAGGGTGACGTTGTTGTTGTTATGTGCCATTGAGTTGTTAGAGACTCATATCAACCTTATGTACA
>NW_006399763.1:21075116-21082583 GCF_000299155.1 Elephantulus edwardii
CTTTGACAAGCACTGTGGCAATTGGACAATTAAAACAGACTTTCAAGGGTGGGGGGGAAGAACAACAAACTGGGGAGGAGGGTAGAGAAAACAATGCAACAATGAATGAATGAAAACCCAAAATCTCTGTAAATGTTCATTAAAATTAATAAAATTTAATTAATTAAAAAAATGTGATTCAAGAGATAGCCAAAGCCTAAATCTTCACTCAAGTGTTAACATTTTATGTATGTACATGTTATTTTGTCATGAAAATATCTGTATGTCAAAAGAACTGATACCTTTGAATTGTGATAATGTGTGTATTCAGAGTACTGAATATTCCGTGTTGTTGTATTTGTGTCCTGTCATATGGGAACCTGGTCATAGCAATCCTCCAGTAGGTTTTCAGAGGCAGTGAATTGCATAGGAGGAGATTTCCCAGTCCTTCTCCCATGAAATAGCTGGTGGATTCAAACCGTGTGCCTTTGTGATTGCAGTGCAACTTCTTAACACTAGGCCACCACAGCTCCCTGTATATTCCATAGACTGACAAAATAACAAGGCTTGGAGAAAGTGCAACCAGAATCCTCCATTCTCTTACAGGCAACTTGATGTTACTTTGGGCATATTGTCCAAAGGAGGGATCAGGACATACAAAGAGACATCAAGCTGGGGAAGATAGAGGATCAGAGAAAGAAAGGAAGGCCCTCAACAAGGCGGACTGACACAGTGACTGTAACAATGGGCTCTAACATGTCAGAGATCCTGAGGATGGTACAGAATAGGACAAGATTCAGATCTGATGTATATGAGTTTTAGTAGACAGAACTCTAACGACAAGCACATTATTCAACTATCTCTACTGTAACAAAAAAAAGTAGGAAGCAGTACTATTACATTTTTAATTCTAGCTAGCTGAGCCATGATTTACTATGGTGTTATGGTTCAGAAGTGGCAAACTTTGGGAGAAGGATGGATACAAGCTCTGTGTAACTCAAAAAAGAAAATTAAGTCTTTAATAATGCTCAGAGTATCCTCATTCTACAACAGTGGCACCATATAGTATTTGTCCTTTTGTGACTGAGATATTGACATCAGGGTGGGGAGAAAACTAAGAAAAACTGGATAAATTATGTATATACTGCATTGAAGCCGATGAGGGAGAGAACAGTTTAAAAGTAATATATTTTAGGGCATTATGATTATCAGAAGAGTTCGGAATGAGGGTTGCAGAGTGGACTATACTCAGGGTGAGGGTGGGAAGGTACAGGGGGATTGTATACCAATGAAGGGGTTTTTCTTTTGCTTTTATAGAAGAGCAAACTGGGGTTGGGGGTGAAGTGAGCAGGGAAAAAAGTGTGACAATGAATGAATTGAAATCTACAATCTCTGTAAATATTCATTGAAATTAATAATAGAAAAAAAATAATGCTCAGATTATCCAGAACATAAATATATTACACATAACTTGTACATTTATCTACATATTAACTAAAATAAAGATTCAAATAGCATTAAATTTAATAGCATTATCAAGGAATTTTATTTTAAAAATTGAAATTACCAATTCTTAAAACATTATGATCATAGCAAATTAACAATGTTGATTTTATAAATGAAATGAGAAATTTACATATAAAGTCTATGATATAATTTTATTGACAAAATTCAAGATTAAAGACTTTAAGGTGGGAAAATACCATTTTAACAAATAAAATATGTTAATGCCCATAAATTAGGACAGAATGGTTTCCTTTTCCTTTGTGTCATCATCTGTCCTAATTTATTTTCAGAGATGTAGTATAGTGACAATTCAGTGAGAACTTACACAATCTGAGTCACTTTGGTTTCTGCTGAAATGCTCAATAAGGCTTTTAAAGAAAGGTTGCATACAAAATTAGGTTGGATGTCTGATATATTAGAAGATGAATTAACAAACAAATAAAATTAGTTGAAGTGTATGGTTATAGACAATTTGCCATTTTTTTCCTGTCTTGGCAAAATAAAAATGTTTTATTCCTATTTATTATGTTAATAAGAAAGCTCAATCAGAACTACTTTGCTTAGGATGGAAAAAAATAGGTTCAAACATTTGAAAACAGAGTTTCAAATGCATATAAAGAATTACACAAAATAGAAGTTTTTAATATTTGAGATATTTTACTATTACATTTAAAATAATTAAGTTCCTCTTTCGAGAAATAATACACTTGTGCTAAAATGTCATGAAGTTTCAAGTAATTATCACAAGAAACTATTTTTAATTTGCTTTTAGGTAAAAGTTTTTAGAAAATAAGAATTTTTTAATTGAAAAAAATAGATTCCAGTGATTTGAATACAGTTATATATTCTCATACCCCTGAAAAGAAAAAAAAAAATCCAGTTAATATACCCATCTGCTACACTGGGTTTTGTACTTATTGACATAAAATGTAAAATGCAAATCGGGTCAATAAAAAAAAAAACAACTTTCAATGTGAACAGTTGACTTACATCCAGTACCTGCTATCAGTAATTTTTTCCTCTCACTTTTGTTAGCAACTTGATTTAGAATACAACTTAGCAAGCATGGATTTCACTAGCATTCTTTTATACCTGTAAAGCCATCTCTGATCTCCCAAGTCTCTTCTGGCAGGGAGATAGGATGTTCTATCTGTCAGCATAAAGGGTAAGGTCTTAGTTTTTTAAAAAAAAAGTTGAAATTTCTGTTGTATTTTAAGTCATAGCAGTCTCTCTTAATTTCCCAGTGAATTACATGATTTATTTTCCCTTCTGACAAGAAAGATGGCTTTTTTTTAAAATGACATTTTAAACTTCTGCCTAATGTGTAAAAATGTAAAAATGTCACCTGAATCCTAGTAACAGAACAAATGAGTCCTTTCCCGGAGATGAAAAATATCAGAAATTTTATTCTTAATACAGTATCTGTAAAAAAGAAAGTAACCTGAAATGGATAATTTTTCAAATTACAATGCAGACTAAAACTTCCATGGAAAATGAAATTTACATTTTATACTGTTAACGGAATTGTGTATAGGAGTGGTGAACTGATTTTTTTGGACCACTCACCATTAACTTTGGGGAAAATGTTACTTTATTATAAAATAAAGGTAAATATGGATCATTACTCCTCTGTTACCGAAGATTTTCTGGATTTGAGAACAAGGTCTTTAATGGACGAGGAAAGTTCCTGAAGCTCTTTACGAGTGGTGTCGGTGCTATCTTCTTGTTCTTTGCCTAGTTCATTATTCATGAGATCGTCACCCTGCCCAGTCTTTTTATTCTGATTAACCAGCTGTTTTACAACCAGACCTTGATACTTTACCAAAAGAGTATGCTGATCCTGGGAATAGAAAATAGAGATGAAGAGTTAACAAATATGACTTAATTTGCTGAAGATTATTAAAGTAGCATTTGGTCAACCAATATACACTGAAGGTTCTTTTCTTTATAAAACATTGATTTTGTACTTAGAAAGCTTATCTGACAAGACTTGTGCTTTCACAGACAGCACTGTTTAGGAGATATAACATGAATACAGGTTCCTTAATATTAGTTGACTTGGCTATGTTCTAGCACTGTAAACAGTTAAAGTGGTATGGATATTCAAAAGTCAAATTACTTCTAGCTATAGTGATTCTCAAAATATTATGTGTAGGCAAGACTTCAGAGGTGCTTCTTGAGGTAACAGTAAGTTAAACCTGAAAAAGCTGATAAGAGGAAAGGAAAGATCTGACATTCTGTGTCTTCTCATAGGCTTAATTTTCAATTTCAGAATATTCTTTACTATGTATGTCCTGTATCTTACAGGATCCTGACAGATTTGTGAGCTATGCTGAGGTTTTAAAAATCAATCCTCTAATTCTATTGTTGGCATTCTTAGAGACACTATTCACAGCGATTCCCGACTACCCACACAATATAATCAGTATCTAAAGCTTAAGTTTCAAGTGTACTGACAATGAGGTACCTCTGGAATTTTGTGGTTAAGAAAAGCAATGATTTGCGGAACACATCTTCCAGGTGCATGAAGCATGCTGTGAGTTGAGAACTGAAATAATAGGACTGATGTGAGGTGCAAAATAAGAGCAGGATCCTCTGTGACTTTCAGCTGTTCTGCAAGTGCTTGCCGATGCTGGAACATTATCTGTCTAAACAAAAGAAGATTCAGTATTAGAACGTAAGATCAGGATTAACAAGTTCTCAACAACTCCAAATCTATTTTCTTTACTACAATTATCTACTTTCATAAACACTGTAAGGGACATTTGAAATATGGACACAGATACCTAATTAAAAATTTCATGGGCAGGCTAATATGTGAGAAATGGATTGACAAAACAACAGAACAAAGACATTCAAAGTAGGTTTTGTATTCTGAGTTGTTGGGGTTGAACTATGTCTGTATTGATTTAGGACTCAAATCTACCAGATCTGTGGAAGAAAGGTGAGCAGTCTCCTGTGTGATTTACAGCTCCTGAAAAACTGCTCCAGGGTCTACTGAGTCTATTTCATCTTGACAGCAAATAACACTACCATAAAGTAGGGAGAAGGTCAAAATATCAGCAGTCAAAGCCAGGCCAGGTGCCAACTGTGGAAATTATTCATGTGCAAGTTCAAACTGAAGTTCAAGAAAATGCAAACAAGTTCACAAGAACTAAACTACAACCTTAGGTCAATCCCATTTGATTTTAAAAACCGTCTCAAGAATCGGATTGAGGGACTGAACACTAATGATTGAAGACCAGTTGAGTTGTGGGATGACATCAGGAATATAATCCATGAAGAAAGCAAAAGTCATTATAAAAGTAGGTGAGAAAGAAAAGACCAAAATGGATGTCAGATGAAACTCTGAAAATTGTACTAGAATATTGAGAGGCCAAGACAAAGGGAAGAAATGCTGAAGTAAAAACGATGAACATAAGATTTCAGAAGGCAGCTGAAGAAGACAAAGCAAAGTACAGCAAAATGTGCAAAGAGCTAGAGTTAGAAAATAAACAAAACAAAACAAAACACCTCACTGGCATTTCTTAAGCAGAAAGAACTGAAAAACAAATTCAAGCCTCAAGTTGCAAAACTGAAAGACTGTATGGGCAAAATCTTGAATGATGCACGAAGCATTAAAAGTAGAAGGCAGCTCTTTTCCGGTTACTGTGGCGCTAGGAACTATGAGCAGCAAAGTCTCTCGTGACACCCTCTACGAGGCGGTGCGGGAAGTCCTGCACGGGAACCAGCGCAAACGCAGTAAGATTTTGGAGACAGTGGAGCTGCAGATCAGTTTGAAGAACTATGACCCTCAGAAGGACAAGCATTCCTCGGGGACCATCAGGCTTAAGTCCACCCCACGCCCCAAGTTCTCAGTGTGTGTTCTTGGGGATCAGCAGCACTGTGATGAAGCCAAGGCTGTGGATATCCCCACATGGACATCGAAGCGCTGAAAAAACTCAACAAGAATAAGAAACTGGTCAAAAAGCTGACCAAGAAGTATGATGCCTTTTTGGCCTCTGAATCCCTGATCAAGCAGATCCCAAAATCCTAGGTCCAGGGCTGAATAAGTCTGGCAAGTTCCCTTCTCTGCTGACCCACAATGAGCACATGGTGGCAAAGTAGACGGATGAGGTGAAGTCCACCATAAAATTCCAGATGAAAAAGGTCCTGTGTCTGGCAGTGGCTGTTGGCCATGTGAAGATGACAGATGATGAACTTGTTTATAACATCCACCTGGCTGTCAACTTTCTGGTTTCACTGCTAAAGAACTGGCAGAACGTTCGGGCTTTGTACATCAAGAGCACCATGGACAAGTCCCAGCGTCTGTACTAAAATACAGCTTAATAAATCTTACTGTTAATACAAAAAAAAAAAAAAAAAGGTAGAAGGCATACACATGGTCACTTTACCAGACAGCAATACAGGACATTTTAAGAAAAAGCATATGATGAGAACTAATGCTAAGGAAGGTAGAAGTTCAAGCTTGACGAAAGATACGATACTGACAAAAAATAAACCCCTAGGATTGATAGAATACCAACTGACATGTTTCAAGAAAGAGATGTTCTTGATGTGTTCAATAGTCTATGACAAGACGTTTGGAAGATTGCTTCCTGGCCAATTGCCTGGAAGAGATGTATATATTTGTACCTATTCCCAAAAAAAGTTAATGTGGAAATTATTGAATAATATCACATACAAGCAAAATCTTGCTGAAGATAATTTTTTTTTAAGATAATTTAAAAAAATGTCTAGAACAGTATATCCACACTGAATAACTACCAGAAATTCAAGCTAGATTCAGAAACGCCTGTGGTACAAAGGATATCAGTGCTGATGTCAGATGGTTCTTGGCTGAAAGCAGAAATTATCAGAAGGATGTTTATTTGTGTTTTATTGACTATCCAAAGGCATTTGATTGTATGGAGCCTAACATTATGGCTAACATTGAGACAAACAGGAATCCCAAACCAACTGTGCTTACATGACACCTATACCAAGCCCAAAAAGCAGTTATCAGAACAGAATTAAGTAACACAGCATGGTTTAAAATTAGGAAGGCTGTGTGTCAGGGCTGTATCTATTCTCCATACCTATTAATCTGTATGCTGAACAAATCATTCAAATAGCTGGATTATATTAAGAAGAATGTGGGGCAAAGATCAGAGGAAGATTCATTAATAACCTGCACTTTGCAGATGACACAGCTTGCTGACATTGAAAAGGAATTGAAATACTTGCTGCAGAAGACTGCAGTCTACAATATGGATTTCATCTTAACATCAAAAAAACAAAGTTTCTTACCACTAGACCAATAGGCAACCTCATGATAGATGGAGAAAAGACTGTTAATGATTTCATCTTACCTGGATCCACAATTGACACCAATGGTATTCCACTGCTTGAAATATACTCACAAAAAATTAGAAATGAGATACATTTGGAGATTTGAACATTGATGTTCACAGCAGTGTTATTCACCATCACAAGATCATGGAAAGAGACCAAAAGTCTGAACACAATCAAATGGACTGAGAGATGTGGTATATTCACAGGATGTGATACTATACAGCATGCAGGAACAATGTTTTTGAAAATTACTACATAACTTGGGAGGGACTGGAGAGCATTAAGCTAAGTGAACTAACTCAGTCCCATAAGGAAAAATACTATATAAGACCATTATAGTAGAAATAGAAACATTAACTAGTAAAATGGGTAAGAGGATCTAAAAGGGGTAGAATAGGAACAGAGGGGTGAGAATGGGTAAGGAGGTTAATCATAGGGTTGTATAATTTGATGGTGGGGATGGGTGGGTAAAGGAAATGGGAAAGATCTGATGTGAAAAACAATGTATAGATATACCACAGAAAGCTCCATGGTCTAAAGTAACTAGCAACAACACTAAAAAGAACTCAACACAATGATAGCAATAAAACCTAACCTTTCAATAGTCACACTGAACGTGAATGGTTTAAACGCACCACTGAAGAGAAA